>NC_041383.1:540542043-540594306 GCF_002162155.2 Triticum dicoccoides
CCGGGGGGGGGGGGCTAAAATAAAGATGACCCTCGGGCTCCGGAAACCCAAGGGAAAAAGGGCTAGGTGAGGCAAATGGTAAAACCAAGGTTGGGCCTTGCTGGAGGAGTTTTATTCAAAGCGAACTGTCAAGGGGGTCCCATAAATCACCCAACCGCGTAAGGAACGCAAAATCCGGGAACATAACACCGGTATAACGGAAACTAGGGCGGCAAGAGTGGAACAAAACACCAGGCATAAGGCCGAGTCTTCCACCCTTTACCAAGTATATAGATGCATTAATTAAATAAGAGATATTGTGATATCCCAACATAATCCTATCCATCATGGAGAAATCTTCAACTTCACCTGCAACTAACAACGCTATAAGAGGGGCTGAGCAAAGCGGTAACATAGCCAAGCAATGGTTTGCTAGGAAGGGTGAAAATGTTAGAGGCTGACATGGCAAATTGGGAGGCTTGAAGAGCAAGCGATAGGTAGCGCAACAAAGCGATAGAACGAAGCAACTAGCATAGCAATGATAGTAGTGAGATCCAGGGTAGCGGTCATCTTGCCTGGAATCCCGCTAGGAAGAAGAATGAGTCCATGAAGAAGACGAACGGATGAAGACGAACCAAGCGTAGACGAACGAATCCTCACGATCGCAACGAAACAGGAACTATCGAAAAGAAGCACACAACATAGTAAACACACCACATATATACATGACATGATGCACAACCAAACATGATGCATGACAAGACTACATGGAGCTACTCATGGCAAAAGATGATGCATACAAGACCAACACATCAAAGCAAGTTTAAATGAGGCCGGAAACAACATAGAACTAATCCGGTAAGTCCTCGTATGCAAATTTCAAAATTGGTCCAGATCTGAATAACCATTAAGTTGAAGTTGTTAAACAGCAAGTTAAGATGCACCAAAATGATCTACACGAAATTCTAGTCAAGTTACATATAAAGTTCATTTAGTTCGGAGCTACGGCCTAGAAGATATGAGCAAAACAAGTTAAACATGGCATTGATGCTAAATGCATCCAAACATCAAGCAAACACCTCAAATCAAGGATGCAACATGATAATATGAAACTACATGCAATTCTAAACAAGTTTAATATAGAGCACACTCAAAACGGAGCAACGGTTCAACACACACACATGAAACAAGTTATAGCTACAATCTGTCCAAACAGCAACTAGGCATATTGCAAGCATCAAAACAATAAGCTACAATACCACAATATGAAAACAAAATGCATGGACATGATGTACAGGTAAAGCATGGCAAAACATGAACACTGAGATATCTCCATAAATCACTAGAACATGCTCAAAAGGACATGGCAAGATTGCAAATAATAACAGTTCCAGTCATTAGCAGAAATAACATCAGGTTGCAATGTTTAGAGCTATAAAACAACATGTTACAGAACCTTATCATGGAAAACAAAGGTCCCTTACTGACCATGAGCCAAAAGGGCACAGAAAATATGATGGCATCCATGTAAACATGGCAAATGATATGACAGATTCATACATGTCAGGAACAACAATAAGTAGGCATGTTCGTGAGCTTGAACCACTCACCACAGAGCAATACATGGCATGGCAAGGCAACCAAAAGTAAGAATACATGTTTATGAAGATAAGCATGGCAAAAGCAAGTTCATAGGGTGCATGGATCACTACCAACAATCATGGCAACATTGAACTTAATGTTAACAGGTTGACAGCAATAATATTTAGCAACTTTGGAGCATGATAACAACAATCTACAGCAATCCATAAATGCAACCAGGGGCATGGATGGATAGAGCATGACATGTAAAACAAAACATCCTTAGTGAACATCTCTAGATTATGCATAGAATGACTTGTAGCAACAGGTTTACATAGCACCATAATATAGCAGATTCAGACTAGCAAAACAGCAACAACAAGTACCCTACTTCACGAGCTCGATGCACTCAGTAAAAGACTCACAAAAATACATGGATTGCACCTATGCAAAGATGACATGATGTAGAAAAAAACACATGTAGACATCAAGCTCATAGGATGCACACATCAAATGCAACAAAAATAACAAATCATCAAGTTATAACAGTTTCAGCAGGTTAACATCATATAGCACTCTTGCACCGATGATTAGGGCATCAAGATGATCTCAAACAAGCATGGCACCATGGAATGAAATTAAGAGCATCTCCCAATGAACATTTTGATATATCATGCACGCAAAATGGAGCAGTATGCATGAAGTTATGATGCGATGAACAGGGCATAAAAATACTGCAGATCTGGGACAACAGTTTTCTGAAAAAAAACGGACGAGCGCCAAAATGCTAAACGACGCCCAGAGCATGGGGTAGGGGGTGGCTCACCCTGGGCTTCGGCCCATGATGGAGGGAAGGAGGCAGGCCAGGTCAGAGCAGGCCGGGGAAGCTGGGCCGGGGCGCGGGGCCCATGCGAGGGGAGCTCGTCCCCGACCTTGCCCGAGGCCAAGGCGAGGCATGGCGGCGGCGGAGGGAGGAGGGGCTCCGGCGAGGCCGGAGGAGGCCAAAGCTGGCCGGGGACGGGCAGATCTGGCCGCGAGGCGCCGGATCCGGTGAACGCCGGCGGCGGATGATGACGAGGACGCGGGGCAGCAACCTGCACTGCGAGAGAGAGAGAGATGGTGAGAGGGCGAGGGGGAGAAGGAAGGGAAGGAGATGGGCTGGCGAGGTCCTGGCCTCACGAAGGACGGCGGCGGAGCGGAGGAGCTCCCGGCGAGGCGGCGGGGCCGGCTGCCGGCGATGGGGTTGGGGCGACGCGACGGCGGGGGAGCAAGCGGGCGCGGTCGGCGGCCGCGACAGGGAGCCGGGCGGCGCGCGGGCCCGGTCGCGGCTCGGGCGGGCCGGCCTCGGGCCCCGCGGGCCAGCGGCGGCGTGGAGGAGAGAGAGGGAGGCCCTGGGACACGTGGTGGCGGCGGATTCGTCGGGGACGGCGGCGGAGGGCGGACGCGTCCGGCTGTGGGCGGACGTGTCCGGCGCGCGGAGGAAGGGGAAGACTAGGGTTAGGGGTGGATTCACCCGCAAATTTCGGAGGGGGAGGTGTTTATATAGGTAGAGGGAGCTAGGAGGCTCCAAATGGAGTGCGGCTTTTTCCCACACGATCGTGATTGAATGACCGAGAGCATGGAGGGGGTTTGGATGGGTTATTGGGCCACTTTGGAGGGGTGTTGGGCTGCAAGAAAAAAGGGGCTTTCGGGCTACGCGGTTAACCGTTGGAGTATCAAACGGACTCCAAATGGCACGAAACTTGACAGACGGTCTACCGGTGGAGTACCAAGGCTGTTTGGCAAATCACGGTCCATTCTGAGAATGTTTAACACCCACTCACAAAAAGAGACAAGAGGGGGACACCGGAGGACATAGGAGTGTCGGATTGCAAAATGGACAACGGGGAAAATGCTCGGATGCATGAGACAAACACGTATGCAAAATGAGATGCACATGATGACATGGCAAAATACAACACGTATGCAAATTACATGGCAACGACAGCGAATAACTGGCAGACACCTGGCGCATCGAATTCGAGGCGTTACAACACTCCTCCACTAACAAGAGATCTCGTCCCGAGATCTTAGGACCGAGACGGAAGGGAAAAGGGATGAGGTGAAACAAGAACTCAAGAGAAGAATCAAAGAATCGAGAGCACTCAAGAAGAAGAGAAGAGCAACGAGAATGACGAGAATCGAAAGCTCACGGAATCAGATAGACTATGAAACCACTTCGGTTAGAACGAGATAAGAAACGAATAAGACTGGAAAGGATTTAGGCAGCACTCCTGCTGAAACATGGAGGAATAGAACATGAACTTCACCCAATGAGATGGCACTTGACGAGATGAACAATGCAATGCCTCCGGAAGAATTGAAAGAATTGAATGTAAAGAACTTAGAAGGAAGGGTTGAACGGAGTTGTTGAGAAAATCAACAACGAAAGAATAAGCTTGTTGTGGAATTATGGATAACATCTCAAGCGATGAGGTGATAACCGATCACAAACGGAAATGATTGGATAGCTTAGAAGAATGAAGAAATGCAAAACTCCACTTCAAAAGAATACGGAGAATTAATTTCACTTTGAGACGCGAGAAGAAAAGATACTTGAACTCCACCAACAAGAATCTTGATGAACTCTTGAAGAATGAATTAAATCATGAAGAACCACCATGAAGAACTCCGGTGACAAAAGGATGATGAGATAGAAATGAAGGATGAAAGAATAAGATTAAGCCTTGCTATGATTCAGATGGAGCTTCGCGACGAAACCAACGAGAAGTTTGGAAATCCGGAAAAGAAAAGACGAACGACTTATGTCGTGGAATTGTCACGTCAGATGTCCTCGTGAAAGGACTTAGTTGTGGAGCCATCGCAACTAGGAAGCTTGAAGGGGTTAAATCGGGACAAAGGACACGAGAGGGTTTTATACTAGTTCGGCCCCTTACGGTGAAGGTAAGGCCTACGTCTAGTTGGGTTGGTATTGATGTTTCGATGACCAGGGAGCGAGATACGCTATGCTCGGCTCTCGATTAGTTGTTTCTTGCCCTAAGCCGCCAGCAGGTCGTCCCCTTATATACACGGGTTGACGCCCTGTGGCTTGCAGAGTCCCGGCCGGCTTATAAACAGTGTCCGGCTCGGTGACTAGTTAAATCTACCTTATGTTACAAGTCATGCCATCATGGCGGTTTACTACAACTGGCCTTAAGTCGCCGGCGGGCCTTAGGTCCTTTATGAACCGCCTTCTTCATGCTTGGCCTTGGGCTTCTCTCTGATGAGTCTTCTTTGTGTAACCCGGCCCCTCCTGGGCGGCTTACACAAATAGTTATATTTCCAACATTAGGCCCAGAGTGATTTGAACCTGTTCATGTCAATCTAAAAGATATTTTTAAAGAATTAAATCTTCAGTCTTTTGACCATACAGAGGGTTTTTGTTAACCCGCCATGACGTCATCTTCTGGATCCGTCTTAACCCGGCGTGACGTCATTCTTCCTTTAATTCACTTTCTATTCCATCGAATCTTTCAATGGATCTCTTCTTTATTGATTGCTTCGAAAATCGAGGCGTCGGGGCCGCTGGATAATAATTCTTATCTCCTCGTTTCCCACGCCGTCTCAGTTATCCTCTCCCTATAAATAGCCGCGACTTAGGTCTTTTCCTTTTTATCCTTTCAATCGTCTTCTTACTCTCCTCTCTGCCACTTGGGCTCCGCCGCCGTCGCCATCGACCCCCTCGTCTTCATCGACTCAGGCTGCTGCATCGACCTGACTTTGACCAGAGATCGACGGCGAACCTCCGCAGCTCATCCTCATCCGTGAGTTCCTTTCTTCCCCTTTCTTAGATCTACCTTGAAGCTCTGCCGAGTTCGTCGGTGTTCATCACTGCCCGATGCAAACCCTCGTTAGTTTTCACCTCCAATGCCCTGTTTAGATCGAAAAAACTGTGCAGAACTGCTGCAGTAGTTGTTTGTGTTGATCTTGCATAGAGATAAATCTCATTTCCCTTGTTTAGAAACCCTCTTCGAGTGTATGAACTTCTCTGCCCTGTTTTTAGGTCTAGAAAACTTCTCTTTCAGAGCAATACTTTGATCCAGAATAATAGCTGTCGTCTGTAAAACTTGTTTCTATCACCCGGCAAACTTCTTCTTCTTCTCATGATCTTAAGAATTCTTGAATTGCTCTTGATACTGCTAGCGGCTTAAATATTATTGCAGAATCACCTTTATACCATTAGGCCCCTTTCTTTAAGCCGCCACTTTAAATAATTTTAAATGTATCTCCGGGTTAAAGTTGAACCGGAGCTTTCTTATTTTGTCGTAGGCCACTGTTGCCATGGCTCCTAAAGCGGCCAAAGCCCCATGTGACCTGCAATTGGGTTCCATCTACAGTGACCAAAAGCAAACTTGCCGAGTTCGTGAAATCCGGCCATCTTCCGAAGAAGGAGGCCATGGCTTATCGTGCCCCTAACCCGTCTGAGGAAATACCTCAACCCAAAGATGGGGAGGTAGTAGTTTTCACGGATCACATGAACCGGGGATTTGCCCCTCCCGGCTCAAAATTCTTCAGGGAAGTTCTGAATTTCTTTGACCTTAGACCTCAAGACATTGGGCCCAATTCCCTGTCAAATCTCTGCAATTTCCAAGTCTTCTGCGAGGTGTACCTGGGAGAGGAGCCAAGTCTGCTTTTGTTCAGAGAACTTTTCTATTTGAACCGGCAAAACGAACGTGCCAACGGGCCTAGTCTTGAACTCGGCGGCATCTCAATCCAGCGGCGGAGAGATTGTCTTTTCCCTTATGCTGAGCTGCCAAGTCACCCGAAAGACTGGAACCAGACGTGGTTCTACTATCAAGATACATCACCGGCCGATGAGAAGCCACTGCCCGGCTTTCGCGCCCTGCGTCTCGAATCCAATCATCCGCTGGCAGATAAGTTATCCGCTGTTGAGCGCCTGCCTCTCAACCCCACCATCATGAAGATCAAATCTCTTCTAGGGAATGGTTTAAATGGCATCGATCTGGTTGGAGTCTGGGTCACCTGGCGGATACTACCATTAAGCCGCCGCTCCGGCTTAATGTGTACTTACACAGGCGAAAAGGATGATCCAATGTGTCATAGTCCTGATGATTTACCAGACCATGTGGTAGATGCCATAGTCCAATCTCTGTTGAAGGAGGGCACTGTAACCAGTAATGCCTTCGGCTTACTTCCCTTCTGCAAGAAGAACCCGGCCCCTGCGGTAAGTTATCAATCTTCAAAAATACTCTTTAACATGTTATGCCTTCTTGTATTTATGATTCCTTATCTTTTTCCACAGGTCGATGACAATTTCTGGAAGGTCAAGTATGACCATGAGGCTGCCAAGCAAGCCAGGGCAGCCAAGAAAACTGAAAGAAAAGCCGCCAAGACGGGAACCTCAAAGAAGAAGAAACCCAGTGCCTCCGATTTGCTCAAATTGGATGATACTTCTTCGGATGATGAAGAGGTAATTCTTTACTTTTCTTAACTCCCCTGTCGTTACCTTACTGACATTCTATCCTTTCAGGAGGATACAGGGAACAGTCAAGAAGTTGAAGAAGAGGTAACTATAATCTCTTCCGACTCAGAGCCTTTGCCAACACAAAAAATCCGAAGGGTGACCCGGAAAGTAAGATTTTCACATCCTCTAGCTTACCAAGATCCTCAATTTCTTTTGAAGCAACAACAGCTTGAGAACCGGAGGAAAACTCGGGCCACTCAAGACGCAGAACTCTCATCCGGCTTACCCGATGTAACCAGGAAGCGTCAGACCGAGGTTATATCCTATTTACATTCTGCTTTTCCTTTGGCGGGTCTAATTTGCCAACCTCTCAATTCATCTGACTCTAATTATCAGGATGCCTCTCCGTCTTCTGACGAGTCGATGCAATCAAACATGCCGGCTTTTAAAATAGCTCCCGGGTAATGCAACCTTTCTTACTTTAAGTTTTTCCATACTTATTTGTTGATACTCATCCTTCCACTTTGATTGACAGCCTGCAAGTGAAGCCCAGCAAGAGGGCAAAGAAGAATAAGCCGTCCCGAGACCCGGTGGTCACTGAACCAACAATTGACTCATCCGTTCCTGACGGCTCCACTCATCAGCCACCACCTGAACCGACTTTTGATATTCCGGTGTCAACCTCTGACCCACCTGCAGAAGACGTTGTCCACGATTCTGATAACCCGGAAATTCCTAGCCCGGTCAAGCGACTGATCCAGAAGTTGAATTTCTGAAAAGCCAATATGTTGAACTGGGCCAGCCTACTGTCCTTGCTCAATGCACTGCCAAGGAGGAGTTTGCCCAACGTCGGAAAGCTAAACAGAACATCACTGATTATACTCACCTAAGCATTGGTGATATAGTCTCGGGCTATCTGAACCAAGTGCACAATAGCCGTGACCTGGAAATTGACATGGTGAAGCAAATACAACATAAATCTGAGGTATAACTTTAGCTTTTTCCTGAACCTTATTTACTGTACCAGCCCCACAGTCTATTGCTTATGAATGAATATGCTATAGATTTGGAAATCTACTTACTGTTAGTCTGTCCGGTTTAAAGTGAATACATTTAACCCGGTGATAGCATGAGACTTTGAATTGACACATTAGCCCCCAAGTGTCAAGTATCTTTACTTGTAAAATGCTTGAGACTTTAGTATGTATGACTTGGTAAATAACTTAAAAATTTCTTTGAGCATACATTAGCCCCCAAGTGCCAAATATCTTTACTTGTAAAGTGTTTGGGACTTGAATGTTACCTTATCATGATCCTTACCATAACCTCGTGCCAATACAGGCCACCATAAGTCAATTTGAATCGGAGATTGTTGACCTGAAGAGCCAGCTGAAGCTGCAAGAGCTTGAAACTCAAAAAGCAAACTCCAAGTTTGAATTCAGCATCTCTGAACAAGAGAAATTGAAGAAAAATTTTGAGTCGGAGAAAAAAGCTTGGGTTGATGAGAGGGCTTCATTAGTGACTCGGGCCGAGACGGCAGAAGCATCTCTTGCAGAGGGAACAACCGAACTGTCTGACTTAAAGCGGCAGATATCCCAAATGGTCTCAGCCATCTTCGGTAAGTCACTCTAAAAAACCTTAAACATCGTAATCTTCCAAGCATTATTGTGATGATTATCTCCGGCTTACTGTTTATGCTTGTGACCATACAGGCCCCAGGAGTACCAACCTCAAGCAAAACATGCTGATCAAGCTCAAGGCGGTTTACACCCTTGTGGAGCAGCTGTACTCTGGGTCACAACGTGCTTTGGCCGTTGTGGCTTTATCAAATACCGCTCCTTGCCTGCTACAAGATGTGCTGAAGCATCTCGCAGTGCTACGTCAATGGATTAAGGACTTAAGGCAGGCATCCGCAAGAGCCGGAGCCATGGCCGCATTAAGCCGGGCAAAGGCATGGGTGCCAGAGCATGACTTAGCTGGATATCCAAGCCTGAAAGAGGATGGCTCTGCATTTGATGATCAAGACTTCACCGCCTGTGTCAAAGTCGTTCGTCCCTTGGCGACTCTTATTGGCAACGATACTGATCTCACTAAGTATTTGCCGGGCTATGATAGCAAGAACCGCAGAATCCCAAACATTCCGTATGACCAAGTCAGCCTGATCCCTCCAATGCGTAAGCATAACTTTGCCCCTGAAGTAGACCCGGCCGGTTTAATAGATGATGAGGCTAAATTTGAAGCCTTGAGCAGCATTGACTGGGCCTCATCCACCTTCCAGGACAAAGCAACCGATGGAGAGGCGGAGAAGGATAACCTGGAGCCATCAAGCCCGCCAAAAGAATGAGCTGCCAGGCGTCTTATCCTTTGCCAAAACAATGCTTCACTTATTCAGACTCGGGGAGTCTTGTAATAGGATAGAAAAACTTCTTAATGTTTATCATGCCTTCGTGCATGTTTATGGCGCTTAACAATTTTGTAAGCCACCATTAGCCTATATCCCCCAGCTTATGTTGATTGTTTGTCTCCTTAAAGTTAAATTTTCCTTGCCTTATTCTGCACATAAAACAAACAAAACTTTCTTGGGTGGTTTACTGCACCAGGGGTTTATAAAGTATTGATAACCCGGAACATAGCACAAAAAACATCATGTATAGACCGATTTATGATTACTTATCACCACAATAGCATACCTGCGAACCCTTTGGTAACCTTCTCGGCTCATATGATGCTTTACCTGGCACTTTGTAGAACTTGGGGTAATCAATACTAAACCGGAAGAGAACAAGAACCATCTCCTCAAGAAGGTTTTAAGAGTTAAAGTAACTATATTCATAAGTAATGTTCACAGGCTCCTGATTCGAATACGATTAGAGAACCGTCCCAAAGGGGTTAAGCTAAGATTCGGATACGATCATATAGACCCCAGTGGCTTTGGCAATGCCGATCAAGTGGGTATCGACAGCTATGTTCTCTTTGGTTCGAATACGACCTATGTTTGAACAGGAAGCTGTTGGGGAACATAGTAATTTCAAAAAATTTCCTACGCACACGCAAGATCATGGTGATGGCATAGCAACGAGAGGGGAGAGTGTTCGTCCACGTACCCTCGTAGACCGTAAGTGGAAGCGTTATGACAACGCGGTTGATGTAGTCGTACGTCTTCACGATCCGACCGATCCAAGCACCGAACGTATGGCACCTCCGAGTTCAGCACACGTTCAGCTCGATGACGATCCCCGGGCTCCGATCCAGCAAAGCTTCGGGGATGAGTTCCGTCAGCACGACGGCGTGGTGACGATGATGATGTTCTACCGGCGCAGGGCTTCGCCTAAACTCCGCGAAGATATGACCGAGGTGGAATATGGTGGAGGGGGGCACCGCACACGGCTAAGGAACGATCCGTAGATCAACTTGTGTGTCTATGGGGTGCTCCCTGCCCCCGTATATAAAGGAGGGAGGGGGGAGGCCGGCCGGCCCCTTGGGAGCGCCAAGGGAGGAGGAATCCTCCTCCTAGTAGGAGTAGGACTCCTCCTTTCCTACTCCTACTAGGAGGGGGAAGGAAGGGGGAGAGGGGGAAGGAAAGAGGGGGGGCGCCGCCCCCCCTCCTAGTCCAATTCGGACCAGAGGGTGGAGGGGGCGCACGGCCCATGCTGGCCGCCCCTCTCTCCTTTCCCCTAAGGCCCATAAGGCCCAATACTCTCCCGGGGGGTTCTGGTAACCCCCCCGACACTCCGATTTTCTCCGAAATCACCCGGAGCACTTCCGGTGTCCGAATATAGTCGTCCAATATATCAATCTTTATGTCTCGACCATTTCGAGACTCCTCGTCATGTATGTGATCTCATCCGAGACTCCGAACAAACTTCGGTACATCAAAACTTATAAACTCATAATAAAACTGTCATCGTAATGTTAAGCGTGCGGACCCTACGGGTTTGAGAACTATGTAGACATGACCTAGAACCATTCTCGGTCAATAACCAATAGCGGGACCTGGATGCCCATATTGGTTCCAACATATTCTACGAAGATCTTAATCGGTCAAACCGCATAACAACATAGGTTGTTCCCTTTGTCATCGGTATGTTACTTGCCCGAGATTTGATCGTTGGTATCCAATACCTAGTTCAATCTCGTTACCGGCAAGTCTCTTTACTCGTTCTGTAACACATCATCTTATAACTAACTCATTAGTTACAATGCTTGCAAGGCTTAGGTGATGAGTATTACCGACAGGGCCCAGAGATACCTCTCCGACAATCGGAGTGACAAAACCTAATCTCGAATTATGCCAACTCAACATGTACCTTCGGAAACACCTGTAGAGCACCTTTATAATCACCCAGTTACGTTGTGACGTTTGGTATCACACAAAGTGTTCTTCCGGTAAACGGGAGTTGCACAATCTCATAGTTGTAGGAACTTTGTATAAGTCATGAAGAAAGCAATAGCAATATACTAAACGATCAAGTGCTAGGCTAACGGAATGGGTCATGTCAATCACATCATTATCCTAATGATGTGATCCCATTAATCAAATGACAACACATGTCTATGGTTAGGAAACATAACCATCTTTGATTAATGAGCTAGTCAAGTAGAGGCATACTAGTGACTTTATGTTTGTCTATGTATTCACACATGTATCATGTTTCCGGTTAATACAATTCTAGCATGAATAATAAACATTTATCATGATATGAGGAAATAAATAATAACTTTATTATTGCCTCTAGGGCATATTTCCTTCAGTCTCCCACTTGCACTAGAGTCAATAATCTAGATTACATAGTAATGATTCTAACACCCATGGAGTCTTGGTGCTGATCATGTTTTGCTCGTGAGAGAGGCTTAGTCAACGGGTCTGCAACATTCAGATCCGTATGTATCTTGCAAATCTCTATGTCTCCCACTTGGACTTGGTCCCGAATGGAATTGAAGCGTCTCTTGATGTGCTTGGTCCTCTTGTGAAATCTGGATTCCTTTGCCAAGGCAATTGCACCAGTATTGTCACAGAAGATCTTCATTGGTCCCGATGCACTAGGTATGACACCTAGATCGGAAATGAACTCCTTCATCTAGACTCCTTCATTTGCTGCTTCCGAAGCAGCTATGTACTCCGCTTCACATGTAGATCCTGCTACGACGCTTTGTTTAGAACTGCACCAACTTACAGCTCCACCGTTTAATAAAAACACGTATCCGGTTTGCGATTTAGAATCGTCCAGATCAGTGTCAAAGCTTGCATCGACGTAACCGTTTACGACTATCTCTTTGTCACCTCCATATACGAGAAACATATCCTTAGTCCTTTTCAGGTATTTCAGGATGTTCTTGACCGCTGTCCAGTGATCCACTCCTGGATTACTTTGGTACCTTCCTGCCAAGCTTATTGCTAAGCATACGTCAGGTCTGGTACACAGCATTGCATACATGATAGAGCCTATGGCTGAAGCATAGGGAACATTTTTCATTTTCTCTCTATCTTCTGCTGTGGTCGGGCATTGAGTTTGACTCAACTTCACACCTTGT
Source organism: Triticum dicoccoides (assembly GCF_002162155.2). NCBI lineage: Eukaryota > Viridiplantae > Streptophyta > Magnoliopsida > Poales > Poaceae > Triticum > Triticum dicoccoides. The sequence goes on from NC_041383.1 coordinate 540,554,600, forward strand.
AGTACAGGCAAGAATCCTTTCTTTGCCTGATCCATTTTGAACTTTTTCAAAATTTTGTCAAGGTATGTGCTTTGTGAAAGTCCTATTAAGCGTCTTGATCTATCTCTATAGATCTTGATGCCCAATATGTAAGCAGCTTCACCGAGGTCTTTCATCGAAAAACTTTTATTCAAGTATCCTTTTATGCTATCCAGAAATTCTATATCATTTCCAATTAATAATATGTCATCTACATATAAAATTAGAAATGCTACAGAGCTCCCACTCACTTTCTTGTAAATACAGGCTTCTCCAAAAGTCTGTATAAAACCATATGATTTGATCACACTATCAAAGCGTTTATTCCAACTCCGAGATGCTTGCACCAGTCCATAAATGGAACGCTGGAGCTTACACACTTTGTCAGCACCTTTTGGATCAACAAAACCTTCCGGCTGCATCATATACAACTCTTCTTCTAGAAATCCATTCAAGAATGCAGTCTTGACATCCATTTGCCAAATTTCATAATCATGAAATGCAGCAATAGCTAACATGATTCGGACGGACTAAAGCATCGCTACGGGTGAGAAAGTCTCATCGTAGTCAACCCCTTGAACTTGTCGAAAACCTTTTGCAACAAGTCGAGCTTTATAGACAGTTATATTACCATCAACGTCAGTCTTCTTCTTAAAGATCCATTTATTCTCAATGGCTTGCCGATCATCGGGCAAGTCAACCAAAGTCCATACTTTGTTTTCATACATGGATCCCATCTCAGATTTCATGGCTTCTAGCCATTTTGCGGAATCCGGGCTCATCATCGCTTCCTCATAGTTCATAGGTTCATCATGGTTAAGTAACATGACTTCCAGAATAAGATTACCGTACCACTCTGGTGCGGATCTTATTCTGGTAGACCTACGAGGTTCAGTAGAAACTTGATCTGAAGTTTCATGATCATTATCATTAGCTTCCTCACTAATTGGTGTAGTTGTCACAGGAACCGGTTCTCGTGATGAACTACTTTCCAATAAGGGAGTAGATACAGTTATCTCATCAAGTTCTACTTTCCTCCCACTCACTTCTTTCGAGAGAAACTCCTTCTCTAGAAAGGATCTATTCTTAGCAACGAATGTCTTGCCTTCGGATCTGTGATAGAAGGTGTACCCAATAGTCTCTTTTGGGTATCCTATGAAGACACATTTCTCCGATTTAGGTTCGAGCTTATCTGGTTGAAGCTTCTTCACATAAGCATCGCAGCCCCAAACTTTAAGAAACGACAACTTTGGTTTCTTGCCAAACCACAGTTCATAAGGCGTCGTCTCAACGGATTTTGATGGTGCCCTATTTAACGTGAATGCGGCCGTCTCTAAAGCATAACCCCAAAATGATAGCGGTAAATCAGTAAGAGACATCATAGATCGCACCATATCCAGTAAAGTACGATTACGACGTTCGGACACACCATTTCGTTGTGGTGTTCCAGGTGGCGTGAGTTGCGAAACTATTCCACATTGTTTCAAGTGTAGGCCAAACTCATAACTCAAATACTCTCCTCCACGATTAGATCATAGAAACTTTATTTTCTTGTTACGATGATTTTCCACTTCACTCTGAAATTCTTTGAACTTTTCAAATGTTTCAGACTTGTGTTTGATCAAGTAGATATACCCATAGCTGCTCAAATCATCTGTGAAGGTGAGAAAATAATGATACCCGCCGCGAGCCTCAACATTCATTGGGCCACAAACATCAGTATGTATGATTTCCAACAAATCAGTTGCTCGCTCCATAGTTCCGGAGAACGGCGTTTTAGTCATCTTGCCCATAAGGCACGGTTCGCAAGTACCAAGTGATTCATAATCAAGTGATTCCAAAAGTCCATCAGTATGGAGTTTCTTCATGCGCTTTACACCGATATGACCCAAATGGCAGTGCCACAAATAAGTTGCATTATCATTATTAACTCTGCATCTTTTGGTTTCAACACTATGAATATGTGTATCACTACTATCGAGATTTAATAAAAATAGACCACTCTTCAAGGGTGCATGACCATAAAAGATATTACTCATATAAATAGAACAACCATTATTCTCTGATTTAAATGAATAACCGTCTCGCATCAAACAAGATCCAGATATAATGTTCATGCTCAACGCTGGCACCAAATAACAATTATTCAGGTCTAAAACTAATCCCGAAGGTAGATGTAGAGGCAGCGTGCCGACCGCGATCACATCGACTTTGGAACCGTTTCCCACGCGGATCGTCACCTCGTCCTTGGCCAGTGCTCGCTTATTTCGTAGTCCTTGTTTCGAGTTGCAAATATTAGCAACAGAACCAGTATCAAATACCCAGGTGCTACTACGAGCTCTAGTTAGGTACACATCAATAACATGTATATCACATATACCTTTGTTCACTTTGCCATCCTTCTTATCCGCCAAATACTTGGGGCAGTTCCGCTTCCTGTGACCAGTCTGCTTGTAGTAGAAGCACTCAGTTTCAGGCTTAGGTCCAGACTTGGGTTTCTTCTCTTGAGCAGCAACTTGCTTGCTGTTCTTCTTGAAGTTCCCCTTCTTCTTCCCTTTGCCCTTTTTCTTGAAACTAGTGGTCTTGTTGACCATCAACACTTGATGCTCCTTCTTGATTTCTACCTCCGCAGTTTTTAGCATTGCAAAGAGCTCGGGAATAGTCTTGTTCATCCCTTGCATATTATAGTTCATCACAAAGCTCTTGTAGCTTGGTGGCAGTGATTGGAGAATTCTGTCAATGACGCTATCATCCGGAAGATTAACTCCCAGTTGAATCAAGTGATTATTATACCCAGACATTTTGAGTATATGCTCACTAACAGAACTATTCTCCTCCATCTTGCAGCTGTAGAACTTATTGCAGACTTCATATCTCTCAATCCGGGCATTTGCTTGAAATATTAACTTCAACTCCTGGAACATCTCATATGCTCCATGACGTTCAAAACGTCGTTGAAGACCCGGTTCTAAGCCGTAAAGCATGGCACACTGAACTACAGAGTAGTCATCAGCTTTGCTCTGCCAGACGTTCTTAACGTCGTCAGTTGCATCAGCAGGCCTGGCACCCAGCGGTGCTTCCAGGACGTAACTTTTCTGTGCAGCAATGAGGATAATCCTCAGGTTACGGACCAAGTCCGTGTAATTGCTACCATCATCTTTCAACTTTGCTTTCTCAAGGAACGCATTAAAATTCAACGGAACAACAACACGAGCCATCTATCTACAAACAAACATAGACAAGCAAAATACTATCAGGTACTAAGTTCATGATAAATTTAGGTTCAATTAATCATATTACTTAAGAACTCCCACTTAGACAGACATCTCTCTAGTCATCTAAGTGATCACGTGATACAAATCAACTAAACCATAACCGATCATCACGTGAGATGGAGTAGTTTTCAATGGTGAACATCACTATGTTGATCATATCTACTATATGATTCACGCTCGACCTTTCGGTCTCCGTGTTCCGAGGCATATATGCATATGCTAGGCTCGTCAAGTTTAACCTGTGTATTCGGCGTGTGCAAAACTGTCTTGCACCCGTTGTAGATGGACGTAGAGCTTATCACACCCGATCATCACATGGTGTCTGGGCACGACGAACTTTGGCAACGGTGCATACTCAGGGAGAACACTTCTTGATAATTTTAGTGAGAGATCATCTTAAAATGCTACCGTCAATCAAAGCAAGATAAGATGCATAAAGGATAAAACTCACATGCAATCAATATAAGTGATATGATATGGCCATCATCATCTTGTGCTTGTGTTCTCCATCTTCAAAGCACCGTCGTGATCACCATCGTCACCGGCGCGACACCTTGATCTCCATCGTAGCATCGTTGTCGTTATGCCATCTATTGCTTCTACGACTATCGCTACCGCTTAGAGATAAAGTAAAGCAATTACAGGGCGTTTGCATTTCATACAATAAAGCGACAACCATATGGCTCCTGCCAGTTGCCGATAACTTCGGTTACAAAACATGATCATCTCATACAATAAAATATAGCATCACGTCTTGACCATATCACATCACAACATGCCCTGCAAAAACAAGTTAGACATCCTCTACTTTGTTGTTGCAAATTTTACGTGGCTGCTACGGGCTTTAGCAAGAACCGTTCTTACCTACGCATAAAAACCACAATGATAGTTCGTCAAGTTGGTGCTGTTTTAACCTTCGCAAGGACCGGGCGTAGCCACACTCGATTCAGCTAAAGTGAGAGAGACAGACACCCGCCAGCCACCTTTAAACACGAGTGCTCGCAACGGTGAAACCAGTCTCGCGTAAGCGTACGCGTAATGTCGGTCCGGGCCGCTTCATCTCACAATACCGCCGAACCAAAGTATGACATGCTGGTAAGCAGTATGACTTGTATCGCCCACAACTCACTTGTGTTCTACTCGTGCATATAACATCAACGCATAAAACCAGGCTCGGATGCCACTGTTGGGGAACGTAGTAATTTCAGAAATTTTCCTACGCACACACAAGATCATGGTGATGGCATAGCAACGAGAGGGGAGAGTGTTCGTCCATGTACCCTCGTAGACCGTAAGCGGAATCATTATGGCAACGCGGTTGATGTAGTCGTACGTCTTCACGATCCGACTGATCCAAGCACCGAACGTACGGCACCTCCGAGTTCAGCACACGTTCAGCTCGATGACGATCCCCGGGCTCCGATCTAGCAAAGCTTTGGGGATGAGTTCCGTCAGCACGACGGCGTGGTGACGATGATGATGTTCTAACGGCGCAGGGCTTCGCCTAAACTCCGCGACGATATGACCGAGGTGGAATATGGTGGAGGGGGGCACCGCACATGGCTAAGGAACGATCCGTAGATCAACTTGTGTGTCTATGGGGTGCCCCCTGCCCCCGTATATAAAGGAGGGAGGGGGGAGGCCGGCCGGCCCCTTGGGCGCGCCAAGGGAGGAGGAATCCTCCTCCTAGTAGGAGTAGGACTCCTCCTTTCCTACTCCTACTAGGAGGGGGAAGGAAGGGGGAGAGGGGGAAGGAAAGAGGGGGGGCGCGCCCCCCCTCCTAGTCCAATTCGGACCAGAGGGTGGAGGGGGCGCGTGGCCCATGCTGGCCGCCCCTCTCTCCTTTCCCCTAAGGCCCATAAGGCCCAATACTCTCCCGGGGGGTTCCGGTAACCCCCCCGACACTCCGGTTTTCTCCGAAATCACCCGGAACACTTCCAGTGTCCGAATATAGTCGTCCAATATATCAATCTTTATGTCTCGAGCATTTCGAGACTCCTCGTCATGTCCGTGATCACATCCGGGACTCCGAACAAACTTCGGTACATCAAAACTTATAAACTCATAATAAAACTGTCATCGTAACGTGAAGCGTGCGGACCCTATGGGTTCGAGAACTATGTAGACATGACCTAGAACCATTCTCGGTCAATAACCAATAGCGGGACCTAGATGCCCATATTGGTTCCTACATATTCTACGAAGATCTTTATCGGTCAAACCGCATAACAACATAGGTTGTTCCCTTTGTCATCGGTATGTTACTTGCCCGAGATTTGATCGTCAGTATCCAATACCTAGTTTAATCTCGTTACCGGCAAGTCACTTTACTCGTTCTGTAACACATCATCTTATAACTAACTCATTAGTTACAATGCTTGCAAGGCTTAGGTGGTGAGTATTACCAAGAGGGCCCAGAGATACCTCTCCGACAATCGGAGTGACAAAACCTAATCTCGAATTATGCCAACTCAACATGTACCTTCGGAAACACCTGTAGAGCACCTTTATAATCACCCAGTTATGTTGTGACGTTTGGTAGCACACAAAGTGTTCTTCCGGTAAACGGGAGTTGCACAATCTCATAGTTGCAGGAACTTTGTATAAGTCATGAAGAAAGCAATAGCAATATACTAAACGATCAAGTGCTAGGCTAACGGAATGGGTCATGTCAATCACATCATTATCCTAATGATGTGATCCCATTAATCAAATGACAACACATGTCTATGGTTAGGAAACATAACCATCTTTGATTAATGAGCTAGTCAAGTAGAGGCATACTAGTGACTTTATGTTTGTCTATGTATTCACACATGTATCATGTTTCCGGTTAATACAATTCTAGCATGAATAATAAACATTTATCATGATATGAGGAAATAAATAATAACTTTATTATTGCCTCTAGGGCATATTTCCTTCAGAAGCCCCCAAGTGAACATAAGAGTTGTATAATGACGCTGATTCGAATACGATCCACGTCAGACCCAAAGGGGTTAAGCTGTGATTCAAATATGATCAAGAAGCCCCCAAGTAGGTTTGGCAGTATGCTAATCAAGTGGGTATCGACAGCTATGTTCTCTTTGGTTCGAATATGACCTATGTTTGAACAGGAAGCCCCCAAGTGACCACAGCTAGATCCAGATATGATCATAAGCCGGACCAAAGGGAAAGCCGGATTCAAATATGATCCGGTCCCTGTTGGTAGTGTCCACCACCTGATAAAGAAGACATAAACACATTCTTTATGAAAAAAAGGACATCAATGAGGATTTATTACTTTATATAATATGTACATCATCAAACGTATATACATCTTAAGAGCCGAAGGCTTTTAAGTATAGTAAGGCCGCAGATGAGCAATATTCCACGGCCGGCGAGTCTCCTCCTCCGATTTACGTGAGTCTTTGTGCTCTCGAACATCAATGAGGTAGTATGACCTGTTGTTTAGATTCTTGCTGACCACAAACGGTCCTTCCCAAGGCGGAGATAGGTTGTGCATGTCAGTTTGATCCTGGATGAGCCGGAGTACCAAGTCGCCTTCCTGAAAAGTTCTGCTCCTAACCCGGCGGCTGTGATAGCGGCGCAGGTCCTGTTGGTAAATCGCCGAGCGGGCTATTGCCAAGTCTCGCTCATCATCCAACAAGTCAAGTGCCTCCTGTCGAGCCTTTTCGTTATCCGCCTCAATGTAAGCCGCCACACGGGGTGAGTCATGTCGTATGTCACTTGGCAGAACTGCCTCTGCTCCATAGACCATGAAGAAAGGTGTATATCCTGTAGATCTGTTAGGCGTAGTGTTGATGCTCCATAACACGGAGGGCAACTCCTCTACCCAACAACCCGGAGTCCGCTGTAAGGGGACTAAAAGCCGGGGCTTGATGCCTCTCAGGATCTCTTGATTAGCTCTTTCTGCTTGACCATTGGACTGGGGATGAGCATCAACCGAAACATCAAGCCGGATATGTTCTCGACTCTTCCATGGCACCCTTAGAGAGATTAGTGCAATTGTCAGTTATGATGCTATGTGGGAAGCCAAAACAAAAAATCACCTTTTTCATGAACTGAACCACCGTGGCTGCATCACACTTACTGACCGGCTCTGCCTTAACCCACTTGGTAAACTTGTCCACTGCCACCAGCAGATGTGTCTTTTTATCCTTAGATCTTTTGAAAGGTCCAACCATGTCAAGCCCCCAGACCGAAAACGGCCAAGTGATTGGGATCATCCTCAATTCTTGAGCCGGCACATGAGCTCATCGTGAGAACTTTTGACAACCATCACATTTGCTGACCAAATCCTCCGCATCAGCATGAGCCGTCAGCCAATAGAAACCATGACGGAAAGCTTTGGCTACAAGAGATTTTGACCCGACATGATGGCCACAATCCCCTTCATGGATCTCACGGAGTATTTCTTGGCCTTCTGTAGGCGACACACAGCGTTGAAATGCCCCAGTGACACTGAGATGGTGCAACTCGCCATTAACAATCGTCATGGATTTGGAACGCCTGATAATTTGTCTTGCTAAGGTCTCATCCTCAGGTAACTCACCCCGGGTCATGTAAGCCAAATAGGGCACTGTCCAATCCGGGATGACATGAAGAGCCGCCACCAGTTGTGCCTCCGGGTCTGGCACCGCTAGTTCTTCCTCGGTAGGCACCTTGACCGAAGGGTTATGTAAAACATCAAGAAAGGTGTTAGGTGGCACCGGCTTACGTTGAGATCCCAGCCGACTTAAAGCATCAGCCGCCTCGTTCTTCCTTCGATCAATGTGCTCCACTTGATAACCCTTGAAATGTCCAGCCACATCATCTACTTCGCGTCGATAAGCCGCCATGAGAGGATCCTTGGAATCCCACTTGCCTGACACCTGCTGAGTGACGAGATCTGAGTCGCCCAGGCACCTTACCCGACTTAAGTTCATCTCCTTGGCCATCCGAAGACCATGGCCTCGTACTCAGCTGCATTGTTAGTACATGGGAACATAAGCCGGAGGACATAACGAAATTTGTCACCTCGAGGGGAAGTTAAGACAATTCCAGCCCCCGAGCCTTCTAGCTGCCTGGACCCGTCAAAGTGGATAGTCCAATATGTGTTATCTGGCTTCTCCTCAGGTGCCTGCAACTCTGTCCAATCATTGATAAAGTCCACCAAGGCCTGAGACTTAATAGCAGACCGAGGCATGTACTTCAAACCATGAGGCCCAAGCTCAATAGCCCACTTGGCGACTCGTCCTGTGGCCTCCCTATTCTGGATGATGTCTCCCAAAGGGGCAGAACTTGCCACCGTTATAGGATGACTTTGAAAGTACTGCTTCAACTTCCGGTTGGCCATAAACACTCCGTAAACGAGTTTCTGCCAATGTGGATATCTTTGCTTAGACTCAATGAGTACCTCACTGAGATAATAAACCGGCCGCTGAACCGGATACTCCTTGCCAGCCTCCTTACGCTCCACCACAATGGCAACGCTGACGGCTCGTGAATTGGTAGCCACATATAATAGCAAAGGCTCTTTATCAATTGGAGCCGCGAGAACCGGTGGTTCAGACAATTGTCTTTTCAAGTCCTCAAAAGCAGCATCAGCGGCATCGCTCCAGACAAAAGTGTCTGCCTTCTTCATCATTTGATACAGCGGTAGGGCCTTCTCACCTAACCGGCTTATGAATCGGCTTAAAGCGGCGACGCGACCCGCCAATCGCTGAACATCATTGATGCACGCCGGTTTAGCCAGAGAGGTAATTGCCTTAATCTTCTCCGGGTTAGTTTCAATGCCTCTGTTTGATACCAGAAAACCCAAAAGCTTGCCTGCAGGTACACCAAATACACACTTGGCCAAGTTAAGCATCATCTTGTAAACCCGGAGATTATCAAAGGTCTCTTTTAAATCAGATATCAAGGTTTCCTTTTCTCTGGACTTCACCACAATGTCATCCACATAAGCATGAACATTACGCCCAATTTGATCGTGCAAACAGTTCTGCACACACCGCTGATAAGTCGCCTGGGCACTTTTGAGTCCAAATGGCATAGATACATAGCAGAAGGCTCCAAACGGAGTGATGAAAGCCGTCTTCTCCTGGTCCTTAACTGCCATTTTGATTTGATGATAACCCGAGTAAGCATCCAAAAAACTCAAACGTTCACAACCCGCCGTAGCATCAATAATTTGATCAATACGGGGGAGGGCAAAGGGATCAGCCGGACAAGCCTTGTTTAAATCCGTGTAATCCACACACATCCGCCAAGTGTCGTTCTTCTTGAGGACAAGCACCGGGTTAGCCAACCACTCTGGGTGAAAAACTTCCACAATAAACCCGGCCGCCAAGAGCCGGGCCACCTCTTCCCCAATAGCCTTCCGTCTCTCCTCGTTGAACCATCGGAGAAACTGCCTGACTGGCTTATACTTTGGATCAATATTGAGAGTGTGATCAGCGAGTTCCCTCGGTACACCCGGCATGTCAGAAGGTTTCCATGCAAAAATGTCCCGGTTCTCACGGATGAAATCGATGAGCGCGCTTTCCTATTTAGGATCCAAATTGGCATTGATACTGAACTGTTTAGAGGCATCTCCTGGGGTAAAGTCAACAAGCTTTGTCTCAGCGGTCGATTTAAACTTCAACGCCGGGTCATGCTCAGTAGTTGGTTTCTTGAGGGAGGTCATATCCGCCGGGTCAACATTGTCTTGATAAAACTTGAGCTCTTCGGCCGCACAGGCCGACTCAGCATAAGCCGCGTCGCCTTCTTCACATTCCAGCGCCACCTTCCGACTTCCATGCACAGTGATGGTGCCCTTGTGACCCGGCATCTTGAGCTGCAGATAAACATAACACGGCCGGGCCATGAACTTAGCGTAAGCCGGCCGCCCAAATAGAGCATGATATGGGCTCCTGATTTTGACCACCTCAAACGTTAACTTCTCAGCCCTGGAATCATGTTCGTCTCCGAAGGCCACCTCCAGCTCAATCTTGCCAACTGGGCAGGCCGACTTACCCGGAACCACCCCATGGAAAAACAGTGTTGGATGTTCTCAAATTCTTCTTAGTCAACCCCATGCGCTGAAAGGTCTCGTAGTAGAGGATATTGATATTGCTACCGCCGTCCATGAGTACCTTAGTGAATTTATATCCACCAACCTGGGGTGCCACCACCAAGGCTAACTGACCCGGATTATCGACCCGCGGAGGGTGATCCTCTTTGCTCCATATAATGGGCTGCTCTGACCACCTCAAATAACGAGGAATTGCCGGCTCAACAGAATTCACGGCCCTCTTATGAACCTTTTGGTCACGTTTGCACAAGCTAGTGGTAAACACGTGATACTGCCCACCACTCAACTGATTTGGATGGCTTTGGTAGCCCGACTACTGCTGCTGCTGCCCTCCTTGACCAGACTGCTGTTGATTATTACCACCTGGGTGCCCCTGAAAACCGGAATTTGAGCCACCGCCCGGGCCATGAAAGCCGCCAGCCCCTGAGCCGCCGCCAGATCCGTGACTACCATCGAAGGTGTTGGAATTTTTAAACGCCTTCATGATCGCGCAATCCTTCCATAGGTGTGTGGCGGGGTGCTCCCGGGTGCCGTGTTTTGGGCAGGGCTCATTGAGTAGCTGCTCAAGAGATGGGCCTGACCCGCCGGACCGAGGCGGCTTACCCTTATATCTCTTGTTGTTACCTCGCGCGTTGGCATTGGCCACAAACTCCGGGTTACCGTCCGCCTTACGCTTATTGCCGCCTTGATTCCCCAGGTTATGCTGCTGACCCTTTCCATTGCCGTTCCTTTTTCCCTTCCCTGTCTTCTCATCGTCAGACGTGGGATCCTTGGTACTATCAGAATCGACATATTTGACTAAAGCCGCCATCAGCGTACCCATATCCGTGAGGTCGCGTTTAAGGCGCCGCAGTTTCTGCCTCAGCGGCTCAAAGCGGCATTTTTTCTCCAACATAAGGACTGCAGAGCCGGCATCCATCTTATCAGAGGAATGAACTATCTCCTTGACCCGGCGTACCCAATGGGTGGTGGATTCACCTTCATCTTGTTTGCAATCCGTCAAGTCCACAATCGACATACATTGCTTACAGGTGTCCTTGAAGTTCTGGATGAACCGGGCCTTTAACTCGCCCCATGAACCAATGGAATTGGGTGGCAGGCCCTTTAACCAAGACCGGGCCGTTCCATCTAGCATCATGGTGAAATATTTAGCCATCGCTGCATCACTAACTTCCAACAGCTCCATGGCCATCTCATAACTCTCAATCCATGCTCCGGGCTGCAAGTCGGCCGTGTAATTCAGCACCTTTCGAGGTCCCTTGAAGTCTTTGGGCAACCGCACATTACGCAAAGCCAAAACCAGACAAGGAACACCACCGGTTCTAGTGGCTACTCCCGCCTCAACGGAAGTTGTGGGATACTCTAGAAAATCTTGATGTGCCATCTGTTGAGCCGCCGCCTGAGCCGCCTGCTCGTTCTCCTGACGTATTCAATCTTGCACCGGATTATAGCCACCAGGCTGGTTACGGCGTTGGGCGTTGCTTGACAAAGCTTCTGACTCCATGTGTCTGCTGTAACTCGAGCTCCAGTTCTGGCGAGGTGGTGCTACCCAGGGCGGGGGAGTTGAATGAATCCTGTCCCGGCTGTAAGAATAGGTCTCCTGCTGAGCTAAGGCCGTCTGGAGGAGTTCTCTGACTCTCCGGGTTTCCACTGCCGCCGGGTCATCACCGTCCATAGGAAGAGCCGCCAAACGTGTTGAAGTTGCGATTAAGTTCTCCATGGGGTTGGAAAAGTGACCCGGTGGAACCGGCACATAACGCGGCGGTGGCATGCTCACGTGTGGTGGTGCCATCTCCCGAGGCTGAGTCGACCCTCCCGTTCCGGCTGTCATAAACTGATTGGCCTCCGGTGGGTTACTTGGGCCGGCTTCGGGTGTAGCAAAAAGAACCTGAGGGTCGTAATTCGGAGGTAACCGGGACTGAGTCTTTTGATGTCTCCTCCTGATTACCTCATTGGATGCGTTTAAGCTCATCGTGAGCTGTTAAGCTTTCGACTTCAAGCGTGTGCCCGGGCGTCGAGAGCCGCCCGCGCTGTAGCTAGTCTAGTATCCTCAGCTGCCAAGGCCTCCTTGGCCTGAGCTATCTCCTCGCGCACCTGTGCTACCACTGCGTCATGCTCATCTTTGTCTGCAGGAATAACCGTGGCGGTTAACAGGGCCGTAAGCTTGTCCATGAGATCCATCAGCACCTGAGCCGGTGGGCGCACAGGGCCGCCTGCCCCGGCTGCTCCTAATCCGGACGTGATCGCTGCAGCAGCTGTAGAGTTTGAACCGGGCTGAGTTCCAGCCATGAAAATCCCTGCCCATCTTGGCGGCTCATAGGGGTCCGGAATACTGATGCCATCGGAACAGCCCCCGAGCGCGCTGTCTTGCACCTGATACAACGAATCTGTTGAGCCGGTGGACGAATCACCGTCTGGGAGGACGACCGTCTCACCCCCATCTTCAGATCCTTCAGAAAATTCCTCTCTGTGGAGGCAGCCCACGAAGGCACGCCTTAAGACAGGTTGAGCCCGGGTCTTCCTCGCATGCTGAGCCGTCTCGACGAGGTCGGTGCAGTTGTCCGGCTCAGGGCCCGGCTCACCGATCCGGTCGATGAAGACGTGGATTCCGCCGAAGGGGACCCGGTATTCGTACTCAATTGAGCCGGCGTTGGAACCCCAGCCTTCGTCGTTGATGTAGATCTTGCCGCGATGACTCTTGGTCATCCGGCCTACTACGTATCTCTTGAGCCCTTCAAAGTTGCCCTTCAAGAACTCAAATCCACCGTGCGCTGGCCCCATGGTGGGCACCAACTGTCGTGGAATTGTCATGTCAGATGTCCTCGTGAAAGTACTTAGTTGTGGAGCCATCGCAACTAGGAAGCTTGAAGGGGTTAAATCGGGACAAAGGACACGAGAGGGTTTTATACTAGTTCGGCCCCTTACGGTGAAGGTAAGGCCTACGTCTAGTTGGGTTGGTATTGATGTTTCAATGACCAGGGAGCGAGATACGCTATGCCCGGCTCTTGATCAGTTGGTTCTTGCCCTATGCCGCCAGCAGGTCGTCCCCTTATATACACGGGTTGACGCCGTGTGGCTTGCAGAGTCCCGGCCAGCTTATAAACAGTGTCCAGCTCGATGACTAGTTAAATCTAACTTATGTTGCAAGTCATGCCATCATGGCGGTTTACTACAATGGGCCTTAAGTCGCCGGCGGGCCTTAGGCCCTTTATGAACCGCCATCTTCATGCTTGGCCTTGGGCTTCTCTCTGACGAGTCTTCTTTGTGTAACCCAGCCCCTCCTGGGCAGCTTACACAAATAGTTATATTCCCAACAACTTAGATTTGAGAAAATCACTCATCACGAACAATCTCCAAAGAAAGAATTAATCAACTTGACCACGATGAAATGAGAATAAGAATTATGTTATGCTTATCCTCCACCAATTAAATTGATGAGAAGCAATGGATTTGCATACTACTTATTCACATTGGGAAAAGATTAAGGGGAGATATAGCGCCAAAACTTGAGAAAGTCTTCATGAACCACCTGTAGGATTGGAAAGAATGAATGAATTAAAATTATAATCAAGGAAAAAGAATCTTGAACGAACCACCCTTAGAATTCGGAAATGACTGACGAAAGAGAATGAATCACCGGGAAGAATTAGAAGAACCAAAAGCTAGAGGGGATTTAGATGCAAAAGAATAAAGAGATCATGAGATGATTCAAGAACACTTGAACGAAGCAACGAGATAATTGGATAACGGTAGCTGAAATGAGAGGACGAAGAATTCTTCTGGAACGATGGCCTCCAGTGAAAAGAAACAGAAATAAACTCCTGACATACTCCGGATGGGTAAGAAAAGAATATCTGACAGATGGAATAATTCGAGAGGACAACATGAAGCTAGAACCATGAATCTTCAAGAGAACGGGCAAGATTTAAGAGGAACTCTTCTTCTATCTTCAAATGACGACGAGAAACACCACCAAAAGTACTGAGATACTCCGGGAGAATGAAAAGCGAAGAGGTTGAGCCAACCATGAAAAGAATTTGAACACGATCTTGGAAGGCATCTGACTGATGAAATCCATTCTTACGTCACACTTGAAAAGAATTGAGAATAACTCCGGGGGAATTAGAAGAGTCAGAAGATCCTGGGAAAAGACCTGTGGGTTAGGGCCCACTAAAAGAAAACACCATTGGAAAGGGATGTTGAACAAATAGATGATGCACCGAAACAAATGAAATATTTGAATGAGGTGACACCCTCGAATTAATTCGAACACAGACGAATCTCTTGAGATGTCTTCAGAACTCCGGAATGATTGAATGGCGAGAGGCAAATGAGCAAGGAGAACACTTGATCTAAGGAAAAGAATATGATCAACCCGAAAAACTTGAATTGAGTCCACCGGAAAAGAGGTGAAGAATGTCCACCGAGATGAGAATTCACCGGTTGAAATGATTGTCAAAAGACTGAAGAGGCTCCGCATGTATGAAATTGATGGTCGAAAGAGACTCAGACTCCGGTAAGAAGAGGGTGGGAGGGCGGGAAAACAAAAGCAACTTGGAAGGGGGAACTGACGAATATCTTGAAGAGAAAACACTGGTTGAAAGAAAGCAAAGGCTTCGCACGAGTTGGATGGATACTCGATTACGGACTCCGGTTCCGAGATGTTAAAGGGGTGGGCGGGTGGAAAAAAAGAAAACAACCGAGGATTGAACTTGGCAACGATGAAGAGGCTCGAGTTAACTTGACGAGAAATGCACCGGATGAAAAGAGATGAGAACCAACGAACGGAAAACCCACTGCGTGAACCTAAAGAAAATTTGAATGGGAAGAGGAGTAATTCAAAACACCTACGTCAAGATTCCTCACCAGAGCGACGAAGGGGCTGAGGAGTAAAAAGAATTCCTACTCTCTGATATAATTAGACTCTGAAAACAGTTTTCTTCTAGACTCAACAATGGCCAAACTACACAATCAATCAAGGGGGCTCCTAGGGTCGGTCGAGGCTCTGATACCAACTTGTCACGCCCAAGAAGCAACCCTATCCTAAAGGAACTCGAAGGTCCCACCAAGGATAGAAGCGCATCTTGAAGTCACTTTTGCAAGGTGGATATCATTACATCAACATTACATAATAGATGGGGATACATACAAGAGGCATACAATGCCACATGATTACAACATCAACATACACAAGAGCATCATCCGACTATGGATGAAACACAAACAAAAACTCAAACTACATCCACCCTGCTAGCCCAGGCTGCCGACCTGGAACCTATCCCCTGATCAAAGAAGAAGCAGAAGAAGCACTCCAAACAAGTAAACATCGCTCTCGCGTCATGATCGCCGCAAAACCTGTACCTTCAACTGTTGTTGTAGTAATCTGTGAGCCACGAGGACTCAGCAATCCCATTACCATGGGTATCAAGACTAGCAAAGCTTAATGGGAAAGGAAGGGGTAAAGTGGTGAGGTTGCAGCAGCGACTAAGCATATATGGTGGCTAACATACGCAAATAAGAGCGAGAAGAGCAACAAAGGAACGGTCGTGAAGCTAGCAATGATCAAGAGGTGATCCTGAACTCTTACTTACGTCAAACATAACACAGAAACCGTGTTCACTTCCCGGACTCCGCCGAAAAGATACCATCACGGCTACACACGCGGTTGATGCGTTTTAATTCGGATCTGGTGTCAAGTTATCTACAACCGGACATTAACAAATTCCCATCTGCCACATAACCGCGGGCACGGCTTTCAAAAGTTTATACCCTGCAGGGGTGTCCCAACTTAGCCCATGATAAGCTCTCGCGATCAACGAAGGATATACCTTCTCCCAGGAAGACCCGATCAGTCTCAGAATCCCGGTTTACAAGACATTTCAACAATGGTAAAACAAGACTAGCAAAGCCGCCCGATGCGCCGACAATCCCGATAGGAGCTGCACATATCTCATTCTCAGGGCAACACCGGATGAGACATCCTATGAGTAAAACCAGACCTTGAGTTTCCCCGTGGGGGCCCTGCAGTCTACTCGATTCGGACCAACACTTAGACAAGCACTGGCCCGGGGGGGCTAAATAAAGATGACCCTCGGGCTCCGGAAACCCAAGGGAAAAAGGGCTAGGTGAGGCAAATGGTAAAACCAAGGTTGGGCCTTGCTGGAGGAGTTTTATTCAAAGCAAACTGTCAAGGGGGTCCCATAAATCACCCAACCACGTAAGGAACGCAAAATCCGGGAACATAACACCGGTATGACGGAAACTAGGGCGGCAAGAGTGGAATAAAACACCAGGCATAAGGCCGAGTCTTCCACCCTTTACCAAGTATATAGATGCATTAATTAAATAAGAGATATTGTGATATCCCAACATAATCCTGTCCATCATGGAGAAATCTTCAACTTCACCTGCAACTAACAACGCTATAAGAGGGGCTGAGCAAAGCGGTAACATAGCAAAGCAATGGTTTGCTAGGAAGGGTGAAAATGTTAGAGGCTGACATGGCAAATTGGGAGGCTTGAAGAGAAAGCGATAGGTAGCACAGCAAAGCGATAGAACGAAGCAACTAGCATAGCAATGATAGTAGTGAGATCCAGGGTAGCGGTCATCTTGCTTGGAATCCCGCTAGGAAGAAGAACGAGTCCATGAAGAAGACAAACGGATGAAGACGAACCAAGCATAGACGAACGAATCCTCACGATCGCAACGAAATAGGAACTATCAAGAAGAAGCACACAACATAGTAAACACACCACATATATACATGACATGATGCACAACCAAACATGATGCATGAGCCAAAAGTCCCTTAATGACCATGAGCCAAAAGGGCACATAAAATATAATGGCATCCATGTAAACATGGCAAATGATATGACAGATTCATACATGGCAGGAACAACAATAAGTAGGCATGTTCGTGAGCTTGAACCACTCACCACAGAGCAATACATGGCATGACAAGGCAACCAACAGTAACAATACATGTTTATGAAGCTAAGCATGGCAAAAGCAAGTTCAGAGGGTGCATGGATCACTACCAACAATCATGGCAACATTGAACTTAATGTTAACAGGCTGACAGCAATAATATTTAGCAACTTTGGAGCATGATAACAACAATCTACAACAATCCATAAATGCAACCATGGGCATGGATGGATAGAACATGACATGTATAACAAAACATCCTTAGTGAACATCTCCAGATTATGCATAAAATGACTTGTAGCAGCAGGTTTACATAGCATCATAATATAGCAGATTCAGACTAGCAAAACAGCAACAACAAGTACCCTACTTCACAAGCTCGATGCACTCAGTACAAGACTCACAAAAATACATGGATTGCACCTATGCAAAGATGACATGATGTAGAACAAAACACATGTAGACATCAAGCTAATAGGATGCACACATCAAATGCAACAAAAAATAACAAATCATCAAGTTATAACAGTTTCAGCAGGTTAACATCATATAGCACTCTTGCAATGATGATTCGGGCATCAAGATGATCTCAAACAAGCATGGCACAATGTAATGAAATGAAGAGAATCTCCCAATGAACATTTTGATATATCATGCACGCAAAACGGAGCAGCATGCATGAAGTTATGATGCGATGAAGAGGGCATAAAAATACTGCAGATCTGGGGACTTAGCAGTTTTCTGGAAAAAACGGACGAGCGCCAAAATGCTAAACGATTCCCTGGGCGTGGGGTAGGGGGCGGCTCACCCTGGGCTTCGGCCCATGACGGAGGGGAAGCAGGCAGGCCGGGTCAGAGTAGGCCGGGGAAGCTGGGCCGGGGCGCGGGGCCCACGCGAGGGGAGCTCGTCCCCGACCTTGCCCGAGGACGAGGCGAGGCATGGCGGCGGCGGCGGGAAGAGGGGCTCCGGCGAGGCCGGAGGAGGCCAAAGCTAGCCGGGGACGGGCAGATCCGGCCGCGAGGCGCCGGATCTGGTGAACGCTAGCGGTGGACGATGATGAGGGCGCGGGGCGGCAACCTACACTGAGAGAGAGAGAGAGAGATGGTGAGAGGGCGAGGGGGAGAAGGAAGGTGATGGTGTCCTGGACTAGGGGGTACTCAACGCGTCGTCTCCCGATCAGTTGGATTGGGCCGAGGACCCCCATGGCCGTATACTCATGGGCCTGTCCGGACAGTTGCTGCATACAAGGAAGATTCCACAAGACTTGGCGATCAAGACAAAGACTCCTCCCCCACCGGCGTATTCGGCTAGGACTCTTGTTATCCTAGGCCTCTAGTGCATTATATAAACCGAGGCCAGGCTAGTCAATAGATATATAATATACGAACAACAATCATACCATAGGCTAGCTTCTAGGATTTAGCCTCCTTGATCTCGTGGTAGATCTACTCTTGTAACCCACATCATCAATATTAATCAAGCAGGACGTAGGGTTTTACCTCCATCAAGAGGGCCCAAACCTGGGTAAACATTGTGTCCCTTGCCTCCTGTTACCATTGATCCTAAGACGCACTGCTTGGGACCCCCTACCCAAGATCCGCCGGTTTTGACACCGACATTGGTGCTTTCATTGAGAGTTCCGCTGTGTGTTCGACAAAAGGTCGATGGCTCGCCTGCAGATCAACTGCGACTTCGGCATCTTCGTCACCAGCTCGACTGGTAATCTTGGTTCAACCAAGGACTGCGCCCTACCTCCGATCGTCATGTTCGGATGAGGGCCTTCATCAACATCAACTCCGATCTCTGTCAAGATCATGGAGGAATCATCCAGGGAGCCCGGGGGCTCAATGTCAACATTGCCCTCGGGCGACCGTGCTGTTTTTCTGGACAGCAAACTTGCATCCGCCGTCATCGCCTCCTTGAGCGTCGCTTTGACGATTGCTTCTGTGGAATTGTGCGGAATTGAGCCTACAACAACCCTGGAAAATTTCGTCGAGTTCCGATGGAGGAATCTCTGGCAATCTCCGATATACCGGAGCCACATTGAATCTGGACGAGAATCCGGACGCGTTTAGGGCGTGGTGTCCAGCTTCTAGCTCAGACTTCCTTTGGAAGATCCAACCGCTGATCGGCTGCGGAATTCCTATATCTACCACCCCTCAAAATTTCAGCTCGATCCGACCGTCCAAACTCCGGGAACCTTCCGATTAGTGCATCACTTTTCGGATCTGTTTTCTGCGCGAAAACGAATCCGACCCGAGTTCGTCTTTTTTATGAACGGGATTTCGGACATCCTTTTTAAAGGAAGTTTTGTATGGGGTATTGTGTTTTGTTCCTGAAAACATCCCACGAACTCTAAGATCTTTTGAACATGATCTTCAACATCATGCTGGTGTCAAACCAGTCCGGCAATATTACTCCACGGCTGCCGACCTGCGCTAGACACGTCGTCACTTTGTTGAGCCGAGCTCAACTTCTTCGGATCATCATCTCGGCAAGCCGAACAAGAGTCCGGCATTGCGAAGGATAAATCATCACCAACATCGCCGCCCCATGGATTACACGGAGCGGGCATACCGGCAACGCCGCACGGTCGCTTCATCAAGCAGGCATCGACCACGTCACGACCTGCATCGGCAGGGCCGCACTATTGCTTCTTCAAGCTGGTGTCCATCACGCCGACCTACTTCGACATCTCGGCTGGACTAGGGGCTTTGCCATCTCTTCATCAACCTACTCCGGACACTTCGGCGTCACTAGCCGACCAGGCATGGGTGCACGGATCGAGTCCCAATTTTGGGAATCACCTTCCTTCGGATTGCTACAACAAATAAACCAGGTCTATCAAATGGTGGCCGCATTATCGACGGTCGCATGATGGTTCGGTCAGTTTCCGTACACAGTCCGGCGAACGCCGCATCCGTAACTCAGACCGACCTGTGAATCCAGGCTTTGCCACGCCTTTATTGCATTACGCCGATGATCTGCATCGACATCGACTTCGGCGCCAGGCCATATTTCTTTTATTACTCACTTTGCATAAATTATTTATTATGCAACATTTTTTTTTATTATCTCTGGTTTGCACTATTTTTTGTGCACAGGAAAATGATCCAGCCGGACTATATCCTTTGACGTCACCTCGGCTGAACGGGGGGCTTCGTCAACACTTCATTACTCCATGCCAGGGACTTCGGCATCACTCTGCCATCCTGCATTGACCGTGCTATGTCACTACTTCACAGTGCCGAGCTCTTTGCTCCGCCACCTTGGGACCGGCTTGGGGGATAGAACCTTGTCCCGCATCAAGCTCGGTCCGCATCGTCAATACCGAACACATTAACCAGCTAAGTTTCCTTCATGCTCAAAGTTTTAAATTTCTAACTTGTGTTCGGTTCGACCAAGCATTGTACTTTTTTGGAAAAAAGTTGCTTGTAAAAATTTTCCTTGTCGAAACTTTGTTCGCACACACTTGACGCGCTACCCGCGCTCATTATACCTGGGGGCTTCTTTAACAGAAGCTTATTAATACGGGCTTTATGCCCAACACATGTGTCACACTTCCGCATGTACCTTTCATTCACCATTATATGCATCGATATGACTTAAGTTTTGGCCAAGCTGGGTTGCTTGGCTCCTGTGCTTACCCCTACGTTCCCGATTGTTCGGCTAGGTGGTAAAGGGAGCACCTCTGCGATTGTTACTGCCGGGTCAGCCGGATGTGTACCTCAGACTGGGTGAAGCCGAAAGCTAGCGTTCTTAAGGGAATACTCGGTCGGTGAACTAAAAGATGATTTCTTACCTATTTATTGGCCCCCAGATGTTTTTCTGCTCTTTTCGCAGTCTGGACATGCACTTTAGGGCATGCCTCCCAGGGAAAGGAACCCCTAACGGAACTATTCTCCCTGGAAGATGTTTCTTACTAACCATGTAATATAACATAACTAGTTGGGCACTTGTCTGATAAAGCACTAA
The DNA here is from genome assembly GCF_002162155.2 of Triticum dicoccoides. Classification (NCBI taxonomy): domain Eukaryota; kingdom Viridiplantae; phylum Streptophyta; class Magnoliopsida; order Poales; family Poaceae; genus Triticum; species Triticum dicoccoides. The sequence continues at coordinate 540,575,852 of NC_041383.1, forward strand.
TGACCCCTACGCCTGGTCTCCATGCATGCCCCGGTTTTTATAACCGCGAGGGTATTCGGACACACTCCGGACTATTGGGTCCAGAGGTTGAAGCGAAAAGGTCCGCTACGACAAACGATCTACAATTCGGCTAGAAGGCATTCTACATGTCACCTTACATTTTATAGTCAACTTTTACCCAAGTCACTTGGGGGCTCTTATGTTTATTTGAGCCGTTTCATACTAAGTGTTTTTCTTCTTAGTCGTTGCAAAGTTAAAGCACGACAGAAGCACTTTTTTCTAAAGTCCAATTTTTGGATTGGCACTGAACACTTGATCTTGTTCGGACATCATGTTTTTACTAACGTTTTTTGGTTTTCCAAGCTTTTGGCACTTTTAACTATTTGTGTGTTTTCAGCACAAGTCTCGCAGTGCAACGCCGGATACCTTTAGAGATTCGGCACAAACATTCTCGGATATTGCTATATATGCATGATTGTGCTTCCAGCTTACATGGTTAAGCACCTCAGTGGAGAAAGCCGAAAACTGACTGTCACAATAAGCGTAAACTGGTCGGTGATCCAATGACAGCGTTAAATGATGGGCCATTCATAACAATGGCCAAAGTGTTTATGACTTGACCTCGACTGCCGCCGAACACTATCGGGGGCTATTAACTGGCCTCCCAAGCTAAATCCTCAATATTTTGCTCTTACATTGGAGCTGAGGTTTCATGATCATGCTTAGCATGACAACCCAAAGAAAGGAACCGATAGCGGGACTATTTTCTTTGAAAGACATTTCTTCTGTTAAACAGTAACATAACATGTCTCTCCACATACCTTTGTTTATAAAACCGTATGGCCAGATTGCCTTGTTTGTTGTAAATCTTTGCCCTCATAAAGGCTTTATAAAGTAGGACAAACACTCCTCGACTATTGGCCGAGGAGGTGGAAGCCGATGGTTGGTCAACAAAGTTTTGTACAATGCAGATCCGAGCATTAATGACGTAAAGTACTTGGATACATAGAGTCATTACACATAATTTGTGATTTTACTATGGATATCGATCCTTAATTCGGCCTCCCGTGCCCGCATTAAGGCTCGGGGGCTACTGGGCTTCGGGCTTATTATTTACAAATATTAAAGGGGCACATCGATCCCCTGATCTGGTGTTGCCACCCGACCAGTGTCTCGGGGGCTACTGCATTGCTTGTTCTATGCAGAAAATTTTAAGTGCAATAGAGTTTCCGAGGAGATTTTGATCCTCAGGTTGGTCAGCCGCACCCAACCTAAGTCTCGAGGTCTGAGCATGCCGCTTTTTGCGTCCCGAAGTATTCTGCCGAGCTAGGACTTGATCCTCAGGCCGATTGTGCAAATCAACCTGAGTCTCAGCGGTTACTAGGATCAGCGGTCTTGTGTCATCCTTCAGGTGCATCTCGGGTTTTAGACCGATACACACCTTGAGGGCTACTGGCTATATATCTCGTCAGAGAATAAATTGCATCAATAAAAAATATTGACCAAAAATCAGCCCACGTTCGGGGTGGTGCGCCACCTCGGAAGCAATTCGGCATATAGTTTGGATGCAAGTGGCTGGCTCCTTAGAGGGCATTTCCGGCATTAAGCTCGGCTAAACTCCTTCAAACTTATTTGAACCAAGGTGATTTACGACACCTCGGACACATAGTCCGGCGTTGGAGCTCGGACACATAGTCCGGCGTTGGAGCTCGGACACATAGTCCGGCGTTGGAGCTCGGATACATAGTCCGGCGTTGGAGCTCGGATACATAGTCCGACGTTGGAGCTCGAACACATAGTCCGGCGTTGGAGCTCGGATACAGTCCGGCGTTGGAGCTCGGATACATTCCGGCGTTAGAGCTGGGAAGCGGTCCGGCATTGGTGCTCGGCTGCAAAAGATACCTCGAATGAAGTCCGGCGTTGGAGCTCGGACGCAAGAGGACGTTGTCGCCCGGGAATAACTTCAAACCCGAGGTGTGGCATAACAATAACAAGGCATTGATAAAGGCCGGAAACTTAAAGGGGCTCCTCGGATACCCGACGTATAAAATCGCCGAATGCATTTCTGGGATCCTCAAGATCGAAGATGAGAAGATTTGTTGAACCAGTTTTCAAGACCGGCAACTGAAGATGAAGAACAGTTCGGAAGAATCGAGGAGCGTCCCTAACTTGAAGACCGGTTCAGGGGGCTACTGACGGTGTCCTGGACTAGGGGGTACTCAATGCGTCGTCTCCCGATCAGTTGGATTGGGCCGAGGACCCCCATGGTCGTATACTCATGGGCCTGTCCGGACAGTTGCTGCATACAAGGAAGATTCCACAAGACTTGGCGATCAAGACAAAGACTCCTCCCCCACCGGCGTATTCGGCTAGGACTCTTGTTATCCTAGGCCTCTGGTGCATTATATAAACCGAGGCCAGGCTAGTCGATAGATATACAATATACGAACAACAATCATACCATAGGCTAGCTTCTAGGGTTTAGCCTCCTTGATCTCGTGGTAGATCTACTCTTGTAACCCACATCATCAATATTAATCAAGTAGGACGTAGGGTTTTACCTCCATCAAGAGGGCCCGAACCTGGGTAAACATTGTGTCTTACCATTGATCCTAAGGCGCACTGCTTGGGACCCCCTACCCGAGATCCGCCGGTTTTGACACCGACAAAAGGGAAGGAGATGGACTGGCGAGGTCCTGGCCTCACGGAGGATGGCGGCGGAACGGAGGATCTCCCGGCGAGGCAACGGGGACGGCTGCCGGCGGCGGAGTTGGGGCGGCGGGACAGCGGGGGAGCAAGCGGGCGCGGTCGGCGGCCGCGGCAGGGAGCCGGGCAGCGCGCGGGCCCGGTCGCAGCTCGGGCGGGCCGGCCTCAGGCTCCGCGGGCCGGCGGCAGCGTGGAGGAGAGAGAGGGAGGCGCTGGGACACGTGGCAGCGGCGGATTCGTCGGGGACGGCGGCGGAGGGCAGACGCGTCCGGCTGCGGGCGGAAGTGTCCGGCGCGCGGAGGAAGGGGAAGACTAGGGTTAGGGGTGGATTCATCCGCAAATTTCGGAGGGGGAGGTGTTTATATAGGTAGAGGGAGCTAGGAGGCTCCAAATGGAGTGCGGTTTTTGCCCACATGATCGTGATCGAACGACCGAGAGCATGGAGGGGGTTTGGATGGGTTATTGGGCCACTTTGGAGGGGTGTTGGGCTGCAAGAAAAAAAGGGGTTTTGGGCTACGCGGTTAACCGTTGGAGTATCAAACGGACTCCAAATGGCACGAAACTTGACAGGCGGTCTACCGGTGGAGTACCAAGGCCGCTTGGCAAATCACGGTCCATTCCGAGAATTCTTAACACCCACTCACGAAAAGAGACAAGAGGGGACGCCGGAGGACATAGGAGTGTCGGATTGCAAAACGGACAACGGGGAAAATGCTCGGATGCATGAGACGAACATGTATGCAAAATGAGATGCACATGATGACATGACAAAATGCAACATGTAAGCAAATGACATGGCAACGATGGTGAATAACTGGCATACACCTGGCGCATCGAATCCGGCGCGTTACAGTTAAGTCCGGTGAATGCGGCATTGACATTCTAGAGAGACGGTGACCGTTTCAGGCGGGAAGCGCGTGCTAGCGATGGAAGGGGTTTCGGTGTGCAGTGGCACTAAGATCGGTCGCTCACGATAGTACATACTCCATACCATACTACCATAGTACCCTCTCTAGCTTAGGCTGTTTTATAGATTGTCGTTGTGTTGGACGATATACATGAGCAAGGCGGTCCGAGTATGACCGTTGGTGTTGAGCCAGGTGAATACATGCTCGGAGTTCGCGTAGGCCTCCATCAAACGTCTAAACAGTAATGTCAGGCACCGCCGAGGCGCGTAGGTGATGGGCTCGCCGCTTGCGTTGCGCCATGAGCAGGACTTTGATTTAGAGGGCGACGTGCATGCATTAGCATGCTTTGACAGCGTGAGCGTGAGTGTCTGACGCGAAGTATTTCATTTTCATTTGGCTGACGAGGGTGCATTGCAGCGACGAGTCCGTTGTTTGATTCCCCACATATGCATAATTTTGATTTTTATAGTATTTCTTTCTCATTTGACAGGTAGGCCCGCGTAGATAGATAAAGAACACGAGCTGATGAGGCGCATGTGGACTGTTTGACTGGTCAACCAGGCAAATACAGAGCTATAGGCTGAGCCAGTGACCGTATAATCACCATATCTCGATTACAATGATCAAAGTGAGCTATCAAGACAAGTTCAATAACCGCCAATGCATATTACTTGGTAATAAATGACCAGGATTGAAGGGGAATCCAAATTTGCTTCGTCTTCAGTCCTTGAGCTCTTGACAAACCAATGCACTATACGGTTGTCCGGCCACTCCACCCCAGAGCTCTCACCAAGCGTCGTTCATGCCACCGCGCCGCACACTAACCGGTAAGGCAGCGATGGCATCCCGCCGCGTCGAGTTCCTCGCCGCCCACGACCGCACACAAAATGGTAGGGAAGCGATGGCATCCCGCCGTGCCGAGTTCATCACCGCTCGCGACCTCACAACTATGTGGGAGGAATTTGAAGATGCCAAGGCCGAATGGGCGATAGAGTAAGAGGCGGCCAAAGCCGCACAAAGGGAGCGGAAAAGTCAGAAAGCACTCAAGAAAAGAGAGGCCCGCTACCGCAAGAAAGAAAAGGACCCACGCGCTGCTACGGAGAGGTCGACGGAGATCCAAGCATGGTGGGGTGTCACCGACAAAGCCGGGAAGGAGAACGACGGTGTCTGGCCAGCATGTGAGAAGTAGTAGTACTAGTAGTTAGTGTGTGTGTCTGTGTCTGAGTACGAGCATGTACCAGTACTACTAGTTACTACTGTAGTTTTTAGAGCAAATTACCAGTACATTAGTGAGGGAGTCCCGGACTAGGGGGTGTCCGGATAGCCGAGCTATCATGATCGGCCGGACTCCAAGACTATGAAGATACAAGATTGAAGACTTCGTCCCGTGTCCGGATGGGACTTTCCTTGGCGTGGAAGGCAAGCTTGGTGATACGGATATGTAGATCTCCTACCTTTGTAACCGACTCTGTGTAACCCTAGCCCTCTCCGGTGTCTATATAAACCGGATGGCCTTAGTCCATAGGACGAACAACAATCATACCATAGGCTAGCTTCTAGGGTTTAGCCTCCTTGATCTCGTGGTAGATCTACTCTTGTAACCCACATCATCAATATTAATCAAGCAGGACGTAGGGTTTTACCTCCATCAAGAGGGCCCGAACCTGGGTAAAAACATCGTGTCCCTCGTCTCCTGTTACCATCTGCCTAGACGCACAGTTCAGGACCCCCTACCCGAGATCCGCCGGTTTTGACACCGACATTGGTGCTTTCGTTGAGAGTTCCTCTGTGCCGTCGCGATCAGGAAGGATTCCTTCTCCCGTCTTTAAAGACGGCACCATCGTCAAGAGAGCTTTGGCCGCCGGCCAAACTGTCCGGCTAGGTGGTTTTCTTATGACCGCCTGTTCGGCCACCGCTCCGACGATGACCTCTCAGGTCATCAAAAGCGATCTTCATGTCAGCCCGGAATTCGCTGAGCAGTTAAATCCGATTGAGCTCTCCTCTGTAAACGAGCTCTTGGATCGCATCGCCGCCCTGGGAGTCGCTACATACTACGATCAGATTGGGCCTAAACCCGATCTGAGAGAGATTAACTCTCCTCAGGCCACCCACCACGTTGTCGTGGTAGAGGAACAATGCGGGAACCCTTCTTCTACGTTGAAAACCAACTATGTCCGGATTCCCGATCCCTCCAAGCCGGATTCCCGCGAAGGGACGGACGCTAATCAAATACTGAACTTAGAGTCAGGCATCAGACTAGATTCGTTGGAAAGCATCCAGCAAGTCAAGCTTCCAAATCCGGAAACTTCCTGGCCTTTGAGCCTCAGATCGGGCGGGGTTCCGAACTTGATTCCACCCGCCCAGCCAAACATAAGTGATCTATCTCGAATACGGCAAGAGCCCGATGAAACAGTACATCATTACTAGGCCAGATTCCTCCTGGTTATGAACAGGATAAAGGATTGCTGCGTAGAAAGCGCGATTTCAATTTTCTGCAACAATTGCACGGACAAGGGAATCATGAACGCCATAAGTCATCGCGAAGTTACACGCTTCATCGACCTAGCGACTATCGTACAAAAATACTGTGCGGTAGAGAGTGCCAGGAACACCGAAACTAGGTTTTGGGATAGTCCGGCCTTGACCACAACCCTAGTCCGAAGTAAAAGGGTGCGCCATACTCAAGCACCTTGGTTAAAAACCAAAAAGCAAAGACCCCCTAAAGGGCATGGAACCGTACTGGAGGGCTGGCTCAACGGACCCTGCAAAATTCACAGTACGGAGGGCGCCACTCCAACACACAGCCTTCGAGCATGTTGGATACTACGGCAGGTGGCCAAAAGTGGCGAAGGCTTTTTAGCCCCGGGCAAACAACCCAGCAGTACCGGTACGGTATTAACAGTCTTCGAGACTTTCGCATCAAATAACATGCAAAAACAAACAATCCACGGCCTCGCCGAAGTCTACCAAGTAGCAACAGCAAATCCATGGAGTGACACGGCTATCACCTTCAACACCAGCGACGAACCTAAATTCCGAACAGCTAGAGCACCAACCACATTGGTCCTCAGTCCGATAGTGGACAGCTTTCGCCTTACCAAGGTACTCATGGATGGCGGCAGCGGATTAAAACTCATCTACGAGGAAACCCTTCAAAAAATGGATATTGACTGGAGCCACATCGAGCGAAGCAGCACAACCTTCAGAGGGATAATCCCTAGTCGAGAAGTACGCTGCACAGCAAAAATCACACTAGATGTAGTGTTCGGCTCACCGGACAATTACAAGTCCGAGGAGGTCACGTTTCAAGTGGCCCCATTCGGCAGCGGATATCACGCTTTGTTAGGGCGAGAGGCATTCACAATCTTCCAAGCTATACCCCACTACGGGTACATGAAGCTCAAAATGCCCGGACCCAATGGGATAATCACTCTTGCCAGTGATCCAGATACAGCACTCCGCGCTGAAAATAAAATAGCCGCACTGGCCCTAGAGGCATTGTCCGAAGCCCTAGCGGCAGAGGAACTAACTACGCTGCGCTCCATGGTGGATAGGGACGATGTGATACTCGATAAGAGGTCCAAGTCCACCTCTTTTAAACCAGCAGACAAAATAGTCAAATTTCAGGTCCATCCAACGGACCCCACAAAGACGGCCTCCATTGGGGCACAATTAAGTCCTGATGTCGAAGCCGCACTACGAGAATTCCTTCGGGAAAATTGGGACATTTTTTCCTGGCACCCTTCAGACATGCCAGGAATCCCACGCAGGCTGGCAGAGCACAGCCTAAACATCCTAAAAGGATTCAAGCCGGTCAAACAAGCTCTTCGGCGATTTTCCGAACCCAAAAGACAGGCAATGGGAGAGGAGCTAGCCAAACTCTTAGAAGCCGGATTCATTAGAGATATAAAACATCCGGATTGGCTAGCCAATCTAGTAATGGTACCAAAAAAGGACAAATCCTGGCGCCTCTGCGTCGATTTTAAAGACCTTAACAAGGCCTGTCCAAAGGACCCTTTCCCCCTCCCTCGCATCGACCAAATCATCGATGCTACCACAGGGCACGATTCATTGTGCTTCCTCGACGTATACTCCGGATACCATCAAATCAAGATGGCGGAGAAAGACCAGGCCGCAACGGCATTCATTACTCCATATGGGCCATTCTGCTTCAACACAATGCCCTTCGAACTCAAAAACGCCGGCGCAACATATCAACGCATGATTCAAACATGTCTGGCTACCCAGATAGGCAAAACAGTAGAGGCATACGTAGACGATGTGGTCTTCAAGACCAAACACGTTGAAACTCTAGTAGAAGACTTGAGGGTGACATTTGACAACCTCCGAGCATATGACATTAAGCTCAATCCGGAAAAATGCGTCTTCGGCGTACCAGCCGGAAAGCTCTTGGGCTTCATCGTATCCGGTAGAGGAATTGAAGCAAACCCGGCCAAAATCCAAGCTCTGTCACAATTGGATATTCCAAAAGACCTCAAGCAAATACAAAAACTAACCGGATGCGTAGCGGCCTTAAGTCACTTCATCTCCCGTTTGGGAGAAAAGGCTCTGCCCCTCTACCGCCTCCTCCGGCGCACCGAACATTTCGAATGGACAGATGCTGCCACAGCCGGACTCGAAGAAATAAAGGCCATACTGGCAACAAATCTGGTCTTGGCCGCGCCCAACCTGGGCGAACCTATGTTATTATATATCGCAGCAACACATCAAGTTGTCAGCGCGGTACTCGTCGTCGAGCGAGAGACAGAAGGGCACATATTCCCTCTTCAAAAACCAGTGTACTACTTATCCACTGTTCTAACTCCATGCAAGTCCCGGTACCCACATTATCAAAAGATAGCATATGCGGTGTTCATGGCATCCCGGAAGCTGCGAAACTACTTTCAAGAGTGTTCCATAACGGTGGCCTCCGAAGTACCTCTCAACGATATTATAAACAATCGCGACGCAACGGGCAGGATTGCAAAATGGGCTATTGAGCTCTTACCATTTGACATAACCTATAAACCACGGCGAGCTATAAAGTCGCAGGTTCTGGCCGACTTCGTCGCCGAATGGACCGAAGCCGAACTCCCTAAAGAGTACGGCGCATACTCCAATTGGATCATGCATTTCGACGGATCCAAAATGTTGGCTGGCTTGGGGGCTGGCGTCGTCCTGACGTCCCCAACTGGAGACACAATCCAATACGTACTTCAAATAGTGTACATGGACTCCAATAATGCAGCCGAATACGAGGCCCTTCTACATGGCCTCCGGATGGCAATCTCCATGGGCATTCAACGCCTAGAGGTGCGCGGGGATTCAAACCTCGCAATATCCCAAGTAAATGGAGACTTTGATGCCAAAGATCCAAAAATGGCAGCTTACCGCAACGCCGTCCTAAAAATGTCAGCTCGGTTCGAAGGACTCGAATTCCACCATGTAGCCCGGAATAATAACCAGGCAGCAGACGTGTTAGCACGCATCGGCGCGAAACGAGACGCCGTCCCTCCAAACATCTTCCTAGAACGGCTCTTCAAGCCATCCATGTTATGGGAAGAGGAGTCCGGAAATAACAATCCGGAGCCAGCTGCATCACCGAACTCAGACCATTCTGACACAATCGGCGGCTCAGCCAACGAAATAACACCTTCAGCTCACGAAATAATGGCAGTAATTGCCCCATGGACAGAACCATTCCTAGCCTACTTAATTCGGCAGGAACTTCCCGAAGACCAAAATGAGGCCCGCTGCATAGTTCGGCGATCTAAAGCCTACAAGGTCCATGAGGGAGAACTTTATAAGAAAAGCACAACCGGAGTCCTTCAAAGGTGTATCTCCGAAGAGGAGGGGCGGAATCTCCTGGCTGAAATTCACGCCGGACTAGGCGGGCACCACGCTGCAGCCCGGGCACTCGTAGGCAAGGCCTTCCGTACAGGATTTTATTGGCCGACAGCCCGGGCAGATGCTCAGGACTTAGTCCAACGATGCGTCGGTTGCTATCTCTTTGCTAATCAGAGCCACATGCCACCCACCACCCTCAAAACTATACCCATTACCTGGCCGTTCGCGGTCTGGGGGCTTGACATGGTTGGACCCCTTAAAGGGGGAACCCACAAGCACAAATACTTATTGGTCATGGTGGAAAAATTCACCAAATGGATTGAGGCCAAGCCGGTTAAAACGGCAGAATCCGGACCGGTGATAGACTTCCTATCCAGGGTAGTACACCGTTTTGGCATCCCCCACAGCATCATCACTGATAACGGCACAAACTTCACTGCCGACGAGGTTAAACTCTGGCGCAAAAACATGGGCATCAAGCTCGATTACGCTTCAGTCTATCACCCCCAAACTAACGGTCAAGTCGAGCGAGAAAATGGTCTAATCATGAGCGGCATCAAACCCAGACTAGTGCGCTCCCTCAAGGAATCTAACACGCATTGGGTAGAGGAGCTCGACTCCGTACTCTGGGGGCTGCGGACCACGCCAAACCGAACTACTGGATACACACCATTTTTCATGGTGTATGGCGCAGAGGCAGTTCTGCCTTGCGATAAATTCATGACTCACCTCGTGTGCGCATGTACGAAGAAAGAGAAGCCAAGTTGGATCGGCAGGACAGTTTGGACGCCTTAGAGGAGGAGCGGGACGTGGCAAAGGCTCGTTCCGCATTCTATCAGCAGTAGGCTTGAAGATATCAAAGCAGAGAAGTACGGGCCAAAACTTACAATGTCGGCGAACTCGTTCTACGCCTGCCGGACAAGAAAAAGGACAAACTTAAGCCCAAGTGGGAAGGTCCCTTCATCATCGACCAAGTCCTGACCGGCGGAGCATACCATCTACGTAAAGCATCTGACAACCGACTCGAGCCGAACCCATGGAACGCAGCTCGTCTCCGAAGATTCTACACCTAAACACCGGAGTCAGAGTTCGTCTCACTCCCCCGTCCACCTTTTTATATTTTTTACTGTCTCTTGTCCCCCTCCTTCTTCCCACTTTTTTTTTCAATACCTTTTATAGTCTGATTTGCGCTTTGTTCGCACACACTTGATGTGCTCCTAGCACTCATTATACCTGGGGGCTTCTTTACCAGAAGCTTATTAATATGGGCTTCACGCCCAATAAATGTGTCATACTTCCGCATGTACCTTTTATTCACCATTATATGCATCGATATGACTTAAGTTTTGGCCAAGCTGGGTTGCCTGGCTCCTGTGCTTACCCCTACGTTCCCGATTGTTCGGCTAGGAGGTAAAGGGAGCACCTCTGCGATTGTTACTGCCGGGTCAGCCGGATGTGTACCTCAGACTGGGTGAAGCCGAAAGCTAGCGTTCTTAAGAGAATATTCGGTTGGTGACTTGAAAGATGATTTATTACTTACTTATTTATAAGCCCCCAGATGCTTTTTCTGCTATTTTTGCAGTCCGGCATTGCACCTTAGGGCATGCCTCCCAGGGAAAGGAACCCTTAACGGAACTATTCTCCCTGGAAGATGTTTCTTACTAACCATGTAATATAACATAACTAGTTGGGCACTTGTCTGATAAAGCAATTATGACCCCGACGCCTTGTCTCCATGCATGCCCTGGTTCTTTTATAACCGTAGGGGTATTCGGACACACTCCGGACTGTTGGGTCCCGAGGTTGAAGCAAAACGGTCCGCAAAGACAAACGATCTACAATCCGGCTAGAAGTTATCTGACATGTCATTTCAAATTACATCGTCAAACCGACTGATTGTACTCCTTCTCAATCCCATCTAACAGGCTGTCTAATTTACAGTCCTGTTGGGAATATTTCGCGGCCAGTTCTACTTGGCCATACATCAAGCTCACAGGGATCTCCTTCCCATCAGGCCCCGCAGGTCCGACCTCGGCCATGTGGTTTGGGTCAGCCTTCGGGTAGCGCGTCTTCACCATGGCCCAGGCCTCCCTGGCGCCCTGACGGCAGGCCGATATCTTCCACAAACGGAGGCGTCGCCGTGCTCCATGGAGCTTCTCAGCAAGCTCACCAAGGCCCTCGGGTAGGGAGACGGATGGCCATAAAGCCTGAACGACGCCGCTCATCGCCTGCCGAACACATTCGAACAATTGTACCAGCTCGGGAAGTTGGTCACCTGTTGACCCAGGCATTTCCTCCGTAGGGCGACCTGTGAGCACACGTATAGACATATTTCTGTCAAATGACTTCCTCGCCGAATTCTTCTTTTCAAAGGAATTTGCTCAAGCACTTACTATAAATGCCGCGACGAAGTCGCTGATTCTCCTTCAAAGAGCCAGACAGCTGGGCCCGAACACCTTTCAGCTCTTCTCCTAGCTAGGTGTGGGCATCTTGGAGCTTGTTTCTCTCCTGCTGCACCTTCATAAGCACCCTCTCACCAGCCTTTAGCTGACGCAGTAGCTGTTGCTTGTCCGAATCTAGTCCGGCGCCCTCTGTAATATTATTGTCAGATTCACGCCGCACTTTGTTAATTAATTATCTTTTCAAAGTACGTCTTACCAGCGGGGGTCTCTGTGGCTCCCCCTGTGGCGGCCAGTGCGGCCTCTAGTTGGGCCTTGCACTCTTGGAGCTCCTGGGACAGATGGGTATTCTTCTCCGTAAGATCCTGCATAAAAATTGATCCTTATATAAGTTATTTTAACCATTTTAAGTCTCGGGGGCTACTGGCATATATAACTATTAAAATTACTTACACGTATGTCTTTCACATACTGCTCCGTGGCTCTGGTTAACCCATCTTGAGCAGCACGGAGGTGCGCGTTTCCCGCATCAAAGGCATTTAACGCCTCCGGGGAGAAACACGCATCACGAAGAACTGTCCAGCGACGCCTGTGATTCATGGCGCTCTCCACCTCCGACCAGGTGGCGGACAGCCTGTCGGCATCCTCCGTCGGAGGAGCGTCCGACTCATGCCTTGTATTCGCCTCCCCTTCTGGGCCATGTGTTGGAGCATGGCTGGCGGAGGCTTGATTGGCAACCTCTCTGGACACTGTCCGGCGAGCGCTCTTTCTGGAAAAGTTATGAGCATTAATATACCTCCTGGGAATCCTTCCCTTAAAAAATAGCGGTGCTCCATACCGTTGCAGCGACGTTTCAGTTCGCGTCGCACTCCTCCTCCGCCTGCTAGGCCGGACTGACCCTTGTTCGCCGGTCGCCGCGGGCTCGACTTCCTGCCGTAAAGGCGCTTCCTGTCGAACACCATTGGTGCACGGTGGTCAGAACTAAGCATTAAAGAAGTAACGGCGCCAGGACTTCGGTCGTACTCACCGGGGAAGCCGGACACAAACCGGGGTAGTCAGCCATAATGGAGACTAAAGCATTATCTATGCTGAGCTGGTGGTACACCCCGTCGATCAGTTCCACCGCTAAGTCCAGATCCTCTTCGGAGGCCGGATCAAGGGACCTTTCTGGGTCTTCGGGTTGTGGGGCTGGGCTTTTTATGCCCTCCACATCCCGACGCAGTTCCTGTGTCAAAATCATACAATAAGACAATTGCCTTTAAAGGCACGGTTCAGATATGCATGCGACCGCTTACCTAGCTCCGAGGGTTGTTCATGGAAAATCCGTTCAGAGGATTCGTGCGGAGGAACTCCTCCTTCTCCCCCTTGTACAAGCCGGACAGGATCTTCACCAGATCGTCGGCCGAGCCAGGTCCCTTGCGGCCGTGACGGGTGGCGTCGTCGTCTCCGTTGAAGTACCACATGGGGTGGCCCCTATATTGGAGCGGCTGCACCCACGCATAACGCATGTGGCCATGACTCCGATCATGGTTAATCCGGAATGGGCTAGCAGCCGTATCCGGCCCATCAAGTAATGGACGCTACTATCACCTTCTCGTCGAGGGCTCCGTGGGCGCCAACTTAGGCGTTTCTTCAGGGGAGCGTTGCTGAACTCCGGAAGGCCGGTCCGGACTGGATCCGGCAGCGGAGCGTCCTCCATATAAAACCACTCCGAAGGCCAATCTTCGGACGCCTTCTTCGGAGTCTCGGACAGGTATCCGGTCCCGGTGATGCGCCATATTTTGGCTCCGCCCACTTGATATATCGACCCCTCGTGAGAGCGGGGTACGAGGCAAAATAGCCTCTTCCACAGCGCAAAATGGGGCTCAATGCCCAAGAACAGCTCGCACAGAGCTACGAAGCCCGCGATGTGCAAAATGGAGGCAGGTGTAAGGTGATGAAGCTGGAGTTCGTAGAACTCCAGGAGCCCCCAGAGAAATGGATGTATAGGAAATCCGAGTCCCCTTATTAAGTAGGAGACGAAGCACACCCGCTCTCCTTTGGAGGGATTGGGGGCGCTCTCCGCCTGCTTCCCCTTTGTAGGTGGCCAGTCCGGCTCGAACCGGAACCATGAAGGCCGGGGGAAGATATCCCTCTGCTTGGAGCGTCACTAACTCACTGTGCGGGACTGAGCATCTCCTCCAATCTCTTGGCTTAGGGCTGGGAGCGCGAGAAGAGGGGCCGCGTCGACTGTCCATGTTGGAATGGGTTTGGTGTTAGATGCGCATCGATGAGTGCTTGTGGAAGGAGGAGGATGTGATTTGGATCTGGATCCTCGCCTCTCTTATAGGCAGCTTATTTGCGCAGCTAGGGGGTAAAACATAAATATACCCTGGCTTTTCACATTCGTGCTACGCGTGGAAGAAGACCATTATTGGACGCGGAAGCCAAGGAGCGCAGCATTTATGAAGCAACCGGACACTATCCGGCAAACACATGGAGCATGAAGAAGAACCCGCCTTGCAAACGCCGAAGACAACATACGCGCCGGATTTGTCGTTATTGAAGCCTGGTTCGGGGGCTACTGAGGGAGTCCCGGACTAGGGGGTGTCCGGATAGCCGAACTATCATGATCGGCCGGACTCCAAGACTATGAAGATACAAGATTGAAGACTTCATCCCGTGTCCGGATGGGACTTTCCTTGGCGTGGAAGGCAAGCTTGGTGATACGGATATGTAGATCTCCTACCTTTGTAACCGACTCTGTGTAACCCTAGCCCTCTCCGGTGTCTATATAAACCGGATGGCCTTAGTCCATAGGACGAACAACAATCATACCATAGGCTAGCTTCTAGGGTTTAGCCTCCTTGATCTCGTGGTAGATCTACTCTTGTAACCCACATCATCAATATTAATCAAGCATGACGTAGGGTTTTACCTCCATCAAGAGGGCCTGAACCTGGGTAAAAACATCGTGTCCCTCGTCTCTTGTTACCATCCGCCTAGACGCACAGTTCGGGACCCCCTACCCGAGATTCGCCGGTTTTGACACCGACAATTAGCCTAGACTAAATGGAAAAATTCCTATCCTAAGCATCAAATGGCATCTCTTTCTCTATAGGAATTGAGATGCATGTCATCTCACTTCCTATGATTTTCATATTCCTATCCTATGAACGAAAGGAGGCCTCTGTTGGAGTAACTACTGTAGCTAGACGTACTGTTGGTATAGTAGTTTTCTTCAAGAAGCGGAATTCAACAAAGTCATGATGGTTCCTTCGTCCGAGCAACTTCAAAGTGGGAAGTGGACCTTTGATTTGATGGCTCATTAGTCATTGTTACTGTAGCGCGATGACCTGGGTGACTCTCCCTTGGAGTTCTGCGTGCATGGCAAGTGGACCAGGATGGTCGACGTCCCACATGTTGGCGAACGGAAGTATTCTTTCCGATATCAAGGAGCAAGGAAACCGCGTGGTATAGTATCACTGTTGTGGTTCGCAAAAAAATAGTATCACTTCTGATTTATAATTATTTTTTATTTCTGATGAATGCTAGCGTTTCAACTCTTACGACGAAGGGTGCCAAACACGGCACGTGCTGGATGTCCCACACGTCAGCGAAAGGAGTGGGACATGAACAGCATGGTAGAGCCCAGCGTAAAAAAACAGCGTGGTAGAGCGTCTCCACTTCTTCCACTTCTGGGTCGGAGACCACATGTAGTACTTAGTGGTATGAACGATACAAAGTGCGACCTGGAGAGAAAGACACGTCTAGTTGGAAGGTCTCGGGGCATACACGTAAACAAATATAAAAGTTAATATGTGCCTCCAACTAATGTAGTAGTAGTAGAGTACTTAGGCACGTACTCCATAACATCATCGTGCATTGCACGTACAACATTTAGTGGTAGTACGTAGTAAGAGACAAATGCCGCCCAAGAGTTCCCTTCTCGACCTACTTTTGGGTGTTTGGTAGAGTGTATGGAGGGTGCATGAGTCCACAGTAGTTTAGCACAAATACACTAGAAGCATGCATGAAGAGAGCATGCATGAAGAGGGGTGTTGAGTTGAGCATGCATGAAGAGGAAAAACTATGCTGAGACGAGAGCGCAACCAAACACACCCTATATGCCACACATGTTCATACCATTTGTGCCTTTCTACTTCACTTACTGCGCTACATTACTCAGGTTCGTATGTCCACTCCTGGGTACATGTCCGTCTCGTAGTTCCAGTCCCACGTGTTCTTCATATAGATGGAACGATCCTTGCATAACACGTGCATCTTGATGCTAGATGTCTCGCGTGTTGGCAAAAGGATGAACAAAGTTCACGTAAAAAAATAGAGTGGAAGAACATAGAATCCGGATGACCGAGAAGGAGCAAGGAACCTCGTGGTGGAGCGTCTGCACTCATAATATTTAATATTATTCAGCGATATAAAATTAACCAATCATCTCCACAGTGGACTGGAAGAGTACGAAACACGGCAGCCCAATGTAGATACATCATACTAGTACATGGCTAACCCACTCTATCACCATATTTCTTGGCTTCCGTGCGGCACCTATCTCTAGTAATCCAACAGCCTGTATCGCTTCTCCCTCCTCGTCTCTATCAAAGTGCGGCAGGCTGGCGTTTCTGCCGTCTATTGAGGTCGGTTAACTATCACATGTTAGCGACATGCCAAGAGCATTCTAAAAAAATTCCTTTCACGTTCTGTTTTCAAAAAGAAAAAAAAATCCTTTCACGTATGAATTTGTCTGTATGCTTTGAGCAACTTGCATGTCCTATACTGCTCCTGTTTGATACTCTAACTTAGCTAGAGGTTAGACTAACTCATGACTAACCCTGAACTACCTGTAGCCAAAGAGGTGTTTGGGTGACATGGTTAGATTGACAATAAATGCACTTCATGGAGAGAGAAAAGTGATTTTTCAGTGGTCCCAATGAGAACTATCTCCAGTTAGCACCTCTTGGGTGGGATAGTTTTTTTTGGTGGGTTCGGTGCAACTTGCTCCAATTTAAACCCTCATGCTTGGATACTTTAGGGCTATTTGAGCCCCAACTAGCTCAAACTAACTCTAACCCATGGATCCAAACAGTGCCTATGGCCAGTCTCGACACGGAGCAGTCGCGTGCACCGGGAAGCGGCGCTCTCTCGGCCGTCGCGCCACTTCAAAGTCGGCGCCAGTGAGAGGTCGCCTCCGCTCTGGCCGGGCATTAATGCGGGACTAACGCTCCAGGGCGACGCTAACCGTTTCACACGGGAAGTGCGCGCTGGCAAGGGAGTATAGGTTTTGAACTGTTTCAGGTGTAGTACTGGTAGTTTGCAAAACTACTCAATTGCTGCACTCAGTTTCCTAAGAAATTGTGGTAAAAAACGTTACTCCACAGCCCGCTTCCCTTCTCCTTCCTCTTCCACCGCCCGCGCACGTCTGCGGGAAGCAACCGGTTAACCCTTATATAGGAGTGCTAGCACAAAAAGATGCATGCATGACCACTAAAATTTCCATATTAAAGCGCCGCTCCGGCGGGAGTATGGCGTATGTTGTTACCTTCGGCCGGCCCATGCCTACCAGGCGACGGTGACCAGAGAAGAGGTGACGGGAGGGGAATGAATGCAGCTACTGTTTGGGTTCGCCTTCCGGCTTAAATAAATGTGCAGCATCACGTGTACCCGCGGGTGCACAAATTGTAACATACGTGTCTTCTTAAGTGGGCGTCACGTAACTGGTGTGTGTGAGAGAGAGAGAGAGATTCTGAGAGACAGAGTGCGTGTGTGCGACTCTACTCTTCGGACATGTATGCAACCTTTTGCATCGGGATATAAGTATAATGGTATTTACTTTAGCTAGTGATTTACGTGGCCATGTTAACGTGGTTGTGTCAAAAAAATGTCACTTCCTGCTCATGATTTGCGTTATATAATTACAAGCAAGATTCCCGTGCATTGCACGGAACATCGATATGCATTTTTTACAAAACACCTGTTGTAATTGACCCATGCAGGAGTAATCCCATGTGTAAAAACTAATGATATCTCGAGAATTTTATCGGAAAACTGGTATCTCGAGAATGTCATCGAAAAAAATGAAAGATGAGAGATAAGGCGAGGAGGAGTGGAGCATGATGATGACTGGTGGTCGGAATGGGCAGAGGCATGGGGATGGACGGCGCCGGCAGGCGGCAGCGGCCACCATGCATGCTAGATTGTTCCAAAGACTTATTCCTTTTTTAATTGCTGAGCAATGAGGTTGCGGGAGATAATGATGTGGAGAGAGGTGCGGGTATCTTTTGTAAATTTATCATAGTTTGCTTTCTATCCATCAGATATAGATCATATGGTCTGTATTACAAGATGGCAGGCACACCATCATCGCCAACTCTTTTTTTAATAAGTGTACAGATGATAAGTTTGCTGACTACTAAAGTAAAGTGGAATTTGTCCATGTTATGCAAGTAAATAAAGGTGATTGTTTATCATACGGGTAAGGTTGGATGAAGGGTGGTAGGAACAAATGCTCCGCGTAGAGCATGTGTGTGTGAGATGGAGTCTTAGTGTGTGTGTGTGGAGTGTGTGTGTGTGTGTGTGAGAGAGAGAGAGAGATGAGAGA
>NC_041383.1:540595066-540620875 GCF_002162155.2 Triticum dicoccoides
GATTGTTAAGTGTGAGTGTGTGTTTTACCCATCCAGGCAGAAGTTATGTGCACAAAAGAGGAGAACGATTCGATAAGGCGTTAGGATTGAGGGTAATTAACTATGTATGGAGACATAGAGACCTTGAACGTGCATGTGTGAGAGGTATACATGTATACGTGGGATGTGTGTGTGTGCGCGAGTGCATGATGGAGATAAAAGAAAGAGGAGATAAGTCATAAGATCAACGACATGGGAGAGATGGATCGGTATGACAATATGCATGCATGTGAGAATGCAGGGAAGAAGGCCCGACAATTGAGCATGTGTTTTTGTCTTTAAGAGATAGTGGCGTGGGCTGGAGCATGCATCTATGACGAGCAGAGGGAGTGAGGCGCAACGATTGTGCAAAAGAGATCAACCTATAAATGCATATGTATGGAGAGACATATATAGTGTGGGTGATAGGAAGCAAGACTCCGTGCGAGAAAGAAATGTTGATGGAGAAACTACAGATAGATACAGAGATGGAGATGCTAGCTAGAGGGACATCCGCTTGTTTGGGTGTTGGAGATGACCGTCGGGTGGTTCAAAGGGTGAAGTTATATATGTGTGTGAGAGGGCACTTGACTGCATGTAGAGAGAAACATATGTAGTGTGCGTGATAGGAATCAAGAGTGAGGGCGAGAAAGAAGGTTGATGTAGAAATAGATAAATAGAAAGATAAAGATGATAGCTAGTGTGCGTTAGAGATAGGAGTCGAGTGGATCAGAAGGCTGGGTTATGTGTGTGGGTGTGAGAGAGATAGAGAGAGGGTGCATGTGAGTCACATACAAACAGATATCAGAGAGAAATGAGATCCAGATAGACGGAGTTTTGTGTCTGCAAGAGAGAAAGATATTTCACAACGAGAGTGATAGCTAGAGAGACATATGAGGGAACGCAAGATATCTCTAGGGAGAGAGGGTGTGTGTGAGCGACATATATACAAGAGAAAAATGGAGAAATTGAGACCCTGGGAGACAGAGTTTGTGTTTGTGTGTGAGAAAGAGATATTGAAGAAGAAAAGTCGTAGGTTCTCATATCTAAGGAGCGAAAGACATCTCTGTATGACGGGTGTGCGAGTGGCACACATGGGAATAGTAGAGAGAAAGGAGACCCCGGGAGACAATGTTTGTGTTTGTGTGAGAGAAAGAGATTCCACATGGAGAATCATAGTTAGAGACACATACCAGGGAGTGAGATATACTTAGAGAGAAATAGAGTGATGAAGGTCGAGGGAGAGAGTACCGTCAGTGTGTTACGAAGATAAAAGATCATTGTCGACATACAGGTAGCACGAGAGATACCTGAGAGACGATGAACGCGTATAGGTCCAGAGAGATAGTCCTATATAAGCATTAGTGATAGCTATATGAGACGAATATCTGGATTAAAGGGGATTCAAATATTTAAACTGGAGATCACGACATCGATAATATCATAATGCAAATTGGTGTATCAAACATGCATATTCATTTGAATTTGGGCACACGTGTAATGTTATATAGTTTATCAATATTGGTGATCCATAGATTCTTTAATTACAAACAATGCATGGTTTATATGCAATTAATGTCTAAACAGGATTACACTATATGTTGCGTGTGTGAAACACATTATACATGTTTGAGAAGTAAAAAAACCCGAATGAAACACACATTAATTGGAGACAGTTAGCGAGGAATGCATACATTGGATTTCAACATAAAGTGGTTTCAAATATTTGAAAATCCAAACTGATGGATACAACCTTATGAATCTGAGATCATGCCATTTGTAAACCATATTTATGTATAAATGGTGTTGTGCTTTTGAAAATATATATAAAAAATGATGTATATAGAATGTAATTCCAATTGAAAATGGATCCCGCCCGAAAAAAATAGAATACAAACAGGATTCGAATTGAGTTGGCATGGTAAACATGCACTCTGCAAAATTTGAACGAAGCGGGGAAAGTCGCAGTAACTGCCTATCCCTGCCACGCAAAGCCTATCTGCTGGATTTCTATAGGTTTCGATAGTGGTAGGTTTGTAATTTCACCCAAACGTGACGTAACCGCCTCTCACCCGGATTCATACACGGTGGGCGCCAAAACACAGTGTGTCCTTGGCCGAAATCGACTCCCTCCCCGATTCATATTCATACACGGTGGGCGCCAAAAACAAACTCTCGTCGGCAAATATTCGGTGTATGCGAGATTACCGTCATATCCCCAACCGACTAATGTTGCTGTGATGTAGTAGAAATTTGAAACGGGGGCAAAGTTTGTAAGCTTCCTCGCATTTGAGACAAGCGCGCCCTAAATACATGGTTCCCCCCTTCCTCTCCACCTTCCTTTTCCCCATTCGTACTCCGTGGGCGCCAAAACACCCTCTCCACCCCACCCTCCTCCGTCCGCCGCCGTCCGCCACCCCATCCACCGCCGTCCTCCTCCACCATGCCGGAGCTGATACCCCGACGCCGCCGTCCATTACAAGAGATCGACCTCTCTCATCCACGCCTTCGGACCGGGATCCTTGGATCCCGTCCTCTCACTTCATCCCCGCCGTCGTCCACCTTGCCGGCACCGCTCCTACGACCATCTCGTCCACCGCGCCCCACCGCCACCATCTACCCTCCTAGATCTGCTTCCACGTTGCCGACAGCCATTGCTACCGCAACACCGTCAAATTCTCAACAGATGCATACACGGCGCCGCACCAGAGGCGGTAATCTTTCATATCTGCTCAACTTATTTATCGCAGCAAGAAAATAGATCGCCACTGCTTTACTCTGATTTCTTGTCTTGGTTGCGAATTTCCTTTGTCCGATTTGCACCTTCAGACCCGCCATGGCATGCTCAACACTATACTCCCAATGCTTATGGTTTTCCCCTTTTATATCCCACACTAGTTAAATCACAGTAGACTAAATTTCAAAATTGGGTCAGTCGATTTTTCAGAGCTCGCTGGAGTTCGCCGGTGCGATCGAAGAGGCTCGGGTGGTTGTGGGGCCTCGCCGAATGAAGAAAACTCGACGCGGGTGTGGGTTGGGGCGGGGGTGGGGGTGGCGGAGGAACACAGGCGGTGGGGGCCAGTTGTCCGGCCGGTGGCCCGTGCGGTGTTCTGTATGGGAAGAATCAAAGACAAGGAAGAAGAAGGGTTAGGAGACATAGGATCTTCATCCAACCGCCTGAAATGGTCAAGAGACAGCTGGGAGTTGCATTCTTAATGCGCTCTAGTTCATCATGTGTGGGCACTGCGCAACCAACATTTAATTATCTAAAATCAGCTTGCTCTTCTTTACCATGTTCCATAGCGCTGGCATGTACGTGATCGATAGGCTTTCAATTACTAACGGCAATACAACACCGTATTTTCAAGCCAGTTCCACTTTCCCAATTTATATATCGTGGTTATGGTGTATCCCTGTTATGTACACTATGATCTGCCTAGTTGCTATGTGCTCTCGTTATTATAAACCTATCATCTGCCAGCTATCCTTACTTCTGGAGCCTATTTTTTGTGTACTTGTGCCAGATTATATAAATGCACGCACTATATTACAGCACACATGAGCTCTCTCATCAGAATCCAGTGATAGCACACAAGTGTTTACAGGGGTGCCCCTATATTAGAATATCATCTGCATTACAAAGATAATCTCACAACTATTTATGTTTTCATGGTTCTCAGATATTATACGCAATTACAGTGAATATCAGAATCCGCGCATCAGAAGAATATTGTGGAACACTGCAATGACTTACAAAATTGGCACCAACGCATTGAGTGCCATTCTGGAAGCAATGAAACTCGTACGCTCCCCACCTGTTGATTCTTGTTCAGAATATCATCCTAATGACTATTCTAACCTCGAGGAGTCAAAGGCAGATGGCCTGTCCTATTCACCCATCAAGGTGTCTGTTCTAATTTGGCAAGGTTTTATTGATTGCGCGTATCTTGCATATGTTGTCTTGCCTTTCTTCTACTTTGTTGCACTGCCATCTGCTTAGTTTACTCATCATATAACTCGAGATGCCATGCCCATCCATTATCAATACATATTCCATCTGTCATCATACCATGTTTTTCCAATCAAATGCTGTTCTTGTGCATCAGACATCAAAAAGGAAGAGGGTGATTGCCGAACCTGAAGGAGCACCAGCAAAGTCCTTGAAAAACGTGGTGGTGCCGGAGAAATCAGACAGCGCCCTACTTATATTGGTTGTACAACCAGTGACACAAAACGTAGGACCGACTCTAGCAGACAGTTTACTTCACTGGCCACACCACTAGCCCCACCACACATGACCTGCACTCCAGCAAAAGGTATACCGATTTCATTTGCCATAGCACCAGCCGTACCATAGAAAAATCCCACTCCAGCAAAAAGTACAGCAAGTCCACCGGCCGAAGACCTATCCCAACTGCAGAGACGGCCAATTCCTACAGATTGGAACCCCATTCCATTTATTCCCAGTTTAAAAGACAATGCTTTCAATGTTGTTAGGGACTACGTGCATATATTCCCATCATGGGAAGATCATAGTGAAGACAAACACCATTTTCACATCTTCCTGTCCAACTTACGTGTAAGTGCTATTATTCATGATTATTATTTTCCTGTTTTCTGCTGATCGAACACATCAATGATTCACATTACATTGTTGTAACTAGGCGAGGGTCAATCTGGATAGTCATGACGAGCAAAGCTTGCTTGTGCTTTTCAAGGAAGCATTGCAACAGTATCGGCGTTACCTGAGGAAATCACACTTTGATGGCAAGTCTATAAACGAATTTCTGGTGAAGTCTCCTGTGCTAAATTTAGAAGACATTGAATGGAAAAACATTGTTATGCACTGTTCTCGTTCCCAAGATGAGGTACTGTCTATGAAATCACATGACAATTTGAACTTCTAATTTTCCGCATGTGCCTTACGGATCTTTTTTGCAAGAAATCTGCTCGAAGAAGAATTCCGGTTTGAAAAGAACGACAGGATATCACAAATATGCTGCCCGCTGCTTTGCTCTTGTTAGTACCTGTTGTCCTGTATCACTGTACTTTCATACATAGCAGGTTCATTATGTGACAGCAGGATGCATGATAGCTTGCTTATCAATTGTTCGCTCCAAATTATTTGATCTGTATGAATGGTTACATTAGTGTAGAATATATCCAATGCCAATGAATTTTTTTAGCTCTGCATTGTTCTTGTAAGTACATGCTGTCCTTTATCTGTGTACTTATATTGACAGGTAGTTGTTCATTACCATCACTCTGCAGCTTATTTTCCTTTGCCCTGCATTTTCTACACATCAGATCTATATTACTCTTACCATAAGGTTGGTACTGAAGAAGTTTAGCTGTGCATTGCTCTTGGCTGTGCCTTTTGCCTGTAAAGCTGCACATACATTTATAGCTACCTGGTTATGTAGCATCACTCTTCATCTTATCTTAAATATTCTCCATTTTTCGTATATTATCACATCTATATTTACTCTTAACAAAATGTAGAATAAAGGCAATGCTTATGAAGAAGATTCTGTGCTAAACTTCTTGAATTGCCCCCTGCCATCAGCATGGACAAGGGCTTTATAGGGCCTATATTCACCAGTAATGTAAGTTTGTCCTTCTCAAGGCTTCAAACTTTGTTGTGTATATTTGGTTAGGCATGACTGCAACAGCTGTTTATTTCTGGTGTTTGCATCAAATTGCATGTTTAAAGTTTATTATCTAGTTCATAAACAAAAGTGTGTCCTTCTCAATTTAAGTTTTCAGTTGTACAACCAAGTTCCTTCTTCATACCATGTAAATTAAACTATACATAGCAAGTGATCTTCTTTTGCACTGCATGTATGCTTCTGTTCTTCATTCGTAATCCAGTGGTGTGGTGAACCTACCCACTACAGCACAATGTCATATTCTGTAATGTCTTAACTATGAACAATGTCATATCATTCTACTATTATTTAAACTGTCTCTTTATTTGCCAATCTGAAATGGGATAAATTGACAGCACACTAACCATTGGTACTTATGAGTTCTTGATCTATAATCCAGTGGTGTCGTGAAGCTGCCAACTCCTTCACAATGTCATTTCCTGCCATGTCTTGACCTGAACAATACCATATTGTGTTAATGCAATTTTAAACTGTGTCACTTTATTCGTCAGTAAGAAATGTGATGAATTGTTAGCACTGATACTTTTATGTGCAAAACCTGTCATCTGTCTACTTGTTTATCTTTCAGAGTGAGGAAAATATAAGTGTTGAACAAGCGCAGTCTCATCATCTTGCTCAGCTGCTTGCGCTGCAGCTCCCCAGCAGGGCTAACCTTTCTTGAACTCTATTGAAGTGCTGTAGGTTTTGTATATTATTTTGTCGACGTGTTTATTTGCACTGGTGGTGATCTTTGATGCCCAGTGTATGTAATCTGCTGTCTGCTTGTGCTTTATTATCATAGTGGCGAACTTTGATGCCCAGTGGATGTAATATGCCATAATTTCTTTATTGTATAGTCTAGGTTTTTTCTTATTCACGATGCTGCAGTTATTTTACTGTATATATATCCTGTCTTCACAGTAAACCGGCCAAACCGTAAAATTACGGTACATAATCGGGCCGTCATGCAATCACGATGTATGATCCGCATCATGGGCCCCGTCAAACTGGCCCACTAGTAGAATCGGGCCTTTAATAGGCCGAGTAACCCCCGGCCCTCTTTTCGCAAGAAAACTCAATGGGCTTTTAGGAGGCTGAGAAGTAGGTTGGGTCTGAAACGTGCCGAATAGCTCACGAGCCGGCAGAAGCCCGAAATGGACCTCGACCCATGATTGTGGGAATCAAATCACGGGCTTTTAACAGGCCAAAGTTGTCTCGGTCCTTGTTTGTCCCAATCAGATATCGGCTGCGAGCAGGCCGGATGCAAACCAAGCCGTAGTTAGGCCCAGCTATATGACGGGCTTTTAACATGCTGAAACTATTATAGGGCCGAAATGTTAAACGGGCCCTTAACAGGCCGATACTAATATCAGGACGAATTACTAAATGGGCCTTTAGCAAGTGGGCCCAAAAGCATAGCGTACAGTTAACGGGCCGAATCTGATATGGGCCATAATTGAGCCCAAAGCCTCTTAAAGGGTCGGACCTGATCTGGGCCATGATTTGGCCCAGAAAGTGGGAGGCTTTTAATGGGCCGGATCTCATATGGGCCACAGGCCCAGAACGTGGTAGGCCATTAATGGACCAGATTAAATATGGGCCGGCATTTGGCCCAAAACATGGCAGCCTGTTAATGGGCCGACCTACTAGGGTCCTCAAAATCTTGTGGGCCTACAACTGGGCCGGCCCATTAATGTCAGTGAAATCTCATGGGCCTTTAGCTGGGCCGGCCGATTATGATCCGCAAGAATTTTGTGGGCCTTTACCTGGGGCGGCCCGTTATGGCCCGTGAAATCTTGTGGGCCTTTAGTTGGGCCAGCCCATTATGGTCCGCAAAATCTCGTGGGCCTTTAGATGGGCCGGCCCATTATGGCCCGAAAAATCTTGTGGGCCTTTAGTTGGGCCGGCCCATTTAAACTTGATGGGTTGTGCCACGTGTCGACGTATCATAGGCGCCTTCTATCCAATGAGTGGATGACATATGTCCCAATGATGAACCGACACGTGTTTCCTCCAGCCAATGATGATTTTACACGTGGAAAATCCCCATTGGTCGGGGCTGTTAACGGGTTATCAGATCAAAACCCGACCCGATAGCTTAACGGTGTTCCGTTACGATGGATGCCCCGTGTCGGTCACGCTTGATGAAAGCACTTCTGTGACGAGCGATTTATCGTCATGGAAGTGGACACTTCCATGATGATAATTTTGGTAATGTCATGGAACACTTCTACGACAGCACATGTATGACTATCTTGATTCTGTCATAAAATCGTCATGGATGTACATGCATGACAAAAAACGTGACCTACTGTGACAAACACGTATCATCACGAAAGTGTATTTTTTGTAGTGGAGAGTGTGTCTACGTACGCTCGTAGACCGTAAGCGGAAGCGTTTGATAATGTGGTTGATGTAGTCGAACATCTTCGCGATCCACCGATCAAGTATCGAACATATGACATCTCCGAGTTCTGCACACGTTCAGCTCGGTGACGTCCCTCTCCTTCTTGATCGAGAAAGATGTCGAGGTAGTAGATGATTTCCGTCAGCATGACAGCATGGTGACGGTGACAATGAAGTGATCTCCGCAGGGCTTTGCCTAAGCACTACAAAATTATGACCGGAGGCATAAGCTGTGGAGGGGGCACCGCACACGGCTAAGATAATGTCTGGGGTGTGCTAGGCGCCCCCCTTACCACATATATATAGGTGGGGGAGGAGGGAGCAGCCAGGGAGCGCCCCAAGTAGGATCCGAATCCTACTTGGGGTTTCCCCAAGTGGCGCCACCCTTGCTTTTTTTCACCAGAGAAGAAAAGGGAAGGGGAAGAGAGACAGGGAAGGGGGGCCAAACCCCCCTTTTTCCTTCTCCCAATTCGGCCTCCTGCCATAGGGGGGAGCGCCACCCCTTGTGGGCTAGTGGGCTCCCCTCTCATGGCCCATATGGCCCATATCTTTCCCCCGGGGGTTCCAATAACCCCTCTGGTACTTGGATAAATACCTGATACATTCTGGAACACTTCCCGTGTCTGAATTGAAGGAAGTATAAACTAGAGGCAATATTAAAGTTGTTATTTATATTTCCTTATATCATGATAAATGTTTATGATTCATGCTAGAATTGTATTAACCGGAAACTTAGTACATGTGTGAATACATAGACAAAACAAAGTGTCCCTAGTATGCCTCTACTTGACTAGCTCGTTAATCAAAGATGGTTATGTTTCCTGACCATAGACATGTGTTGTCATTTGATGAACAGGATCACATCATTAGCAAATGATGTGATGGACAAGACCCATCTGTTAGCTTAGCATAATGATCATTAAGTTTTATTGCTATTGTTTTCTTCATGACTTATACATGTCCTCAGACTATGAGATTATGCAACTCCCGAATACCGGAGGAACACCTTGTGTGCTATCAAACGTCACAACATAACTGGGTTATTATAAAGATGCTCTAGAGGTGTCTTCGAAGGTGTTTGTTAGGTTGGCATAGATCGAGATTAGGATTTGTCACTCCGTGTATCGGAGAGGTATCTCTGGGCCCTCTCGGTAATGCTCATCACTATAAGCCTTGCAAGCAATGTGACTAATAAGTTAGTTACGGAATGATGCATTACGGAACGAGTAAAGAGACTTGCCGATAATGAGATTGAACTAGGTATGAAGATACCGACGATCGAATCTCGGGCAAGTAACATGCCGATGACAAAGGGAACAACATATGTTGTTGTGCGGTTTAACCGATAAAGATCTTCATAGAATATGTAGAACCAATATGAGCATCTAGGTTCCGCTATTGGTTATTGATCGGAGATGTGTCTCAATCATGTCCACATAGTTCTCGAACCCGTAGGGTCCGCACGCTTAACGTTCGATGACGATTTGTATTATGAGTTATGTGTTTTGGTGACCAATGTTTTGTTTGGAGTCCCAGATGAGATCACAGACATGACGAGGAGTCTCGAAATGGTCGAGAGGTAAATAATGATATATTGGAAGGTTATATTCGGACACTGCAATGGTTTCGGGAAGTTTTGGATAAGTTTTGGAGTACCGGGAGGTTACCGGACCCCCCGGGAGAGTAATGGGCCAACATGGACCTTAGTGGAGGAGAGAGGGCCGGCCATAGGAGGTGGCACCCCCACCCCCTTGCCAATATGAATTGGACACGGGGTGGAGGCGGTGCCCCCCATTCCTTCTCCTACTCCCTCTCCTTTCCCCCTTTGCTACTCCGGAAAAAAGTAAAAGGTTGGGGGGCCGAATCCTACTAGGAGTGGAGTCCTAGTAGGACTGCCCCCTCCATGGCGTGCCCCTTGGTGGCCGGCCTCCTTCGCCCTCCTTTATATACGGGGGCAGGGGGCACCCCAAAGGCACAACATTGTCTTAGCCATGTGCGGTGCCCCCCTCCACCGTTTACTCCTCCGATAGTATCATCGTAGTGCTTAGGCGAAGCCCTGCATGGATCACATCATCAACACCCTCATCACACCATCGTGCTAACGAATCTCTCCCTCGACCCTCTACTGGATCAAGAGTTCGAGGGACGTCATCGAGCTGAACATGTGTTGAACTCGGAGGTGTCGTACGTTTGGTGCTAGATCGGTTGGATCGTGAAGACGTTCGACTACATCAACCGCGTTAACCTAACGCTTCTGTTTTTGGTCTATGAGGGTACGTGGACACACTCTCCCCCTCTCGTTGCTATGCATCTCCTAGATAGATCTTGTGTGATCGTAGGAATTTTTTGGAAATTGCATGCTATGTTCCCCAACAGTGGCATCCAAGCTAGGTCTATGCGTAGATGATATGCACGAGTAGAACACAAATGGTTGTGGGCGATAATAGTCATATTTCTTACCACCAACATCTTACTTTGATTCAGCGGTATTGTTGGATGAAGCGGCCCGAACCAACATTACATGACCACGTTCATGAGACCAGTTCTACCGACGTGCTTTGCACACAGGTGGCTGGCGGGTGTATGTTTCTCCAACTTTAGTTGAATCGAGTTTGACTACGGCCAGTCCTTGTTGAAGGTTAAAACAACACACTTGACAGAAAATCATTGTGGTTTTGATGCACATTTAAGAATGGTTCTTACTAGAAGCCCGTAGCAACCACGTAAAACTTGCAACAACAAAGTAGAGGACGTCTAACTTAATTTCAAGGTATAAGTGTTCTCCCTGAGTATGCACTGTTGCCACAGTTCGTCGTACCAAGACACCACGTGATGATCGGGTGTGATAAGCTCTACGTTCACATACGACGCGTGCAAGCCAGTTTTGCACGAGCAGAATACTTGGGTTAAACTTGACGAGCCTAGCATATGCAGATATGCATAGAGATGTTCATCATTGAAAACTACTCCATCTCACGTGATGATCGGACATGGTTTAGTTCATATGGATCACGTGATCAGTTAGATGACTAGAGGGATGTCTATCTAAGTGGGAGTTCTTTAGTAATATGATTAATTGAACTTTAATTTATCATGAACTTAGTCCTGATAGTTTTTGCATATCTATGTTGTTGTAGATCAATGGCCCGTGCTACCATTCCCTTGAATTTTAATGCGTTCCTAGAGAAATCTAAGTTGAAAGATGATGGTAGCAACTACAGGGACTGGGTCCGTAACTTGAGGATTATCCTGATTGTTGCACAGAAGAATTATGTCCTTGAAGCACCACTAGGTGCAAGGCCTGCTGCAGGAGCAGATGTTGATGTTAGCTCGATCTCATGACTACTCGATAGTTCATTGTGCCATGCTTTATGGCTTAGAATAGGGACTTCAAAGACGTTTTGAACGTCATGGAGCATATGAGATGTTCCAAGAGTTGAAGTTAATATTTCAAGCAAATGTCCGAGTTGAGAGATATGAAGTCTCCAACAAGTTCTATAGCTGCAAGATGGAGGAGAATAGTTTTGTCAGTGAACACATACTCAGAATGTCTGGGTACCATAACCACTTGACAGCTGGGAGTTAATCTTCCTGATGATAGTGTCATTGACATAGTTCTTCAGTCACTGCCACTAAGCTATAAAGGCTCCGTGATGAACTATAATATGCAAGGGATGAAAAAGACAATTCCCGAGCTCTTCGCAATGCTAAAGGATGCCTAGGTAGAAATCAAGGAGCATCAAGTGTTGATGGTTAACAAGACCACTAGTTTCAAGAAAAAGGGCAAAGGGAAGAAGGGGAACTTCAAGAAGAATAGCAAGCAAGTTGCTACTCCCGGGAAGAAACCCAAGTCTGGACCTAAGCCTGAAACTGAGTGCTTCTACTGCAAAGGGACTGGTCACTGGAAGCGGAACTACCCCAAGTATTTGGCGGATAAGAAGGATGGCAAAGTGAAAGGTATATTTGATATACATGTTATTGATGTGTACCTTACTAATGCTCATAGTAGCTCCTGGGTATTTGATATTGGTTCTATTGCTCATATTTGCAACTCGAAAAAGGGGCTATAGATTAAACGAAGATTGGCTAAGGACGAGGTGACGATGCGCGTCGGAAATGGTTCCAAGGTCGATGTGATCACCGTCGGCACGCTGCCTCTACATCTACCTTCGGGATTAGTTTTAGACCTGAATAATTGTTATTTGGTGCCAGTGTTGAGCATGAATATTATATCTGGATCTTGTTTGATGCGAGACGGTTATTCATTTAAATCAGAGAATAATGGTTGTTCTATTTATATGAGTAATATCTTTTATGGTCATGCACCCTTGATGAGTGGTCTATTTGTGTTGAATCTCGATCGTAGTAATACACATGTTCATAATATTGAGGCCAAAAGATGCAAAGTTAGTAATGATAGTGCAACTTATTTGTTGCACTGCCATTTAGGTCATATTGGTGTAAAGCGCATGAAGAAACTCCATGCTGATGGGCTTTTGGAATCACTTGATGCTTGTGAACCATGCCTCATGGGCAAGATGACTAAGACTCCGTTCTTTGGAACAATGGAGCGAGCCACTGACTTGTTGGAAATAATACATACCGATGTATGTGGTCTGATGAGTGTTGAGGCTCGTGGCGGGTATCATTATTTTCCGACCTTCACAGATGATTTGAGCAGATATGGGTATATCTACTTAATGAAACATAAGTTTGAAACATTTGAAAAGTTCAAAGAATTTCAGAATGAAGTGGAAAATCACTGTAACAAGAAATGAAGTTTCTACGATCTGATCACGGAGGTGAATATTTGAGTTACAAGTTTGGTCTTCATTTGAAACAATGTGGAATAGTTTCGCAACTCACGCCACCTGGAACACCACAACGTAATGGTGTGTCCGAACATCATAACTGTACTTTATTAGATATGGTGCGATCTATGATGTCTCTTCTGATTTACTGCTATCGTTTTGGGGTTATGCTTTAGAGACGTCTGCATTCACGTTAAATAGGGCACCATCTAAATCTGTTGAGACGACTGTCGATGTCAAAACCGGCGGATCTCGGGTAGGGGGTCCCGAACTGTGCGTCTAAGGCTAATGGTAACAGGAGGCGGGGGATGCAATGTTTACCCAGGTTCAGGCCCTCTCGATGGAGGTAATACCCTACTTCCTGCTTGATTTATCTTGATGATATAAGTATTACAAGAGTTGATCTACCACGAGATCGTAGAGGTTAAACCCTAGAAGCTAGCCTATGATTATGATTGTTCCTGTCCTATGGACTAAACCCTCCGGTTTATATAGACACCAGAGGGGGCTAGAGTTACACATAGTCGGTTACCGAGAAGCAGATCTACATATCCGAATTGCCAAGCTTGACTTCCACCCAAAGGAGAGTCCCTCCCGGACACGGGACGAAGTCTTCAATCTTGTATCTTCATAGTCCAACAGTTCGGCTAAAGTATATAGTACGACTGTCCGAGGACCACCTAATCCAGGAATCCCTCAGTAGCCCCTGAACCAGGCTTCAATGACGATGTGTCCAGAGTGCAGATTGTCTTCGGCATTGCAAGGCGGGTTCCTTCTCCGAATACTCCATAGAAGTTTTTTGGACACGAAGATCGTGTCCGGCTCTGCAAAACAAATTCCATATACCACCGTAGAGAGTACAATATTCCACAAATCTAATCTACTGACAACTTTTCACAGCGTGACATCACGCCACGGCCCTGTCATTATTCGAACCGTTTTCTCAACCAGCTGCTGCACATATTGCGAGGCGGTTTCCTTGGCACGTCTTGTCGAAGCAGAGACCGTGTCCCCTTATCACGGGATTCTCATTAATAGGGTGTGGGTAACCCAACTATGCCATCAATCGTGGCGCTTGGGGAATAACCGATTTTACCAGGCAAGTGGGGAGGCGCACAGTTTCTACTGCCTTTATAAAGAGATAGGGATTCCTCTTTTTCACCCACGCCTTCTTCTTCCCCTACTCATCCATTCTCGCACGCTCGAGCTCCAGCGCCCAAGTTCTCACCTTCTCCGTAAAGCCATTCCAAACATGTCCGGAGCGGGAGGCAAGTGGATGGTCTCCTCCGTTACGGAGGAGGACATTACAAACCTCCGGGAAGCCGGATACCTGGCCGCAAACATCACGCACCAGCTCCCGGACGCAGGGAAGATCGTCCCTACTCCGGAACCCCATGAGAGGGTTGTGTTCCTTGCTCACTTCGTCCGCGGACTGGGATTCCCCCTGCACCCATTTGTCTGCGGGCTCATGTTTTACTATGGGCTAGACTTCCATGATCTGGCCCCCAATTTCATCCTCAACATCTCGGCGTTCATCGTCGTGTGTGAGGCCTTTCTCCGCATCAAGCCCCACTTCGGCCTGTGGCTGAAGACCTTCAACGTGAAGACGAAGGTGGTGGTTGGCTAGCAAGCGGAGTGCGGAGGCGCCATGGTGGGAAAGATGCCCAACGTCACCTGGCTCGAAGGCTCCTATGTGGAGACTGTGAAGGGGTGGCAATCGGGGTAGTTCTATATCACCGAGCCGCGCGACGCCAACTGGGCGGCGGCCCCCGAATTTTGATCCAGCATCCCCATGCGGCTCACTTCCTGGAAGGAGATGGGCTTAGCCTGGGGTTCACCGGTGGAGCTGACCGGACTACAAACTTGTGTCAAAAATATGATAAGCAAGAAAATTAAGCTTGTCAACATGGTCCAGGTCATGATCTTCTGCCGGATCCTTTCGTGTCAAAGACGGGCTTTCAATATGTGGGAGTTCGATCCGTCCAAACACCAGATGCTGCAAGATCTCTTCGACACGACGCACAAAGACGTCTGGAAGGTGTTGTTCAAGGCCGCCGAAGTACCTCCTCCCATTATCGAAGATCGCGGACTCAGCGCAAAGCGCCCCGCCAATCCGATAAGTTCTTTATATTTTACAAAATGTTCCTTTCCCCAGTATATTCATGGGAGGAATCTAAGCCTCCACGCCAATTTAACAGGACTGGGTAGCGACAACGGAGCAGATCGACTGTCCAGCTCCATTACCTGAAGATCCAGCAACGGCTCTCTTAACGGAGATGCTGTTTCCAGCGCCCTACAAGGTGCCGGAGAAGAAGGCCAAGAAGAAGGCCACGGGGACCAGGAAAGGTCTCCGGTGCAAGGTTGTGTCAGACTCATCGTCCGAAGACACCGAG
Organism: Triticum dicoccoides; assembly: GCF_002162155.2. Lineage (NCBI taxonomy): Eukaryota > Viridiplantae > Streptophyta > Magnoliopsida > Poales > Poaceae > Triticum > Triticum dicoccoides. Next base: position 540,610,343 of record NC_041383.1, read on the forward strand.
GCGCACTCCTCCAACAAAAATGAGGAGGAGGAAGAGGAAAGCCCTCCCCCCAACTGGGGGGGGGAGAAAAGGAAGGCCGCCCTATCCGGGGAGGCCGAAGGGTCCAAGAAAGGAAGGACCCTCCCTCCGGACCACTCCACCATAGCCGCCTACAGCGACGAGGAGTGGCTGCCCAGGGACAAGCCCTAGCAAAGTCGTAAGTATCTGGACACTATAATACTTCCGGTACGTATTGCTTTATTGCTTCTTATCATGTCAAGTATGATTGTGCAGTTCGTCCAAAGCCCACATCGGCGTATCCTCCTCAGATGGGTCTTTAAGCTAGTCAGCGATGAACAACAATTCACTCCCGATGACCACCACCCCCGGCCCGCGGACGACACCGAGGTGTTGTCTCAGAGGATACCGGACCAGGGAGAGACAGTTCTGGAGACACCCCAAGGCGAAATCCCAGACGCCGGGCACATGAGGGGGAAGACCCCCATGGATTCTGATGACAGGGGCCGCAGAAAGTCTGCCCCCCAGCCGGATACTGCGCCGGAACCTCCAGTGGTTCCGGATTCAGGTAGGCAGCCCCTTACTAAGGGGGGCGAGCCGCCTATGCCGATGACCTCTGTCCATCCAGAGGCATCAGACAACTTGCTGGAAGCGCTTCGCGGCGCTTCCATTGACGAAGAGCACTGCACCATCATGAGTGCGGTGATCGAGAAGGTTCGGTCCCCTAAAAGCGGATTGACCGAAGCCTACGCTAGCCTCCTAACAGGTTTTGAGCTAAGTAATCAAATTATCATAGTATAGACAGTAGCCCCTGATGCTCTTTTTGGTGTTCGGAAAGAAAGGCCGAAAAGAGGATCAAATAACGTCCACAGGAGTCTAATCACAGTATGTCTATGTGAATAAGCAGGCGTCACTGCTGGCCGCTGCTGCTCATACTGCGGAGGTCTTCAGACTGAAGCGGGACCTGGAGCGGTCCAAGGAAGAGCTCGGCCTCACGAAGAGGCAGCTCGAGGAGAACAAAGGTAAGTGATACCCCGTTTGTATATAAAAAAATGGTTTTAGCTCATAGAAGCGTTATGAATTTTAATAGGGGCCACGACCGAAGTGGCGGCCCTGAAGAAAGCGCTATCTGAGGCCGAAGACAAAGTGGCCAAGGAGCGCATCGAGCGCGAAAAGAAAGATTCCCGAGTTGACGAGGTCTAGCAAGAGCTCCAAGATTTCGTCAAGAAATATGAGTCCTTGGAGCATGACTCTAAGACGCAAGGGTACGAGCTTGTGAAGGCCCTCCAGAGCGCACAAGATGCCAAGGCCAAAGCACAGGAGGCCCTTCAGGAGATTCAGGCGGCCAAGAATAGCGGCGGGTAAGCCATTCATTATGCAAAGCAAGCATGTGAAGGAGACTTTCCTTTTACTTACCCGAATTCGGAGCTCTCCAGGAGCGTTCGCAGATCTGCCGCGCAGCATATCGGATGCCGCAGAGTTCTACCGGGCCAAAGAAGGGAGCTCAACAAAGAAGTTGTTCTGGTCTCAATATACTAGGACTGAACATCCGATGCCTTTGAGCGACCAACTGAAGTAACTGGTCGAACTGCACAAGGCGGCCGAACTAGCCATGAAGGACCTTATAGGTCGGCTATGGCCTGCCTTCTCCCCTGCCCAGCAGCTACTTCGGCCTTGTAAAGCGGCTGGTGAGTGCCTGTCCGTGGCTTGAAGCCATTAAGCGGCCAGTCTGCATTGAAGGTGCGCACAGGGCCTTCGCCCGCGCGAAAGTGCACTGGGCGAAGATCGATGCCCAGAAGCTGGTGACAGAGGGGCTGCCGGAGGGCAAGGAGCATCACCACCCCGAAAAGTATTATGACAGTGTCCTGAAGTGTGCCCGCCTTGTGGCAGAGGAGTGTGCTAAGGATGTAATATTTGAATGAATGTACTCATGTCATGTTGTAATATGAAAACGAGTTCATGTGCGCTATATAATGATTGCTGATTTAAAATATTACCTTCTGTGCGACCGTTTAGAAAATCTGAGAGTTGGCCAGTCGTCGGCTTCTGCCCCCATGTAACTAGTACTAGGGTGTTCGGGATAAATCTAAACACTCTTTATCCAAGTTTTTGGTCCTTTATGGAGGTGTTTAGCGCAGAGAACAAGGCAATCAGACTATACAACTTTATCACTCTCACTTAGCCATAGAAGTCTACAATTTTAAATTTTGGCGAAGCCCCTAGTATTCAGAAGGCCGAACTTGGGGCGCTATACACGCCTAAATCGGACAAGGCCGATTCCTCGCCCGAAGCAGAAAGAATCTTTAAGGATTTGAGACCTCTTGAACAGCAACCAGCTCTCGCCGCATCATGACAGTCAATTTTCAACTTTCTCTACTGAGGTGCTCGTCCGGAAGAACCGGGACACAATCGCAGTAGTTCTCCCTGTGCTACCTTAGCCGATATAGCGGAACGTAAGGCACCAAAACATGGGAGCCGAGCAAACCCAACTATTGACCCAAGACATGATTCGGAGCTGATGCATATAATGCTATAAGTTCGGGGTGCCGCACTGTCGAAAGTGTTCGGACTTTTCTTGTCGTGTTATGGGGTACACTGAAGCCCCTGGCGAGCTGAACGTACCAAAGTGTACGGGTGCAATTTGTAATAAATAAGCAGTCAAGGAAAAAAAATAAAGAAATGTAATAATAAGCTCACGCTGTATATTATTTTCCATTGTTATTTAAATAATACATCAAAGCGTACATATACAAGTAGTGCGATAAGCAAAATATGACTATTTGACATGTCCTAGCCAAGGGTAAGCTGCGTGTGGGTATGTAAAATAGGTATAACGATCGTTATCAGAGACCACCTGGGGATTCCCTTATACGTCAAAGCTTCTTGCCTCCTTGGTGTTTCCTTCCTGTGATGGGTCCGATAATCAGGCTATTGGAAAGAGCTTCCAGAAAATAGGGTCCTGAAAGAAAGAAAATAATGAAGGTATACGGGTCCTAGGGCGGTTGAACCACATTGTGGACTGCACTATGGTTGTGCCTCCGCCTATGCCCATGGTATTTTAGGTGCGTAATTATGTATGTGCGGCACAAATTTCACCGCTTGACTGGGACTAGGACGGAGGCCGAATTTCTAGGCGAGCTCTGGATGTGCAGGACGATCCTGTAGCATGGTACTCCGGACTCGCCTGACGGTGTATGGAGGCTTTATTGCCGAATTAGAGGTCTGCCTAAGAACGCTGCTCTGTACTTCTGCTGCGAGGGCCGCAGTGTGCTCTTCTGTACGGAGGGAGTGTTCTGTGTTTCCATTGACTGTTATAGCCCCGCGAGGACTTGGCATCTTGAGTCTGAGGTATGCGTAGAGTGGTATCGCATTGAATCGAGCAAATGCGGTTCGTCCTAGTAGTGCATGATAACCACTACGGAAGGGGACGATATCGAAGATTAACTCCTCGCTTCGGAAGTTGTCCGGGGATCCGAAGACCACTTCCAGTGTGATTGAGCCCGTGCAACAGGCCTCTACACTTGGTATGACACCTTTAAAGGTGGTTTTTGTGGGTTTGATCCTTGAGGGGTCGATGCCCATTTTGCGCACTGTATCCTGATAGAGCAGGTTCAGGCTTCTGCCACCATCCATAAGGACTCGTGTGAGATGGAATCCGTCAATGATGGGGTCCAGGACCAAGGCGGCGGAACCACCATGACGGATACTGGTAGGATGGTCCCTGCGATCGAAGATGATCGGGCAAGAAGACCATGGGTTAAACTTTGGGGCGACTGGCTCCATCGCATAGACGTCCCTTAGTGCACGCTTCCGTTCCCGCTTGGGAATATGGGTTGCGTATATCATGTTCACCGTTTTCACCTGGGGAGGAAATTTCTTATGTCCTCCTGTCACTACAAAAAAAACACTTCCGTGATGATACGTGTTTGTCACAGTAGGTCGCGTTTTTTGTCATGCATGTACATCCATGACAAATTTATGACAGAATCAAGATAGTCATACCTGTGCTGTCGTAGAAGTGTTCCATGACATTACCAAAATTATCATCACGGAAGTTTCCACTTCCATGACGATAAATCGTGCGTCACAGAAGTGCTTTCGTCAAGGGTGACCGACATGTGGCATCCACCGTAACGGAATGTTGTTAAGCTATCGGGTCGGGTTTTGGATCCGATAACCCGTTAACAGCCCTGACCAATGGGGATTTTCCACGTGTAAAATCATCATTGGCTGGAGGAAACACGTGTCGGCTCATCGCTGGGACAGATGTCATCCACTCATTGGATAGAAGGCGCCTATGATACGTCGACACGTGGCACGGCCCAACAGAGGCCCATTGCTGTGAAAAGGCCGGCCCGTTTGACTTGGTCAAAAGGTGGCGGGCCGGCCCATGGAAAGCATGTTCACGACCTGTTCGCATATAGCCCATTTACAGCCCGCTAACCCAAGGCCTGTTATGCCCTATTCGAATTAGGCCCAGTAGCGTCATCTGGGCCATCCAATATGATTCCAGCCCGTTTTCACTTCTGGCCCATGTATGGCCATGACATCTTTTGGCCCATATGAGGCCCTATGTAACTCTTGGCCTATTAACGGCCCGTGGTGAAACTGGCCCCTAATGAACAGTGTATCACTTTACACCCATTAACGGCTCGTGGTGAAACTAGCCCGTATAGAACAGTGTATCAATTTATACCCATTAACGGCCCATTATTCTGTTGGGCCATTTCCAGCCCATGTTATCTTTCGACCTTCTCAGAGCCCATTTATTCTTAGGCTCATTTCCAGCATTCGTTTACTTACGGCCCGTTACTGTTATTTTTTGCTTGTGGGCCAAATTCAGCTCGTGGTTACAGTCGGCCCGTTTGTGGTCCATTAATACGTTGGACCGTTTTCAGAGCGTCATAAAATACGGCCTATTAACGATGGCCCGTTATGGTCGGCCCATGAACGCACGATTCCAACTCTAGCCCGTTTACAGCCAGAATGTGGTCTGTTTGGCCCATGTTTGGCCAATCGATCATACGACCCGTATAAGGCCCATTGATGATACGACCCGTAGAAGGCCCATTGTTTCTATGGCTCGTAGAAGGCCCACTGTTTCTACGGCCCGTAGAAGGCCCACTGTTTATACGGCCCGTAGGTCCAGTGTCACTACAGTAACTATTAGCACATGGTTATTATGGCCTAGTTTTAAAAAATAAGTTATTGCAGCCACTAGCAAACCGCAAAAAAAGAACTACACTGACTACAAGCAAACACATAAACAAGACAACAAGGAAATAAATAAGCAAGCAACTTACACTAGGCTATCACGGCTATTACACATAATACATCCACTGGGCATCAAAGTTCGCCACCAGTGCAAATATAGGGAACACAGCAGCATATAAACGCCGTAGCAAAACAAGTCCAGAACTGAAACCACTTCAGAAGAGCTCAAGAAACAATATCCTGGGTACCCATAATGCTGGCAAGATGCTTAGCAAGCTTATTAACTTTCCCTTGTTTGGCGCTGAAGTCCTCCAGCGCTTGTTGTTGCACCAGAAAGTATGCATCTGAATTCTGCAGGGACTTCCTCAGTCCTTCGGCTTCTTGTCGCATAACATCTGATCGATGTCTTTCAACTTGAAGTTAAGACTCAAGAAGCTGAACTGATTCAGGCAACGAGTTCGAAGAGCTGGTGCCAGCAGTGGTAGCCAGTAACTCAAACACTACATCAAGACATGACTTTGGGGTTGTCTCAGTGTCTTCAATATAGTTTTTATCAGGTTTCTTGGAGACCAACAGGGATGTCTCACTATCTTGAACCTTATCTGCATTACTTCCTTTACCATTGCATAAAAGGGTACTCTTCTCCAATATTTTATCCGCATTCTAAATGAGAAACAAACAAACACATCTCGGGTTTACTATGTAGTATATGAAACTCATTTTGGTAAACCAGTTCAGTAGTAATGTGGACAGGATAACAGCATGAAACAAACATATATCTATGTAGTATGGTCACTGTATGGTCTATACCATTCTAGTTTATGTTGCCAAATCAAGATATATACAGTTCGAATCATATCTATTTAAGACAAAGCAGCATAGACAGAATATAAGTGTGGGAAACTACACAGCAATAACAACACTTGTAATGTGCATGGCATGAGAACATAACTGTTTATTCAATTGAAACTAAAATCAACATAGAGCAAGTTACAACAACAAACAGCCAAACACGTTGAAGAAATAGGTTTAAAACATACCTGTTGCGCCATTGGAGTTTCAGTTGCATCCTTCAAATTTGAAATTGGTTGGTATCAGTAAATACAGTGATGCAAGAGCAAAGTAGTATGAACCATAGCTACGGAACCTGACCTGAGAACAATTCTTCTTCTGCTTTAAGCATTGACTTCGGGTTTGGAGTGGTGGTCCTCGTGATTTGGGCACTGCAGTTGCCTTACAAACTGCTCGTGTTTGGGTACTCTGTGGTGGAGACGGTGTTGTGTCAACGGGAACTGGGTGTCTATCTGCTGGGGTTGGGGTTAGAAGGGGTGTAGCTGGTTCTCTGTCCAACTGGGTAGGGGTACAATCTGCATGAGTGTGAGTTATGTGTGGTGGGGCTGGTTCTTGGGCAAGTACAACCGTGGTTCTATCTACATCGACAGGTAGCATGATCTTTTCTGAAGACCGTGTTTTTACTCCCGCAGATACTGCCATCACTCCCTCCAATTGAAATGGCTGATAAACAAGAAAAGTAATTGAATGTACAGACATTGTAAGATAGACAGGTGCAATGGATAGTAGGGAAGAAAACAGGGCATGAAATAATTCACATTTATGTTGTCTAAGCAAATAGAATAGCAGGACATAATTTCACATATATGATGGCTAATTAAACAGGATAGCATGACACAATTTCACATGTATGATGGCTAACTAAACAGGATAGAATGACATACTTCAAAATATGATGACTATGTAAACAGGATGACATGATATAACTATACGATGTGTCTATTAAAGTGGTTGGCATGCCATAAATCACAAACATGCCGTCGATGGAAACATGATGGCATGATATAATTCATGGATAGAATGACATAATTTAAAATATGATGACTATGTAAATAGGATGAGATGATATGACTATATTATGTCTTTAGAAAATGGGTTGGCATGCCATAATTCAGATACATGCTGTCTATGTAAACATCATGGCATGACATAATTCAAATATATGATTTATATACTAAGGAAGTGAGCAGAGGGCAATCGCATATATGATGTGTCAACTAAGGAGATGACATTTAATATTGTGTATATGATGTAAAAACTAAGCATTGCAATACAACATATGCATTATATGAGTAATATAACCCTGCCAAGTTTGAGCATACATTGGTCATCTGCCTCTGAATCCTCCTCTGAAGAGCTATCTGTAACCAGCAAGATATCTGCTTCAGCAGGTAGCATTGTCTGCTCTGAAGACCTTGTTTTCACTCCAGATTTCTCCATCACCAATTCAAATGGCTGATGCATAGGAAGAGCAGTTGAATATACAAACATTGTCGACAAAAGCAATGAGAAATACAAAAAAAGGACGGCATGATATAATTCACATATATGACGCTTTCCTAAACAACATGGCATTGCATAATTCACATACATAATGCCTTGCAACAAGATAACATTGCATGATTCACATATATAATGTCTTGTAACAAGATGGCATTGCATAATTCACATATATGGTAAGTAGACACTAAACAGGTGGCATTCACACAAAGCATGTCTAAACTAAGCAAATGAGATAGCAATGCAAGATACCATACACACGATATGAGCAACATAACCCTGCCAAGTTAGGGCATGCACCTCGGGGGGGAAATATGACTGGTCATCTGTCTCTGAATCCTCCCCTGAGGAGCTATCGGTAACCAGCAAGACATGCCCTTCATCAGATAGCATTGTCTGCTCTGAAGACCTTGTTTCCACTCCAGATTTTTCCATGACCGTGTCGAATGGCTGATGCACAGGAAGAGTAATTGAATGTACTAAAATTGTTGACAAATTTAACATGTAATAAAAAATGATGGCATGATATAATTCACATATAAGATGACTGGCTAACCAGGGTGGCATTGCAAAATTCACATATATGATGCCTGGCTAGACAAGATGGCATTGCTTGATTCACATATACGATAAAGAAATTAAACAGATGGCATTGACACAAAGCATGTCTAAACTAAGCAGATAACATCTTTAATGTATACAGTAAGCAATGCAAGGCACCATATGCATGATATTACCAACATCATCATGCCAAGTTAGAGCGAATACCTTATGGGGTAAATAGGAGAGGTCTTCTCCTTCTGAATCCCCCTCAGAACAGTTATCTTCCTCTTGATTACAATCCGAAATGGGTGGAGGGGGGCTGCCTTTGCGCCAACCATGGAACGACGTCTGCATGAAATTTTATTGCCACGCAAGGCTCGTCCCTTTTGCTCTACATGATCAGTTCCATTGTGTACAATAACTGGCATGCATAGGAATAAAACATAGTGAGATTATGTAAGGAGTGCATGCACAAATCTAGAGTGATGGTAGCAAACTGTGGATAAACCCAAAACCAATGATAGCAGGCAGATAATAGCTTTAGTTAAAAAATACAGATAATGGCTCCTTTAATGTTTGTTTGCACCCAACATGAAACTCATAGTAGACACCGGAGATTAACCAGATAGTAGACATATAGTACTGATTGCTGCCCCAATATGTACACCACAACCATTTAAAATCTCAAGTTTCAACATTAGTTTGGACCTGACTCGGAGTCTAATAGGTGAACACGACGATAATGTAGCATGTCATCATATTAAGCGACGCATAACGTAAGCAGACACGGAAGAGTGCGACCTCTCTTGCGGACCCGTGTAGTCCTCAAGGTCATCTGCTCAGTTGATGATGGTAATGCAGTTGTCGTGGCTGCCGGCGGCGGGGAAGAATATCTGAGGCGGCGAAAGACAGTCTGGAGAGCGGATCCCTGCTATGGTGAACCCTTCCGTCGTTGGAGCAGCTGAGCTGGGGTGGAACACAGCGCCGCAGGAGCAGGACAAACCACACAAGGTTTTCTTTGACACATATCTGTAACAGAAGTAATTGAGTAAGGGCTTGTTTGAATTTGAGGATTCTAACAATGCAGGGATAGGAAATAGACAGGAATAGGATAGGAATGCACGTGCAAAACAGAGAATTTAAAAACACAAGATTTCTGCCAATCTGGGTGTTTGATTCACAACAATTGGAAGATCACATGATGCAAAAAAGCATGGTGAGATTAAGTCAAACCACAAGAAAATGTATAGTTATAATGCTATTATGCTACTATCTCTTAGTCTTGTGCTTGATGAATAGGAATATGAAAAGGAGGAGAAGTGGAAATTAGAATTCCTACGGTTTTTCTTTCAAGGAGACACTAAAGGAACAAATCCTACAGTTTTCCTTTGCTCCATTCCTTTGCACCAAATTCATGAAAAGTAGTACCATAGGAAACTTTCCAATTCCTATGTTTTTCATTCACTTTTCCTTTCAAGCACTGGTGATTCTAGTAGGCAGGCTTGAGGAAGGAAAATCCTACACTAAAAAAATGTTTTTGTGCTACTTCTATTACTTTGGACCCAGGCCACTGCCATAATAGCTCAACTCCCAGGCCCATCGACAAATGCACAGCTCAAACGCGCAGAGATAAATAATGATGGCGTTCAAGAGAGTCCGTCACGGATAGCTAAGTTGCCTGGTACCTCACTGCTTGTCATATAGTAGGATAAAATAATCGTATTTCCCGTTACTACGAGTGCTCAGTGGACAATATATATATAACATGTAGAGTAAAAAAGAGATGCAACAAGTGTACAACCTCTTTGGCGAAGCCATGTCGATCTCAGCGTGATTGGGTTGGCCGGTGAGGATGCTCCGGCTGACTTTGCTGTCGGAGGAGGGGAAGAAGATCATAGGCGTCTGGAGATGGAGCCCGACGTACTGCTCCGTTGTGATGGAGGGTTTCGTCATTGGAGCAGCTCCGGTGACTTGTTCGACGCTGAGGCTGAAGCAGGATAAGAGAGACAACGAACAACGTTAACCTGAGTGGAATTCTAATAGCATCTCCAATACATGACGTAAAATACATAACCACAAAGTGCTAGATGTAAAATACATCAGCCGCTCATCTCCCAACTTAACTGTCGAAACTGAACTTAACTGTCAAAACTGAATTTTGTTGTCGAAACTGAATTTTGTTATCGAAACTGAACGCACTAGCAAGGTGAGGCTACATGTCGGTCGACTGACTTTTTCATCTCTGGTCAGTCGATTTTGCAGCCGTTTGATACGAAATCAAGGGCCTGTGGTTCATCTTCAACCTCCACCCCCCTGAGCCGCCAGCCACCACCGGCCAAACAACAGCCCCTAGCCGCCCACGGCCGGAGGTGCGTCGCCCCGCCCACCCCGAAAACACTCCTCACCGCCGGTCCACCGCCGCCCCGG
>NC_041383.1:540621238-540634327 GCF_002162155.2 Triticum dicoccoides
CCACCGCCGGCGACCACCGCCCCCATCCTGAACCCTAAGATAGATAGTGGGGTACCTCTCCGGCGAGCCCCCCTCCCTGCTGCGGCTGGTTCTTCCTTCACCCCGGCGAGCCCACCCCTTGAAAATCGACTGACCCAAAAGTCGATTCAGTCGACTGAAATGTAGCCAAATCGGAGCAGCATCGCAAGCAAGAGCAAGAGCGAGAGTAGCAGCGTGAGCAAGAGCAACACCAAGAGCAAGGGCAGAGCTGAAAGCACAAGTGCTCCCTAGGTGGTTTTGGTAATTAATGTCAACATATATCTTGTTGGAGTAACACGTTTATCCAGTATGTTTCAGATAAGTTCAACATTGGAGTGGCATGGACTAAAGGATGTGGGAACTCCTTCAAGATGCCAAGGACAAAGGATTGGCTAAAGCTTCAAGCTCAAGACTCTTCATTTTATATTTTAGTGATCCAAGATCACATTGAGTCTATAGGAAAAGCCAATACTATCAAGGAGGGATGAGGTGTTGCTTAATGAGTTTCTTGCTCCACAGTGCTTAGTGATATGCTCCAAAACCCTCAACTACTTACCCACTTCCACATATATGACCTAAACCTAAAGTCAAACTCGGCCCCACCGATACTTTCTATCCGGCGCCACCGAGTTCAGATGTCTTAGCCACTGCCACAAACCCTAGACAAATCGGTCTCACCGATAGGGGTCTCGGTCTCACCGAGATGGGATTGTAATCTCTCTGTGTATGTCCATTACCAAAATCGGTCTCACGGAGTTCGAGCAATCGGTACTACCGAGATTACAATGCAAACTCTCTGGTTAACTTATTACCAAAATTGGTCCCACCGAGTTTGAGTAATCGGTCCCACCGAGTTTGAGTAATCGGTCCCACCGAGTTTGCCTGACCAACTCTCTGGTTAGCTAATTACCAAAATCGGTCTCACCGAGTTTGTGTAATCGGTCTCACCGAGATTACGTTATGCCCTAACCCTAACCATATCGGTCCTACCGAGTTGCATGTCGGTCCCATCGAAAATCCTAACGATCACTAGGTTTACTAATTCGGTTTGACCGAGTTTGTTGATTCGGTCCCATCGAGTTTGGTAAATTGTGTGTAATGGTTAGATTTTGTGTGGAGGCTATATATACCCCTCCACCTCCTCTTCATTCGTGGAGACAGCCATCAGACTGAACCTACACTTCCAACTTACCATTTTTGAGAGAGAACTACCTACTCATGTGTTGAGGCCAAGATATTCCATTCCTACCATATGAATCTTGATCTCTAGCCTTCCCCAAGTTGCTTTCCACTTAAATCTTCTTTCCACTAGATCCAAATCCTATGAGAGAGAGTTGAGTGTTGGGGAGACTATCATTTGAAGCACAAGAGCAAGGAGTTCATCATCAACGCACCATTTGTTACTTCTTGGAGAGTGGTGTCTCCTAGATTGGCTAGGTGTCACTTGGGAGCCTCTGACAAGATTGTGGAGTTGAACCAAGGAGTTTGTAAGGGCAAGGAGATCGCCTACTTCGTGAAGATCTACCGCTAGTGAGGCAAGTCCTTCGTGGGCGACGGCCATGGTGAGATAGACAAGGTTTCTTCTTCGTGGACCCTTCGTGGGTGTAGCCCTCCGTGGACTCGCGCAACCGTTACCCTTCGTGGGTTGAAGTCTCCATCAACGTGGATGTACGATAGCACCACCTATCGGAACCACGACAAAAACATCCGTGTCTCCAATTGCGTTTGAATCCTCCAAAACCCTTCCCTTTACATTCTTGCAAGTTGCATGCTTTACTTTCCGCTGCTCAAATACTCTTTGCATGCTTGCTTGTTATGTATTGTGAATGTTAAACTTGTGCCTAAACTCCACTTAAACTTAAAAAGATTAAAAATTGCTACTTTGGTACTTAGTGTCTAATCACCCCCCCCCTCTAGACACCTCTTCTCAAGGTCCTACAAGTGGTATCAAAGCATCGGTCTCCATTGCCTTGGTTTAATCACCATTGGAGGAAGATGGGTGAGTCTACTTTGGGGAGTCTTAGACATAGAGTGCCTATTCTCGATGGAGAGTATTTTCATGAGTGGAAAAATGAGATGCTTGTAATTTTCAATCAATATCATTTGAACAAGTATATTGTTAGCCCTTGTGCACCTCATGTTGATCCTATGCATCCTACTCTTGATGAGTCAATTGACATGGTTAGGAATCTTAGAACTGCCGAACTTATTATTAGAGGATTGCCTAGAAACTTGATTGGATGTTTGCGTACTTTTGAGTGTGCCTACACTATATGGAAATTTCTTGAGGAACAATTTCCAAATTATTCCTTGAAAAATCTATATGAAAATCTCCATAAGTCTATTGCCTTGAGTAAGATGAATACTAGTGATCCTATGTTTTGTGATCGTCTATTTGAACTTACAAACCTTATGCGTGCCAAAGGAGATGTTGGAATTATTAGTCATATTATTTTCGAAGCTATAAGAATTCATAAGCAAGACCATTGTCAAGCTCACTCTAACGAATCACCCTCTCTAGGATTTGATCCACCACATGATGATGTTGAACATGGATACTATGATGAGGATGATGATAGTGACTTCGATCTTGATGATGCAATGAGACACTTTGGTCTTATGGCAAATCTTAAGGGATATATGTCAGGAGGAAAGGAATGGGTTCTTGATAGTGGATGTACCGATCACATGACCGGAGACAAAGACCTGTTTCGTGAGCTTGCTGAAAATGATGGTCCTCGAAAGTATGTCACTTTCGGTGACAACTCAAAGGGTAAGGTGGTTGGCCTCGGTAAGGTGGCCATATCACATGATAGCTCCATACAAAATGTTATGCTCGTCGAATCTCATGGTTACAACTTACTTTCAGTATCTAGACTTGCTAATTTCGGTTTCAATGTTCTATTTACTGAAGTAGATTGCCAAGTGTTTCGTAGAGACAATCATAAAATGGTGTTTACCGGTATACGTAGAGGTGATCTATACATTGTTGATTTCACTAAAAAGGCTCAACCTAAAACTTGCTTCATTGCTAAATCCTCAAAAGGTTGGTTATGGCATAGACGACTAGGTCATGTTGGTATGCGAAACCTTGACAAGCTTATTAAAGGAAATCATATCCTTGGTATTAACGATGTCATATTTGATAAGGATAGACTTTGCAGTGCTTGTCAAGCAGGTAAACAGGTTGGAGGAAGGCATCCCGTGAAGAACATCATGACCACAAAGAGGCCACTTGAGCTACTTCACATGGATCTTTTTGGTCCCAACTCCTACAAGAGTCTCGGTGGAAATTCTTTTGGTCTAGTTATAGTTGATGATTTTTCAAGGTTTACGTGGGTGTTCTTTCTCGATGATAAATCGCAGGTCCAAAAGATCTTCAAAAACTTCGCGAGGAAGGCCCAAAACCAATTTGAAGTGAAGATCAAGAAGGTTCGCAGCGACAACGGAACGGAGTTCAAGAACGCAAATGTGGACACCTTTCTTGACGAAGAAGGAATTTCACACGAGTTCTCGGCTACGTACACACCTCAACAAAATGGAGTTGTTGAGAGGAAGAACCGGACGCTCATCGAAATGGCGAGAACGATGCTTGATGAGTACAAGACGCCTAAGCACTTTTGGGCAGAAGTGGTTGAGACAGCTTGTCATGCAACAAATCGCTTGTATCTTCACAAGCTACTCGGCAAGACGGCATACGAGCTCCTCACCAGTAACAAACCCCAAGTTGGATACTTTCGAGTATTCGGCTCAAAGTGCTACATTCTTGATAAGCATCGTCGTTCTAAATTTGCTCCTAAGTCTCATGAAGGTTTCCTACTAGGTTATGGCTCAAACTCTCACACTTACCGTGTCTACAACAATTTCACCCGAAAGGTTGAAGAGACGGTAGATGTGAAGTTTGATGAATCTAACGGCTCGCAAGTAGAGCAATTGCCAATTGATGTAGGAGATAAAGATCCTTTGGAAGCAATCCAAGACTTGTCTATTGGCAAGGTTCGTCCAACGGAGGTGAAGGAGAGTACCTCGTCCGTCCAAGTGGAAGCTTCTACTTCACGACAAAGTGAACCATGAGTTGATACGGAAGCATCCACAAGTGGGACACACCAAGATGAAGAAAACGAGGAAGTGCATCAAGATGAACGTCAACGACCTCCTTCTCCACCATGACAAGAGAACGACAACGCCAACAATGAAGAAGGCTAAGAAGAAGAACAAGATGAAGAAGAAGTTCAACCAAGAACCAAGAAAAAGCTTTCACGAGTTCGAGCAAGAATTGCTAAAGACCATCCCGTCAAGCAAATCTACAATGATATTCAAACCGGGAGAATCACTCGCTCTAAAACTCGTTTAGCTAACTTTTGTGAAAACTATTCTTTCATCTCTAGCATTGAACCTATGAAGGTCGAAGAAGCATTGGAAGATCCGGATTGGATAAATGCTATGCATGAAGAGCTACACAACTTTGAGAGGAACCAAGTTTGGACATTGGTTGAGAAGCCCGACAACAACCACAACATCATCGGTACCAAATGGGTGTTTCGCAACAAGAAAGATGAAGATGGACAAGTAGTTCGCAACAAAGCATGTCTCATCGCCCAAGGCAACACACAAGTCGAAGGTATGGACTATGGTGAGACTTATGCTCCCGTGGCTAGACTTGAGTCCATTCGCATCTTACTTGCCTATGCTAATCACCATGATATCACCTTGTACCAAATGGACATTAAAAGTGCTTTTCTAAATGGTGAAATAGAGGAGGAAGTTTATGTTAAGCAACTTCCCGGCTTTGTCAATCCTAAGAAACCCAATCATGTTTACAAACTTCACAAAGCTCTTTATGGTCTTAAACAAGCTCCTAGAGCGTGGTATAAATGCTTGACCAAGTTCCTTATTGAAAAAGGCTTTGAAATTAGGAAAATTGATTCAACACTTTTTACTAAAAGAGTTAATGGAGAACTATTTGTGTGCCAAATCTATGTTGATGATATTATATTTGGTTCAACTAACCCTCATTTTAGTGAAAAGTCTGGGAAGCTAATGTCAGAGAAGTTTGAGATGTCTATGATGAGTGAACTCAAATTCTTTCTTGGGTTTCAAATCAAGCAAACTAAGGAAGGTACTTTTGTTTCTCAAACGAAGTACACCAAGGACTTATTCAAGAAGTTCAATATGCAAGAATGCAAAGGTATGACTACACCCATGCCTACTAGTGGTCATCTTAACTTAACCAAAGATGGTGAACCGGTTGATCAAAAGATTTATCGCTCTATGATTGGTTCATTGTTATATCTATGTGCTTCATGTCCCGATATCATGCTAAGTGTGTGCATGTGTGCACGATATCAAGCTGCTCCTAAAGAATGTCATCTTAAGGTCGTGAAAAGGATAGTGAGATACTTAATCCATACACCAAATTTTGGCATTTGGTATCCTAAGAGGGCCTCTTTCGATCTTGTTGGCTATTCCGACTCAGACTATGCCGGAGACAAGGTTGATAGAAAGTCCACTTCGGGTACTTGTCAATTTCTTGGTAGATCTCTTGTGTCTTGGTCCTCCAAGAAACAAAACTCGGTATCCTTATCCACTACCGAAGTGGAATACATTGCCGCTGGTTCATGTTGTGCTCAATTACTTTGGATGACCCAAACTCTTAAAGATTATGGGATATATGTGAAACATGTTCCATTGCTTTGTGACAATGAAAGTTCTATCAAAATTGGTCATAATCCCGTGCAACATTCTTGAACTAAGGATATTGAAGTTCGTCATCATTTCATTCGAGATCATGTTGCTAAGGGTGACATTGATCTTAAGCATGTTCGCACCAAAAAGCAATTAGCGGATATATTCACTAAACCTCTTGATGAGAAAGTGTTTTGCAGGTTGAGAGGAGAATTGAACATCATTGATGCTTCAAACTTGGAGTAGAAACTCCATTGGATACATGCAAGACATGAGCTTATGACTAATCCTTGATATCTCTCTTATGATGAAAATCTTGTGTCTTGGATATATTTGTATCTTGCATGTTATCTAACCCATGTAGGTACTTGGATGAATCCAATTCCATGAGGTTGTAACCTACTCATATCTTGAGCAATCTCTACATCACCAAGTCTCTACACAAAGGTGGTTGAAGACAAGGAAGCACGAAACCATTTAAACATATCCTTTGACAAATTCTATGTTAAGCTTCATGATTGTCACTTTTGGATACACAAATGCTCTTCCTTGCAAGAACTAACCCATGTAGGTAGATGGACTCAAATTCCAAGTGGTGCTCCAAATTCTTGATGAGCTACATCAACCTTGAGCAACCCACACAAGTTCAACCACATGGACAACACCACCAACCAAGGTATGTTATTCCATCTCAGAGAAGCTTTACTCCAAGTCATGAGCTAAAGCAACTCGACAAGATGTGAATACATCAAGATGCTTAAACAAAAAATGGTAACCCCATTTTGAGCTTAAACGATGAGTATGACCTATGATCAAGTGATCTCACTTGACTCCTAAGTCAATATACTCTAACATAGGTGACTTGGTTGCCGACCATCTCTAGATGAAGTTCTCTTGTGTTCTTTTCTGTGTTTTTGCACTTGTCTCATGCATATTTGTTTCCCCTTACAAAAAAACAAAAAAAACTTCATCTAGATTTCTTTCTGTTTGCTCTGCATTTTCTGCATCCAATTCATTACATATCATTCAGTAAATTCCTTGCAAATCTTTGTGAGATCTTATTAGTCTAGTGAGCTGAGGTGACAAGTGTTTTCTCTGCGATGAACTCGGTTACACCGATTTGTTATTTTCGGTCCAACCGAATCCTTCCGGTACAACCGAAGCATACCACTCGGTGCCACCGACTTCACAACAGGGAAATCAGTTTGCCACTTTTTCTGTGTTTCTTCTGATCCAGCTCCACTCAGTAAATCTTGTCCTCTACAAGCATCACATTTTTATAAATGCTTTGTGCTGTGACTCAAGGATCAAACCCTTCTTGGAAATTGATGTCAAAGGGGGAGAGAGAGATCACATCAAAGCTTATCATTTAGAGAGATCACATCAGAGAAAGAGTATATCACCTCCTCAGGGGGAGAAAGAGATCTCCAGGGGGAGAGAATACTCAAGAGAAAGTATTTCTCAAGGATCCCATATGCTTGGTGTTCAAGAGGAGAGATGCCACATGTCTTCTTGAGGGGAAAGACATGTTCATATGTGCTTATTTGCATTAGCTTGCATTAGCTCTATTCTTTTATATCTTTCAGCTCTGATTTTCTGTTCCCTATCTTCTCCCAATATTCCATGCTAGATTCAGGGGGAGCAAGGCATCTATGGGAAAGAAATCATTTAAATTCATTGCATATCTTTTCTCTTGGGGACATGTCTAATCAAATGTGGTACTTAGTACTCACTCTCTACATGTCATCCCAGTCTTGGTATTCTTGTGGTTTCTTCTGTTTGCTCTGGCTAGTAGATGTATCTGTGTTGTCTAACCTTGTTTACGTAGGTTCATTCCATCCTAAGCCAACTCAAGACTACAAGGTAAGTATATGCATCACAATCATGTGTATGAGGAATTCTTGCTGATGTACATACTGTTTGCAAGAAGGACTCATGGGCATGAAGGTATTTTCTTTAATATTCTTTGCTCTGATGCATATGGCCAAGATACATGTAACACATTGCCTACTCTATCATGGTTATGCTCTCACATGCTTCTTTTTTTCCATATTCACATGATTGCATACATGTAGTGGGAGCCTATGCTTGTTACATGTCTTTCCAAAGCTTTACATGCTATTCTTTTTATCTTTATCTAAAGCTTTGATGTATGTTGTCATCAATTACCAAAAAGGGGGAGATTGAAAGCACAAGTGCTCCCTAGGTGGTTTTGGTAATTAATGTCAACATATCTCTTGTTGGACTAACACGTTTATCCAGTATGTTTCAGATAAGTTCAACATTGGAGTGGCATGGACTAAAGGATGTGGGAACTCCTTCAAGATGCCAAGGACAAAGGATTGGCTAAAGCTTCAAGCTCAAGACTCTTCATTTTACATTTTAGTGATCCAAGATCACATTGAGTCTATAGGAAAAGCCAATGCTATCAAGGAGGGATGAGGTGTTTCTTAATGAGTTTCTTGCTCCACAGTGCTTAGTGATATGCTCCAAAACCCTCAACTACTTTCCCACTTCCACATATATGACCTAAACCTAAAGTCAAACTCGTCCCCGCCGATTCTTTCTATTCGGTGCCACCGAGTTTAGATGTCTTAGCCACTGCCACAAACCCTAGACAAACCGGTCTCACCGATAGGGATCTCGGTCTCACCGAGATGGGATTGTAATCTCTCTATGTATGTCCATTACCAAAATCGGTCTCACCGAGTTTGAGCAATCGGTACTACCGAGATTACAATGAAAACTCTCTGGTTAAATTATTACCAAAATCAGTCCCACCGAGTTTGAGTAATCGGTCCCACCGAGTTTGCCTGACCAACTCTCTGGTTAGCTAATTACCAAAATCGGTCTCACCGAGTTTGTGTAATCGGTCTCACCGAGATTACGTTATGCCCTAACCCTAACCATATCGGTCCTACCGAGTTGCATGTCGGTCCCACCGAAAATCCTAACGATCACTAGGTTTACTAATTCGGTTTGACCGAGTTTGTTGATTCGGTCCCATCGAGTTTGGTAAATTGTGTGTAATGGTTAGATTTTGTGTGGAGGCTATATATACCCCTCCACCTCCTCTTCATTCGTGGAGAGAGCCATCAGACTGAACCTACACTTCCAACTTACCATTTCTGAGAGAGAACTACCTACTCATGTGTTGAGGCCAAGATATTCCATTCCTACCATATGAATCTTGATCTCTAGCCTTCCCCAAGTTGCTTTCCACTTAAATCTTCTTTCCACTAGATCCAAATCCTATGAGAGAGAGTTGAGGGTTGGGGAGTCTATCATTTGAAGCACAAGAGCAAGGAGTTCATCATCAACGCACCATTTGTTACTTCTTGGAGAGTGGTGTCTCCTAGATTGGCTAGGTGTCACTTGGGAGCCTCTGACAAGATTGTGGAGTTGAACCAAGGAGTTTTTAAGGGCAAGGAGATCGCCTACTTCGTGAAGATCTACCGCTAGTGAGGCAAGTCCTTCGTGGGCGACGGCCATGGTGGGATAGACAAGGTTGCTTCTTCGTGGACCCTTCGTGGGTGGAGCCCTCCGTGGACTCACGCAACCGTTACCCTTCGTGGGTTGAAGTCTCCATCAATGTGGATGTACGATAGCACCACCTACCGGAACCACGACGAAAACATCCGTGTCTCCAATTGCGTTTAAATCCTCCAAAACCCTTCCCTTTACATTCTTGCAAGTTGCATGCTTTACTTTCCGCTGCTCATATACTCTTTGCATGCTTTCTTGTTATGTATTGTGAATGTTAAACTTCTGCCTAAACTCCACTTAAACTTAAAAAGATTAAAAACTGCTACTTTGGTACTTAGTGTCTAATCACCCCCCCCCCTCTAGACACCTCTTCTCAAGGTCCTACAAGAGCAGTAGCGCGAGCGAGAGCTAAAGAGGCAGCAGCTCCTACTGATGTGGACGTCGCCATCGAGGGAGCGACGCCGTGGAGGAAGTGGTCGGCGACGCCGCCGTGGATGGAGCCGCGCCGTGTCGGCTCGAGACCAAGCGCCGACACACCGTGAGATCGAATCAAGAAGAAAATGCGGTGATTAGAGTACAACCTCTTTGGTGGTGCTGATTAGGCTGCAGCTTCATCCGAGGAAATGGTGATGATGATGCTCTTCCGGTGGCGCAGGTGAAGACATCGCTGTAGGAATGGAGGTGGCGCGAAAGACGAGGGGAACGTCGGGGCAGCTCCTTGGAGGTGGAGGATGGGGTGGCTGAACCGGCGGGACAATGAGATTGATGACGGATCCTCATGCGGTATGGTGGATGAGGGACGTCGAGGTGTTGCTGTGGACGACGTCGTCAGGGAAGAGGCTCCGGTTGGGTGGCGGGTGGAGCAGGGTGTGGGGTTTCGTCGTGGGTTTTCGTGGCCTCGGTGTACGAAAGGGTGGGCGGATGGGATGCCAGTGGGAAACCATGGCTTAGAGACGCGCTTTTCCGAAATATGGGGTAAGTTACGGAAGTACCCCCCCCCCACTGATTTGAGGCGGTTCTTTCGGTTCAGGGGTACCATGGGCATTTCGCGTGTCGGGATTTCACTAGAGGTGGGAGTTTTCACGCGCGTTGTAATTTCGGAATAGCAAGGCGCGGGGTTGAGATGGACGGAGTTGTCGGAGCACAACGAGACAAAGATATATCTGAAATATTTCGGGCTAACAAGGCGCGGGTTGAAGAGGCGGGAGTTTCGCGGCACGATAGACAGATACGCTAGCTTCAATTTTCGGCATAACAAGGCGTGGCTTGAAATTTCGAAAGAACAAGCTTAACGTGTACCCAAAAAAAGACAATTTGCACAACGCACAACACACACAAACACCATTTAGACTAGAGTAAGGTACACGTGCATTGCACGCATGAGATTTGGCAACCAAATTATGAATAAATACCACATTATAGCATGCAAGCTTTGAGTCATATATGCATGATGTAGATGTTCGTTTAATTCTTATAGCTCATTTCATTCAAAATCATCTAGTTTTTATAAGAAAGCTAATCTATTTTAAGATTCATGGAATTGTGCGTTGTAAGACATAAAGTAAAAACAAATAATGGCAAATCATGTAGAAAAACATTTGAGCAATTCTGATACGGAAGATTCTAGAACAAATAAGAAGTGTTTGTGTTTCGATGTTTGTGCATTATGCTTAAGTTCAACCATGGAGTCTTCTAGATTATACATGTGGCGAAATCTGGTGGAATCTAGATGATATCCAACGGCCAATAGTGCTCAAATTTGCCATCTTTGGACCATCGGATTCGCCTCATCCAACGACCATCTTTCAAAGTTAAAGTTACCCGCACACAATATAAAAAATATATAAAATAATATATATAGGGGTATAGATATAGATATGTGATGCAAAAGCCACCCATCATCTCCAATTAGAATAGTGTGTCCATGCATGGATGCGACGTGGCCAAATGATGTCTGCCATCGGTATCTCAAATTCAAATCAGTCTGACCTTGCTCAATGTGTATACATTACAACATGCTCGTTTCCAAACCACACCGCACAGATCTCCGTTATATTCATGCATGCATGGGTTTCAAACATCAGGATCTCTTATTCAAATATTTGAATTCAACTTTACATTGATTATGACCTCACCTATTCTTTTACACCCACACAGTAGTCTTCTCTTTATAATTGTACCACTAACTTTCTCTCGTGCATGCATGCACACACACTACCAGTCGGCATTATCCATCACACGCATGCAATCTTTTTCTTCAGGTCGGTCTCCCATGAAGGCACACGCCCACACACATCCCCCTCTCCATCATATCGGGCATTCTTTATCTCTCACGCGTGCATGCGCAGCGATCGATGTTCCTCTATGTATGTGTGTATATAGCTAGGTCTTTCATAGTTTTCCACACAAACCGATCAATCAATATATCCAGTGAGGGCTCACCCTCTTTCCCACGTCCACATCGATCAATCTATACCTCTCTATATAGGATTAACATATATAGCTAATACACCCACATTAATTATATATCCAACGTCCCCCCTCTCATCATCCATGCCTTCCGCTTCATCTCTCAGACGCGTGCACAATGGCGAAGACAGGGGGCAGTAAGGGCCATACCCCCCCCCCTAACATCACTATATATCTAGGCTAATATGAATGTGATCATTAGACAATTGCTGCTAAAAAAGGTTTAATTTCATGAATTGACCCTCCTCGTAAAGGATTAGCAATGCTTGGCCCCTAGCTCATTTATTTTTCATGGATCCGCCACTGCGTGCAACAGCGCACGTGTTCGCCCCTTCTCTCTAAATATCGATCTCACACTTGTGCATTCCTTCATAGTCTGCCTCCACTCGGCCCCTCGCACCATCTTCTAGCCCTCCACCGGATGTTGCCACATGTACAATCTAGCAGACTCCATGGTTGAACTTAAGCATAATGCACAAACCTCAAAACAACATTGGTTCTCTTTTGTTCTAGAATCTTCCGTATCATAACTGCCCAAACTTTTTTTCTAGTTGAATTGCCATTATTTGTTTTTGCTTTATACTTTACAACACACAATTCCATGAATCGCAAAATAGATTAACGGCTTCTTTGATTCAAAAGATTCTCAAAGGAATTTTGGAGGATTCTAATCATTAGGAATTTTTCCTATCTTGGTTGTTTGATTCGTAGGATTGTAAACCATAGGAATTTTTCCATATGATTCATTTGCACTAGATTTCATAGGAAACATCCCATCCACTCAAACCTCTTTGAAAGAATTCTGCGTTTTTCCATGCACAATCAAACACTCGTACAATCCTGTAGGATTCAAGATGACATTCCACTATAATCCCATGTTTTTCCTATTCCCATGTTCTTAGCTTTTTTATAAAAACTAAGAGGGTGCTTGGATCCAAGGGCCTTATTTTAGTCTGACTAAAAATAGTCTCTTTAAGAGACTAAAGTTCCAAGCACCCCTGACTAAAGAGGGGCTAAAACTAGTCTTAAGACTAAGAGGGTTCTTGGATCCAAGGGACTTATTTTAGTCTGACTAAAAATAGTCTCTTTAAGAGACTAAAGTTCCAAGCACCCCTCACTAAAGAGGGGCTAAAACTAGTCTTAAGACTAAATTTTTTAGTCAGGGGCACCCCTACTAAAATGTGGATTAGTCCTCTCTCTCCTCATTTAACTCCTCTCCTTTAACACGGGCGAGTTCTGGATTGGAGGGTTTGGAGGATAATAAATGCTCATTAACTTGATTTTAGTCTCCTTAGTATTTGGATCCAAGCATGGATGAGGCTAGCATGTTTTAGTCTCACTACTTTTATTCATGGGACTAAAACGTATCCAAGCACCCTCTAAATTTTTTTAGTCAGGGGTACCCCTACTAAAATGTGGATTAGTCCTCTC
>NC_041383.1:540634792-540669391 GCF_002162155.2 Triticum dicoccoides
TAATTTTTTTAGTCAGGGGTACCCCTACTAAAATGTGGATTAGTCCTCTCTCTCCTCATTTAACTCCTCTCCTTTAACACGGGCGAGTTCTGGATTGGAGGGTTTGGAGGATAATAAATGCTCATTAACTTGATTTTAGTCTCCTTAGTATTTGGATCCAAGCATGGATGAGGCTAGCATGTTTTAGTCTCACTACTTTTAGTCATGGGACTAAAACATATCCAAGCACCCTCTAGTTGATTTTGAATGAGATGAACTATAAGAATTAAACGAAGGGCTACATCAGGCATATATGACTTAGAGCTTACATGCTATAGTGTGGTATTTATTCATAATTTGGTTGCAAAATCTGATGCGTGCAATGCACGTGTACCTTACTAGTACTTCGAGTATGTGCAAAACACGTAAATTATAATACCAATGACACGCTACACAGTGTCTCTCTTACAGTTCATGAAGCCACATGGCACATGTGGAGGCGTTGTCGCGACCTCCTTGCGTGGATTGATCACGTGATGTGCTGCTGGTTCCACAAGAATGTACTCGTCCTCCCTGAGCCATACTGGCGGTACATGCACGAAGCAAAGATGTACATGCATGCCACGCACGCACTCATTCCCTCGCACGCACACGCGGGTACACGGGCGGACACAATTTTGTACCAAGATCCACCCCATGTGATAATTTGACGCATGTAAAGTCGTTCACTTCATTGATGGTCAATTAATACAGCGCATGCAAATTGAGTGGACGTGAGGGCGGAAGAAAGACATTATTACTCCACTGCGCGCATGCGAGTAGTTAAATCATGGGTTGCTAGTAGTACTTCCATTGGTCTCCTTCGTATTTTGTGCCAATTTTTGACAGTAACATAATATTTACGCATTTGAGCAGTGTAGTACTTGAAATTTATGTTCCGCTAAACTCATCGGGAGCCGTTTCGGGCCTCGAAACCAAAACCATCAATTAATCTTTACCTTGTTCCCATCACATTCGAAATCTTGCTCACACCTACAAGTACGTACCAAACCTGAACGTGTTCCCACTATGCAGGTATTAGTACTAGTGCTAGTCCTTAGGTTATAAAAAGGGGAACTACCTAACCGAAAATTAGTCTACCTTTACTCCTCATAAGTGCTTCTTCTTCGTCCGTCGTTGCCATGGCCGGTGAGCAGAGCTCTAGGTCGATAACTACTCGTAACAAGGGAGCGGCAACCAAGGCTGCAGAAAAAAAGAGGGCTCGCCGCCACGCAGAGACCTCGAAAGATATCTCACGGGCAGGCGATGGCTCCCAGGAGCGCCCTAGCCATGGAGGCGAACATGCCGAGCCGACGGAGCTGGAGTCGTTATCCCTCGACGGCATGCCCGATCAGCTCAATAAGCACCTCAATAAGCAGAAGGAGTTCATCCTAGGCTTGATGGAGTTGCTGAAGGAGAGCCTCGACGACATGCCCGCTGAGCTCAATCAGCAAGGGGAGTTGACCGCCGCCTTGGTGATGCTGCTGAAGAAGAGCATTGCCTCGAAGAAGAAGGCGACCGGCGAAATCCTGCGACTTCAGGAGGACAAGGCGAAGCTCTGCCACGAGATCTACATGTTGGAGGAGAAGAACGCCGGCTGGAAGAAGCTGCATGAGAATAGTAGTTCCTCGATGAAGATGTTGCAGGCCCTCGTCATGGAACAGAAGGAGGAGTTGGCGAAGCTCCGCATCGAGCACCCGGCTGCTGCCAAGGTACGTAATGCGGCCGTGGAACAGATGATGAAGGCTCGCGTCGAGAAATCCCGCGTCATGGACAGAATGAAGAAGATGGCGGAGGAGATGCGCAAGGAGATGGAGGTCGTGGAGGCGATGAAGAAGCAGTTATGACTCCACGGTGAATTAGATCATTTGGGGTGATAATATTCCTTCTTCTTTTGCTGCTATGTTTCATCTTTTGCTTCGGGTGTTTCGCCGCACGTGTCACGTTCTCTGCGAGGCATGAATAGAACAATGGTTTTTTATTGAGGGAATGAATAGAACAATGCTAACAATGAGATGACTATCAAATTGTAGATCATTTTTTATCGCCATATGGCACTGGGCTGCCGTGTTTCGTGCTCCTCTGTCGTAGTACTACTCCAGTGGAAAACTTGAGTATACCGCATGGTTCTTTGCTCCTCCTCGATCAGGTCGTCGGCGCATTTATACACGCAGTCAAATCACAAGAACCAGCCTTCCAGCAGTAATGAGCCGTCAAATCACAAAGGCCCTCGCCTCTCGTGAAACCAACCAAGCTAGACTGCCCCACCCTCTAGCCTTTTAAAAAATGTATAATTTTGTACAGCAGTAGTATTGATGGATTGCGCCATGGAGCAAAACTTGAAATTAAAAAAAAGGTGGTACATATAGAGAGCGCTCGTTGCCAAATTATGCATATATTACTATTAAAAAGGCTAGTCACAATAATGGTGTCCAGCACAACCCACCCCTCAAATAAAACTAAGCACCCTGGAATTCTTTGACAAAACTAAGCACCCTGAAATTCTTTGACAACTTAACTGCTGGCTATATGATGTTGGCCATATATATTGTACGTATATAATGTGAATAAATGAGTGGTAGTACTATACCAACTAAAAGATGAAATGTAAGAAATACTAGTATGTACGTACTGAAGAGTTAAAGTAACGAGAAGAAATATAACATAGTTCTGCTGGGGGCTCAGCACAACACACCCCTCAAATTAAATTAAGCACACCTGAAATTAAACTTTGCAACTATTCCGGTAGACACTGCATTAGAACCACCATGAACAACGACACTGCCACCTTACTCGGAGTCCTCATCCACGTCCTCAACTTCGTCCTTGTCCCTCTTCCTCTTGGCCGATACTTCTTTGCTTGAACTGCCAACTTGGTTGTTGCTCTTCATCCAACCCTTGTAGATATTGAAACAAAGGTAGCCATCCATTGCAGCGTAGTGGATGCGGTCTATATCTAGTACATTCCGCTGCCATGCATGACGATGAAACGTGTATGGAGGTTTCTCCAGTTTACCGTACGAAGGATGAACCATGGCTCCTGCCAGGGTCAGCATTGAAGGCTGACGAGAGGACACCAGCCGATTCTTTTGGAGGTTGAAGGTGTTGCCTACAACGAGTTCTATCCGACGCAGGACTTCTTTGTTGTTACCAAAGTCTACAGTAACGAATTTGACTAGGTTGCTCTTGAGGAAGTCCTTAAAATCCTGGCACTCAACGTCGGCATAGCATATGTGGTAGACCAAGCATAAGTCATGCACGCAAACCTGGATCACGGCGGGCTTCTTCCTCTCTTCGTCCTTTAGATCCTTCTCTCATCCCATGACTGTCGTGTACTGAACATCTAGCCCAGCGACCCACTCATCATCCGAGTCTTCGAACATGCGTCTGAAGCGAGAAAGGCATCCTTTCACCATCGCGGAAGAACTGGTGTAGATGACGTCGAACTCATCGCCGGTGATGGTTCTAACCTTGTACTCACCACCGATCGGGGAGATTTGGGACGCCATGGATTTGGGAGGAGGGTTAGGATTAGTGGAACTGCCGTAATGTGAATGGACGGGACGACTAGGAGCGAACCGCCGTAGTATTGAAGGACGTGTGAGGACGAGTAGGAGCGAGCTGCCAGCGTGCGAACGGCAAGGTAGTGGCTTTCCATTCTCCCATGATACGGGCTTCCAAGAGCCGTTGGATCTGAGTTCAAACAGTTGCATGGCGTGATTCTAGACCTATGGGTGAATATCCTATCCTGGAGGGTTATTCTGCAAATTTTCAGCAACTTAGCATGCGACCGTTTGATCTCAGATCCAAGGGCTGCCAGCAGCCTGTATCATGGTCGCGCCTACCACGACCGTCGCGTCGCTCGTGCGGTCGCGCCCTTGGAGATTTAACATGGTGTGTTAGGCTATCTGATGTTGGCATGTCATACATAGTGATCACTTAGTCACTCATACTACAACAAGGTTGGCTATAAGTGTATTTTTTACTCCTCTCTATCTCTTTCTTCATACTCCCTCAGTCCCATAATATAAGAATGTTTTTGACAGTAGTGTAGTACCAAAATACTAGTGTCAAAAACGTTCTTATATTATGGGACACAGGGAGTACTAGTATTTATTGCATTTGCCAAGGAGTGACCTCTTCCAATGAAATGGTGTTGCTAAGTTTGCTTCATTTAATTAGCTATACACTCAAAATTGTCTTTTCACCTAGGTACACGCGCTTAGCACCATTTCTTCCTTGGGTCACCAAACTAGTCTCTCTCTTCTTGATTAACTTGCCACATCAGACTTTATGCCTATGTGGCAAGCTTAAGCACCTGTAGGACCAAGTAAGGTGCCCGTCCGTTGCATGGAAGAGTGAAATGCATTGATCGGGGTGTTGTTTATTTTGACAAAGGATGTGGGGGTCATCTCATGTGTAACAGGTATCGATAGGTTTCTTCGGATATTATTTCATCTCTAGAGCTCAGAAACATCCGGGTGAAATAGATAAAAAAGTATCTTTTGCAAACAAAAGCGTTCAATTGTTCAACTTGCATCCAAAACTTGTGAAGAAATAACTCTTATTGTGCTTTGTAGGAAATGGTTCATCATAAGTCTTTCACCGGTACTGTAGTAAAAATTCATACATGGAAGATTCTAGACTAAACCATAAATGGATACACTTTTATTCATGCGTGATACTCCAATAGAGCAAGATCATGCATGGAAGTCTCCACATGCTTAGACAGCAGATTACATTGAGCGAAGACTAATGATCAACATTTTACTTAGTAATGCATATGTCCAGGTGAACCTCCTTGGAGTCCCCATGCACATTGTTGGGGGTCAAATAATACCATGCATCTTACATGTCCACATAGGCGGGAAGGTCCCATCTCGGCAGAGTCCAAGTCAGCTTGATGTAGCCAGTGTTGCCGCCCACGGACATCCGAGGGGTAGTAATAGTGAGCACGCACCCGTACATCGGCCTCGTGTCAGTGTTAGCGTCAGCGGCGTTGCCCCTCACGCACACTACAGAGATGTGGCGGCGGCCTATGCGGGCCTCGCCTGTGACCACGATCAAGAGGAAGATGCTGCCGTCCTCCTCTGAGACTAGCAGGCGGCGCTGATCCTCCAGTGACTCCGGCACGGTGAACGGGTAACACATCTCGTACTTGATGTTCTTCGCCAAGGGCCAGTAGTAATTGCCGCACGCCTGCGTCAGGTGATGCACGATGTCCGTCGGCGAGCCCCAAAACGGCACCGGGCACTCATAGCAGTAGACGAAGGGCTCCTTGGAGGCATCGACCAGGCCGTCCATGAAATGGGAGTGGCTGTAGGGGACGTTCCCCCAGTTGAATATATGAGCAAGTTACTACAATATTTACTAGAAAATAAATCATGACAGCTATAACAGAGATTAAACTAATCATGCGGACTAGCATAGTAGATGAACAGATCGAGTCTAGGACACAGACTAGAAACATGAATTCTACCACGATTTTAAACAGGAAGGACAGAAACACATACGGTGCAACGGGATAAACACCATTGGCGTTGAGGTTGTCGCTCATGTCGTTGAGGAAGAGGTTGCCGAGGTCGGGGAAGAAGTCATCGTCGGTGAAGTCGTGGCTGCTAGCAGTCGTGAGAGTGCGCTCACCAAATGTCAACAGCGCCCACCGAATGGAGCGCAGGAGGGAGTGGCTGTAGGGGACGTTGCGGCCGCCGAATGGAGCGCAGGAGTAGCCCATGAAGCAGTAGATGGCGCTCCTCCCTAGTCTCTATTCTTATCCCTATCTCTACTACTCTTCTTTGCTTTTTATAATATACTAGTTGTAGTTGTCAAATCAAATAGTACTGCGCCGTCCACTGCACGCCCGACTGAACACGCCTCCTCGCCTCCATTAAACCCGCATGCAAACCGAGAAACCTACTCTGGCCCACGGGAGGAAATTTGTCGGTTGCCGCGGGAGGGTTATTCTGCAAATTTTCAGCAACTTAGCATGCGACCGTTTGATCTCAGATCCAAGGGCTGCCAGCACCCTGCATCATGGTCGCGCCTACCACGACCATCGCATTGCATGCGCGGTCGCGCCCTTGGAGATTTAACATGGTGCGTTAGGCTATCTAATGTTGGCATGTCATACATAGTCATCACTTAGTCACTCATACTACAACAAGGTTAGCTATAAGGTTGGCTATAAGTGTATATTTCTTCTCTATCTATTTTTACTCCTCTCTATCTATTTCTTCGTACTCCCTTCGTCCCATAATATAAGAACGTTTTTGACACTAGTGTAGTGCCAAAAACGTTCTTATATTATGGGACACAGGGAGTAGTAGTATTTATTGCAATTGCCAAGGAGTGAGTAAAAGTGGAGAAGTATGTACAATAGTGCGCTTTACATGGCATTTTTGCATATGTGGAGGGAAGAGAGGCAAGGAAAAAGTGGAGAAGTGGGCTCTCATGCAAGAGCCAGCCTCTACTACATGGTGGAGCATTGGGAGAGGCACCTATATGGAGGTGGTCAGGAATCTGGAGACTCACGTCGGTCGTAGCGCCGCAGTTAAAATGATAATGGCAAGTCAAATCACGGGGCCCTACCTGTCCAGAAGTAACTCATTGTCAAATCACACAGCCCTACGTTTGCAGCAGCCTACTCCCTCGTCTTCTCGCGTCTCTGTCGAACCGACTAGGCGGAACTACCCCGCCGCCTACCGCGCAGGAAAAGCCCCGCCCTCGACTTTTAGATAGTATACAGTATACTAATTT
This sequence comes from Triticum dicoccoides, assembly GCF_002162155.2. NCBI lineage: Eukaryota > Viridiplantae > Streptophyta > Magnoliopsida > Poales > Poaceae > Triticum > Triticum dicoccoides. The sequence continues at coordinate 540,641,567 of NC_041383.1, forward strand.
TGTATCCATGGATTGCACCCGCGCCATGGAGCAAAGCGTCTAGAAAACGGCGATACAAATGTACGGAGTATACAGCACACCCGTCGCGTTCGCGTCGCACCCCAGACGGTCGGTCGGTCTAGCACGCTGCTCTCCGAATGGAACGCGCGTCATATTGAATTCACACGCACATGTGGGACGGCAATTGAGAACCGACCATGGGCGCACTCCCCGACACCGCAAGTCGGGTGACTTAATAGAAGAGGGAGACGAGCGATAGTACTAGAGAAGTGTTGTACTACGTTGGTGCCTGGACGATCCCTGCAAGACACGGAAGATCAGTTCGTCCATGCATGTGACCAGACTCCAGCAGACACGCCTGGATTGGCTATCGTCTACATATCATGTAGGCTGTGTTGTACATGGCTGTAGTTGTGGTGAGAGATCTAAAAAAAGGTTTCTTGTCATCTCACAAAATTAGGTGTCATGTGCTTCGGATCACTGCGAGGGTTAAACAGCGACAACTGATACGTCTCCAACGTATCTACTTTTCCAAACACTTTTGCCCTTGTTTTGGACTCTAACTTGCATGATTTGAATGAAACTAACCCGGACTGACATTGTTTTCAGCAGAACTACCATGATGGTGCTTTATGTGTAGAAAAGAAAAGTTCTCGGAATGTCCTGGAAATCCACGGAGGCACTTTTTGGAATTAATAAGAATTTTTGGCAAAAGAATTAATGCCAGGGGGCCCACAGCCTGTCCACGAGACAGGGGGGCGCCCCCCCCCTAGGGCACGGCCTCCTATCTCGTGGGCCCCCTGGACCTCCACCGACTCAACTCCAACTCCATATATTCACGTTCGGGGAGAAAAAAATCAGAGAGAAAGTTTCATCGCGTTTTACGACACGGAGCCACCGCCAAGCCCTAATCTCTCCCGGGAGGGCTGATCTGGAGTCCGTTCGGGGCTCCGGAGAGGGGGATTCGTCGCCGTCGTCATCATCAACCATCCTCCATCACCAATTTCATGATGCTCACCGTCGTGCGTGTGTAATTTCATCATAGGATTGCTGGACGGTGATGGGTTGGATGAGATTTACCATGTAATAAAGTTAGTTTTGTTAGGGTTTGATCCCTAGTATCCACTATGTTCTGAGATTGATGTTGTATGACTTTGCTATGCTTAATGCTTGTCACTAGGGCACGAGTGCCATGATTTCAGATCTGAACCTATTATGTTTTCATGAATATATGTGTGTTCTTGATCCTATCTTGCAAGTCTATAGTCACCTATTATGTGTTATGATCCGACAACCCCGAAGTGACAATAATCGGGATAATTCTCGGTGATGACCGTAGTTTGAGGAGTTCATGTATTCACTATGTGTTAATGCTTTGGTACGGTTCTCTATTAAAAGGAGGCCTTAATATCCCTTAGTTTCCGCTAGGACCCCGCTGCAACGGGAGGGTAGGACAAAAGACGTCATACAAGTTCTTTTCCATAAGCACGTATGACTATTTATGGAATACATGCCTACATTACATTGATGAATTGGTGCTAGTTCTATATCACCCTATGTTATAACTATTGCATGAGGAATCGCATCGGATGAATTATCCATCACTGATCCATTGCCTACGAGCTTTTCATATATTGTTCTTCGCTTATTTACTTTTCTGTTGCTACTGTTACAACTACTACAAAACCCCAAAAACATCTATCTTTACTTTTGCTACCGTTACCTTTATTATCATACCACTTTTGCTACTAAATACTTTGCCATAGATACTAAGTTATCCAGGTGTGGTTGAATTGACAACTCAACTGCTAATACTCAATAATATTCTTTGGCTCCCCTTGTGTCGAATCAATAAACTTGGGTTGAATACTTTACCCTCGAAAGTTGTTGCAATCTCCTACACTTGTGGGTTATCAAGACTAATTTCTGGTGCCGTTGCCGGGGAGCATAGCTCTATTCTCTGAGTCAATTGGGATTTATATCTGTTGATCACTATGAAGAACTTGAAAGATGCCAAGACCAAGATTTTGCCCTCAACTACGAGGGGAGGTAAGGAACTGCCATCTAGCTCTGCACTAGATTCTCCTTCCGTTATTAGTAGGCTTGCGACACCTAAACCTGCTACTGCTATGAATTCTGATATGTCGTATGTTATTGATGATGCCACTTCTGCTATGCATGATGAAACTACTTCTGTGCGTGATACTACTTTGCCATTAGGTGAATTTCATGATGAACTACTTGCTAGAGTTAGGGGGAATGAAAATATTGAAGAACCTATTATTGATGATAGTGATGATGAACGTTCCCCCAATGATTATGTATTACCTGTTGTTCCTAAGGGTTATGTTATGAATGAAGCAGCTGCTATGGAAATTCTTGCTTGCAATGATAGAAATGATCTTAAGAAATTATTAGCTAAATGGAAGCAGCAGTCTCTTAATGCTAGAATAAAACCCGATCCTGCTTTTGCTACTTCACCTATCTGCGTTACTGATAAGGATTACGAATTCTTTGTTGATCCTGATATTATTACTTTAGTTGAATCTGATCCTTTTTATGGCCTTGAATCTGAAACTGTTGTGGCACATCTTACCAAGTTGAATGATATAGCCACCTTGTTCACTCATGATGAGAAGTCTCGCTATTTATACATCCTTAAGATATTTCCGTTCTCATTAAAGGATGATGCTAAGACTTGGTATAATTCTCTTTCTCCTGGTTGTGTGCGTAGTCCCTAGGATATGATTTATTACTTCTCTGCTAAATATTTCCCTGCTCATAAGAAACAAGCTGCCTTGCGGGAAATATATAATTTTGTGCAAATCAAAGAAGAGAGTCTCCCGCAAGCTTGGGGGAGGCTTCTCCGTTTACTTAATGCTTTGCCTGATCATCCTGTTAAGAAAAATGAAATGCTTGATATCTTTTATAATGGACTAACCGATGCTTCCAAGGACTACTTGGATAGTTGTGCTGGTTGTGTTTTCAGGGAAAGAACAGTCGACGAAGCTGAAATATTATTGAATAATATGTTGACTAATGAAAATAATTGGACTCTTCCTGAGCCAGTTCCTGAAGCGATTCCTGAACCAATTGAGCCAATTCCTGAGCCTGTTTCTAAACCCACTCCGAAGAAGAGAGGTGTTTTATTTCTCAGTCCTGAAGATATGCAAGAGGCAAAGAAGTCAATGAAAGAAAAAGGTATTAAATCTGAAGATGTTAAGAATTTACCTCCTATTGAAGAAATACATGGTCTTAATTTACCGCCTGAAGAACCACATTGTCTTGATAACCCGACACAGGTAGTAAAGGTAAATTCTCTCTATAGATATGATAAAGTTGAAATACCCTCTACTAAATTTCATAGCCCATGCCTAGATGAATTTGATGACTTTATGGCTAGACAAGAAAGTTTTAATGCTTATGTTGGTAGAGAGTTAAAGAATAATGCTTTCGAGATAGGACGCGTAGGTGATAATCTGGCTAGAGTTAAAGCTGAACTTCACCACGTTAGCAAATATGCTTCTATGGTTGCTACTCAAGCTGAGCAAGTACTCAAAGCTCAAAATGATTTGCTTGATGAATTAAATAATAAAAATGACTTTGCCGTTAGAGTGGCTACTAGAACTGGTAGAATGACTCAGGAACCTTTGTATCCTGAAGGCCACCCTAAGAGAATCGAGCAATATTCTCAGAGAAATAATTTAGAGGCACCTACTTCTTCTAAAAAGAAGAAGAGGAAAAACGATAGAACCTTGCATGCTTCTAGTGAACCTACTGTAGACACACCTGAGAATCCCAATGATATTTCTATTTCTGATGCTGAAACACAATCAGGTGATGAACATGAACCTAGTGATAATGTTCATGTTGATGCTCAACCTAGCAAAAACAATGATGTAGAGATTGAACCTACTATTGATCTTGATAACCCACAATCAAAGAATCAACGTTATGATAAGAAAGACTTTGTTGCTAGGAAGTACGATAAAGAAAGAGAACCATGGGTTCAGAAACCCATGCCCTTTCCTCCTAAACCATCCAAGTCAAAGGATGATGATGATTTTGAGCGCTTTGCTGAAATGATTAGACCTATTTTCTTACGTATGCGCTTAACTGATATGCTTAAAGTAAATACTTATGCTAAGTATATGAAGGATATCATTACAAATAAAAGAAAGATACCGGAAGCTGAAATTTCCACCATTCTTGCTAATTACACTTTTAAGGGTGGAATACCAAAGAAACTTGGAGATCCGGGTGTTCCAACTATACCATGCTCCATTAAAAGAAATTATGTCAGAACTGCTTTATGTGATCTTGGAGCCGGTGTTAGTGTTATGCCTCTCTCTTTATATCGTAGACTTGAATTGAATAAGTTGACACCTACTGAAATATCTTTGCAAATGGCTGATAAATCAACTGCTATACATGTCGGTATTTGTGAGGGTGTGCCTGTTGTGGTTGCAAATGTCACTATCTTAAAGGACTTTGTTATTCTTGATATTCCCGAGGACGATAGTATGTCTATTATCCTTGGTAGACCTTTTCTTAATACTGCAGGGCCTGTTATTGATTGCAACAAAGGCAATGTCACTTTTCATGTTAATGGTAATGAGCATACGGTACACTTTCCGAGGAAACAATCTCAAGTTCATAGTATCAATTCTATTGAAAAAGTTCCAACTATCATTTTTGGAGGTTTTGAATTTCCTCTCCCTACTGCCAAGAAAAAGTATGATATTCTTATTGTTGGGGATTTCCATATCCCCATTGAGGTAACTTAGTGTCATTCGAAATTTCTCCGGTTCCGTGTTATTCGGAATGAGTTTGTTAACAAGACTTGATCAACCTTGTTAGTGAGTTCATTTTGATGATCACGAGATGGATGAAACTAGAAGGCACAACCTTCTGTACCCTCCTTTTAATTTCTGTTATTTAGAATAAATGAAGCAAAAATAGTATTATCCGTCTGTTTTCTGAATTATCCGTGCATTAAAAAAATAGTCCAAAAATAAAAGTGCTCCAAATGCCCTGCAAATTTAGTATGATTTTTTCTGGAATATTTGAGGATTTTAGGCACTGAAAACACTACAGGAGGGGCAAGCACCAGGCCACGAGAAAGGAGGGCGCGTCCCCCCTGTAAGGAGCGCCCCTGTCTTGTGGGCCCCTGGTGGCTCCCCTCCACTTATGGCAGCACCCACACACTTCATATTCTACCCAAAAAAATCCCCATCCATCTCAAGCACGAGTTCTAGCTTGTTTTGTTGCGATTTTCGATCTCTTAGCTCAAAGCTCCATTCACGAAACTACTTTGGGAGATTGTTGCTTGGTATGTGACTCCTCCATTGGTCCAATTAAATTTTGTTCTAGTGCTTTATTCATTGCAAATTTTTGTTGCATAGGTGACCATGTTCTTGAGCTTGCATGTTGAATTTTTGAGGTCCCAAGCAATTCCAATGCATGATATAGGCTCTAGGCACTTGTAGGAGTAGTTGCTATCAATCTTGTTTAGTTTTATCCACTTTTATTTTGAAGTTACTAAAATTTCAGAAATTTTCAGAAAAAGAAATATGCTTAGAAGAATGTACCAAGGAGGTTCCTCGGCAAAGAAAGGGCCAAGGATTGCTATACGTGAACAAGATATTAATTTGCCAAGGGACGCAAATGTACGGGCTTGTGAGTGGCCATCCGATGATTTTATGGTCGAAGCAGGCTTTAAGGAGGAATTTGACGCATATGTGCGTAATGCAGAGCTGGAGGACTTCTTACAAGATAAGTGTCCTCAATATTATCAATTGACCGATTCCTTTGTGCGGAGGTTCGAATATATTTCTGCGCGTAATTCTCCTAGTGTCATGTTTGATATTTATGATACATCTTATACCATGGATTTAGAGGATTTCACAACTTCTTGCAAACTCCCGCAGTGGGGTAATATTAATGATCCTCCCAAATCTGAATTTAGAGATTTTCTTGCTAATATTATTGTGGGAGAATCTAGGGACGTAGCACAAGCTACCATAGGAAGCATTCATTTTCCTGCTATACATTACTTTGCTCTATTTATTGGTAGATGCATTAACGGTAAGGACAAGGTATGTCACATGTGTGCCCCTGATCTTTGTGTCCTCGAGAGTGCTGTGTCAGGTTATAAAGGTTATAACTTGGGGGCAATAGTTGCACGTAGGTTACAGAATAATAGTAGAAGGGGAGATTTATTTGGAGGAATTTATGCAACCTGTGTGGCTAATTTTCTTAATATAGCTCCACGAGAGGGGGATATGATTGTACCTCCTATTTATTTGGATAAAGAAGCTATGTTTGATCATCATTTTCTTGAGAGGAATGAACAATTCCTCCATTATCAACTAATCTATGACAGACGCAACGTCGTCCCTATTACTCTTCCTGCTCCCTACCTTTTTGATTATCAGGCAAAAGGAAGATATGTTGTCACCAGGGAAGAAGCAACTGAATATGAGAGGGGAATGGAGGAAGCTCGCCAATACGCTGCTGCTCAGGAGGCGGTCGCCTCTGCATCTCAGTACTACCCCAGTTTCACTTACGGATATCAGCCACGCGGTCCTTGGTATTAAACCAACTTAGGCCAAAAGCCTAAGCTTTGGGGAGTACGTATTTCTCACCGACTTTACATTCATGTTCACACACTAGTGGTCGGTTCTCATACTCTTTCATTGTATTATCCATGTTAATTTAAATTTCTTTTTCTAGTTTTCTTCTTGTGTGTTTGATAAACCTTAAGAAAAAACAAAAAAATTAGTTAGTTTAATTTCCTTGCCTATAGTAGGAATTAAAATGAAAACCCAAAAAGATTTCTTGTTCTTCTTCTTCTTGTTGGGAGCTTTCCCGTGTAAATAGTTTTATTTTTCTTTCTTTCTTTTGGGGGCCGAGAAGACCATATTGAAAATGTTTAGTGGCTCCTATATGCATGATTGTTTATTTAATTTAGAGCCCATATTACTTGTCTTCTCTCTTGAGTTGAATGCTTGCAGATTCCAGCTTAGTCCAATGCACGTGCACTCTTATTATTATACACATCGTTCGGTCGTGCAAGTGAAAGGCAATAATGACGATATATGATGGACTTATTGGGATGAGAAAAGCTGGTATGAACTCGACCTCTCTTGTTTTTGTAAATATGATGATTCATCATTCCTGAGTCAGCTATTATGAAGTAAACATATTTGCAATGACATATAGAGATTATAGTTGCTTGTGCTGTGCTTGATTAGCTATGAGTTATAATGGTTTATCTTGCGTGCCAACATGCTATTAGAATGATTATGATGTGATATGATGGGATGGTATCCTCTTTGAATGTATTAAGTGACTCGACTTGGCACACGTTCACGCATGTAGTTGAATCAAATCAACATAGCCTTCACGATATTTATGTTCATGGTGGATTATATCCTACTCATGCTTGTACTCGGTGTGAATTAATTTTAATGCATGTTTACGACTGTTGTCGCTCTCTCAGTTGGTCGCTTCCCAGTCTTTTGCTAGCCTTAACTTGTACTAAGCGGGAAGATTGCTTGTGCATCCAAACTCCTTAAACCCCAAAGTTGTTCCATATGAGTCCACCATACCTACCTATATGCAGTATTTACCTGTCGTTCCAAGTAAATTTGTATGTGCCAAACTCCAAACCTTCAAATGAAATTATGTTTTGTATGCTCGAGCAGCTCATGTTACAACTAGGGCTGCCTATATCTTCCATGCTAGGTGGGTTATTCTCAAGAGGAGTGGACTCCGCTCCTCATTCACGAGAAAGGGTCGGAAACCGGGATGCCCAGTCCCATGATCCAAAAAGATCAAATCAAATCAAATAATTAAACAAAACTCCCCCAGGGTTGTTGTATGTTGGAGGCACTCGTCGTTTAGAGCAAGCCATAGATTGATGCTTGTTGGTGGTTGGGGCAGTATAAACCTTTACCATTCTGTTTGGGAACTGCCTATAATGCATGTAGTATGGAAGATACAGCCATCTCATAGTTGTTGTGTTGACAGCAAAAGTATGCCTGTCGGGGAAACTGATCCACGAACACCTATGGGGCCGGCGGACCGTGGCCCCTTTCGATTCGGCGGGGGGCGGAGGTCGCATGAAGAGCAGATCGAGGCGAAGCACACGAGTAGTTTACCCAGCTTCAGAGCTCTCCGGAGAGATAACACTCCTACTGCTGCTTGTCTGATTGTATTGTCTTCTTGCTCGAGAGAGCTAAGTGTTTTTATGGCTTTCGAATGAGTCGAACCCCATCTACGTTGCGCATGGGCCTCCTTTTATATGCTCAAGGGGTCACCGACAGGTGGCAACGTAAACAAGGGTACAAATGTAAAAAGAGAGGTGGTTGGTACAGTTACTTGTACAGTGTTTCCTACCTAACCTTGACGGCAGGGGACAAGGGCATTAAATGCCCGTCTGTGTAGCCCAAACAGTGCAGAAGAGGACCGTCAGGGGCGCCACCGCTCGCCATGATGGCGATCTTGTCAGCTTCGCATGCCACCGCGCACCACTGGCTGCACAGCCTCCTACCACGCGCGCCTGGAAAGGCCCCTAGAGCGACACGTTGGTGGATGCGCTGGAGCATGGGCACAGAGTGGCCGCCTGCCGCGGCAAGCGCCTTGCCGCGGCCGTTGCCTTGTCGGGTCCGGAAGATTGTCGCTCACCGGGCCTTGCCGGGACGCACGGCGCGTCGCGGCAAGTTCCTTGAAATGCCTTGGTTGGCCTTCCCGGCAAGCTCCTCTTGCCGGGGCCTTGTCTCCTGGGCTTAAATACTTTGTTCTTCAATGGCTCCAAAGGAACCATGGAGGATCTTGGCGGTCGCCCGGCAAGCCTTGCCGCGAGGTGCTGCAACTGCCCGTGCACAAGTTCGGGGTACTAGGGTACCCCTATTCTAGTACACCGACAAGAGCCCCCGGGCCTGGACCATACACGATGCCGAGCGCTGTTGGGCCAGGCCCAAAACAGGGCACGGGCACACGCGGCCTGGGCCACACCGTATCTTACTCCGTATCAACCGCGCCCTCCCCAACGGCACGCGTCGAATGCGGCGTCGTGGGAGAGATCGTGGGTGGATTCTTTATTCGGAAGGGAGAAACGTCCGCCCCCTCCCTCTTTATAAGCAGGGGAAACAGGGGCAGTTCATTCCCCCTCCCCCCCCGCTGGTTGCTACTAATCCATCTTCGTAAACCTCCGCCGCTCCCCCCTTCTTCTCGAAGCCGAGAGAGAGCAGCGCTCCGCCCCCCATTGCCACCAGCATCACCAACACCGTCGACCTCCCCCACCACCTCCGCCATGGCTCCGAAAGCCGACAAGGGGAAGGGCGTGAAGTCGGCCGAGGCGCAGCGGCTCGCGGCGCTGCGGAAGGAGCGGGCGATCTTCTCCCCTCAGCTCGGTGCGCAGGAGCTGAGGGAGTACTACTACCTCTTCTGGTCGACGGAGACGCGAGCGCATCCACGCATGAGGGTACTCCCGGCCGCCGCTTCGGAACTGGCTCCAAACGGGTACCCATTCTTCGCGCTGTTCTTCTATTGCGGGCTCTGCCCGCCCTTCTCGGAGTTCTTCTGCGACATAATGAACACCTACGGGCTCCGCCACCTTGATTTCACCCCCAACGCCATTCTGACCATGGCAATTTTCGCACATTTGTGCGAAAACTTTGTCGGAGTCCACCCCAATGTAGCCCTTTTCCGCCACTTCTTCATGCCTCGGGTCGAGAGAGGAGAGCCACTTGCCGGGGGGATCGCCTGGATCTCGAGAGTCGGCAAGAAGGAAGCGTATCTGGAGGGTGAGCTTCGCAGCAAATGGGAGGAGTGGAGAGCGGAGTGGTGCTAGATCGTCGAGGAGGACCCGCAGCCGTTCACTGCCTTGTGCCAAGCCCCAATCGTGCGCGGCAACGATTGGAGCAACGTGGCCCCGGAAGACGACAGATTGAAGATCGCCGTCACCCGGATCCTTCGCCTTAGGCTTGCCGGGCTCACTGTAGGCGCAGTTGGCGCAGACTTCCTTCGCCGCCGCATCGCCCCCCTGCAGGAGAGGGGGAGACCCGCCTGGGAGTTCAAGAACTCGGCGGATATAATGCGGCTGCGTCCTGGTCAGCTTCAACTTCACCGTCCTGGAGTTGGATGCAATGCTTCTGGAGCTGTTCAAATGCGACCCCTAGCACCCATTCGTTTTGCCGAGGAGCGTCGTTCCATTGTGCAATAATTCATTGCTTGACCGGATCCGCGCCATGATGCCGTTGTGCGAATCCCACGGAATCGTTCCAACTTGGCAAGAACCTGCGGATGATGTCGTGCACGCGTTCTTCGACGACTTGGTAGAAGTGCCGGTCCGCGCCGACGAACAGAAAAGCCTCACCCGCGACACTATCGATGCGGAGCTGCAGCGCATCGCCACTAGGGCGGAAGAGGCTGCGGCAGCAGCTGCCGCGGGCGCGTTCGGGTTCACCGTAGAGGAGGCAGAGGCGGCAGAGGCGGCAAGCCTTGCCGAGCGCGAGGAGTTTTCCGGTGAGGAAGATCTTGCCGGCCCTGAAGCTGAGCTGAGCGAGGCCGGCGAGGAAGAGCCCGAGCCTTCAGACAGTTTGCCGCAGGCAGAGCCCCCGGCCCCGCCAAGAAGGCGTCTCCATAGGGCCGGGGACATAGCGGGGCGGAAAACGAGCCAACAGCCGCCAAACCGTGCGACATGCTCTACCGCGGCAAGCAATGTTGCCGCGGGAGCGCCTCACGCAGTTGCGGCAACTGGAGCAGGATCTTCCCAGCCCACCGCCACCGCTCCTGCCAAGTGGGCAAGGGACCCTACTCCTCCGCCTCGCCGCACCGGAGGGGAGCCGGACTTCGATCTCTCCGCGCTGAGCTCCGACGAGGAGGAAGAAGAGTAAGTTTCTTTGGTGTTCTTGTAGTTCTCCAATCTTGTTGCTTTTATCTTGTCTCTGACTTGCTTCAATCTGAACCCATTCCTTTTCAGGACGCTGGCCCAGAGAGCGGCGAAGAGAGCCAAGGCCCCGGTGATTGTCATCGAAGATGATCCCACCATGTCAGCAGGGGGTGTTTCTGAAACCACCTTGACGGATCCGGCAACTACTCCCCAGAGCAGCCCCCAGCGCAGCCACCAGCGTAAGTTTGTAGTTCACTTCTTGTTGTCAGGCGTGCATGGGTGCTCTCTACTGACATCTTGACTGTTGATTTGTGTAGGAGCAGAACAGCCTCACCAGGAGGGCCAGGAAGCCGCCCCCGAAGTGCCATCTGCTTCGACTACGCCGCCAAGGGAGGAGTCCCCGGCAAGGGAGCGCTCTCCGGCAAGGGACGGCACCAGTGATCCTCCGGTGGTTGAGACCGCGACCGCAGATCCTAGTACAGGTAATCTTCTTGCCCGAAATCTTCCCTTGGGCTCTTTTTCTTCTTAATTTCCTTTCTTGGATTTTTGCTTGACTTTTCTCCCTTCTTCGTTCTTCAGATCCATCTGCTGCGGAGCCAATGGAGACTAAGGACGCCGGCGAGGAAGGCGTGCGTGGCAGTAACGACGACGCCGCCGCCAACGAAGAAGGGGCCGGTGCTGATGAGCCCACCGGCGAAGAGGCCGCCAAGGCCGCCGCCGCAGAAGCTAGCGAGGGGTTGGGCGATCGCACTGACGGCCCTGAGGCCGCAGGAGCGCCAGGCGCTGCACCGACCGCCGATCCCTCCGCCGTTGCTGCGGAGCCAGGCTCCGAAGAGCCTCAGCCCGGTGCTTACTTGAAGGTCGGCGGCGGTATCTTCATCAAGCTTCCCTGGGCGTCGAGCTCTAGGGCGCCGGTCGAAGGAGAAGCTTTCAATGAGGAGCTGCTCGCCTCCGCCGGGCTGTCGTTGGTCGATGCACCAAGCAGCAGCAGTGGCAAGCCTGAGGAGGAGCAGCTGCTGCGGAAGCTGCTGTCACTCTACCGCGCACGACAAGCCAAGCTGGCTTCCCGGGAAGCGCTTGTCGCGAGGGCGGGAGTCGATATGGAGAAACACGCGGAGGAGCTCCGGGGCCTCAATCAAGAAGCCCTCCGGTCCCTGGCACAGGAGCGGGAGGGACTCACCGAGGAGCGTATAGCCTTCCTTCTCGAGAAGGCCAAAGCTGAGGAGGAACAAAGGCTTGCTGCCGAGAAGCAGTCCGCGCAAGAAGGCGAGTTGGTGTAGCGGAAGGCCAACCTTGACAGCTACGAGGAGGAGCTTGTCGCGCGCGAGGAAACACTTGGCGGGGCTCTCAAGGAAGCAAGGGATGCTGCCGCAACTGCAGAGGCCGCCAAGAAGGAGCTGGAGACGAGGGTGACGCAGTTGGAGGCCAACCTCAAGACGAGTGGCGAGGAGCTTGTTGTGCTCAAGCGCGAGCGCAAGAAGGATGCTGCTGCTCATGGTGAGCTGCAGGGTCTTCTCGCTGAACGGAGCAAGGAGCTCAGCGCCGCCAAGGACTCTAACGCGGATCTCGAGTTGAAGCTGGCTACGCTGACTCAGACGCTGGACGCCGCCAAGGAGCGAGAGGTGACCTTGTCGGAGAAGATCAAGGCCGACAAGGCGCTGCTGGCGAGCATCGCTGTTACCCATAACTCATTTAGGGAGACGGTGGAGCATTGGACCGAGGGTCTGGTGAATATCGCCGCAGTCATCGACGGGGAGCTGGCGCAGCTGGGGATGGAGGACTTCGGGTATCCTTCCAACGAGCATCTCCAACCCAGCGCCAAGCTCAGCCTGTTCTTCAAGGGCGTGGCGACGGCACTCCAGCGACTCCGGGAGAGGATCCCAAAGCAGCTGGCCGACGAGTCGCGCAGGATTTGCGCGGGGGCTCTCCAGAAGGTGCTGATGAAGGTGACCTTCCGCAACCCAGGCCTCAACCTCACCAACGTCCTCAAGTCCTTGCCGCCTGACGCTGATCTGGATGCGCTCAAGGCCCTTGTCGCACCCATTGTGGACAAGGTGAGCGAGATCAAGAGGGTTGAGGGCGATCGCGTAGACTAGACCGCCCGTTTTCTCTTTCTCCTTGCCTCTGCTAGCCATATTATAAGATCAATCTGTTAGAGCTGCGACAAGTTATTTTGTAATATAAATCTATTTCTGTTATCAATTGCTACGTTATTTCCTTTACTAGATTCCTTCCTTTGTATGTTTTTACCCTACGCTTTTAGGGAACTTGTTGGCGTAGGCACCCGAGCCGCGAGCGCTGAGTGCGGGACGTCAGCAGCCTGCTGGCGGTGCCGCTTCCAACAAGAAACCTTGTCGCGACTAGTTGCAGCACACTTAAGTTGTTGAGCGGACTCGAAACAAAGTAAGGGCGCAACTAGCTACGAGTTGGTTCCTCCGCGCACAAGTTTTCCATACAAAGCACGGTCGTTTAAGGAAGATAACTTAAAAATTTAAAACTAATTGCTCAAACTTTGGCAACTTAGCTTTTCTGTCGTTTGCTTCCCGGCAAGGCGAAAAACTTCCTTAAAAGACGCCTGGTCCATACCATTATCTTCTCCTTTCCCCCCGGGAAACTTGTGTGCGAGGGTACCTTCCTTTCCTTTGTTGAGAAAAAGAAAGAAGAGTAAATAAAGATATGGAGCCTTCTGGCTCGTTATTGCTTACCGGGGGTAGGTGCTGCACAAAGTGTCAGATAACGCATGCAAGAAAGAGTATAATGCATGGAATTGACAAGATGTGCGGAGCACATGAGCTTTACTTATGCACGGGATCTGCCCCCGACTTTGTACAAAGGATTACATGCAACATCGGCAAGACTCGTACAAAAGGTGGTTGCCGGAACGGGTTCCGGCAACCGCGCCCTACGGGTAAAACTTACGAAGATGCTCAATGTTCCAGGAGTTGCTCACCGGAGTGCCATCTTCGGTCTCAAGGTGGACAGCGCCAGGCCTAGTGACTCGTTTCACCCGGTAAGGGCCTTCCCACTTCAGCGTCAACTTGTTGGAATTCTTGGTGGACTGAACACGCCGAAGAACAAGGTCACCTTCCTTGAAGCTTCTGGCATTAACTTTGCGGCTATGGTAGCCGCGCAAAGCTTGCTGGTATCGAGCAGCTCGTATAGCAGCCTGAAGACGATCCTCCTCAAGGAGCAGCGCGTCATCTTGTCGCAGCTGCTCTTGCTCAAGCTCATCATAAGCGAGCACTCGAGGTGATCCGTATACGAGTTCCGTGGGGAGAACTGCCTCTGCTCCATAGACTAGAGCGAAAGGTGTCTGGCCAGTGGCTCGATTTGGCGTCATTCTGATCGACCAAAGAACCACCGGCAGCTCCTCGATCCAGTTTCTTCCGCACTTGTGCAGCCTGTCGAAAGTTCTGGTCTTGAGCCCGCGCAGCACTTCAGCATTTGCCCTCTCCGCTTGACCGTTGCTTCTCGGATGAGCAACAGAAGCGAAGCAGATCTTGGCGCCAAGATCTTGGACGTACTGCATGAAGGTGCGGCTCGTGAATTGCGTGCCGTTGTCGGTGATGATCCTGTTAGGGAGCCCGAAACGGCAAACAATCGACCTGAAGAACTTGACTGCTGACTGTGCTGTCACCTTTCTCACTGCTTCCACTTCCGGCCACTTTGTGAACTTGTCGATTGCAACGTACAAGTACTCAAAGCCCCCGACAACTCGGGGGAAGGGGCCGAGGATATCGAGCCCCCAGACCAAAAATGGCCAGGATAAAGGGATTGTCTGGAGAGCTTGAGCTGGCTGGTGTATCTGCTTGGAATGGAACTGGCACGCTTCACACTTGGTTACTTGTGCAGTTGCATCCTGGAGGGCTGTCCGCCAAAAGAAACCTTGCCGGAACGCTTTTCCGGCAAGCGCTCTTGCGCCAATGTGGTGACCACATATGCCTCCATGTATCTCTGACAATAGCTTTTGTCCGTCTTCCCGGCAAACACACTTCAATTTCACACTGTTGAGTCTTCTTCTGTACAGTGTGCTGTCAACAAACTGGTACATACTTGACTGCCGGGCTACTTTTTCCGCTTCTTCTTGTTCTTCGGGAAGTTCTCCTGTCTGAAGGAAATGGACAATCTGCTGTGCCCATGCTGGAGCTTGTGGCTCGACAACAAGGACTAAAGGCACATCTGCTGCTGCGGGAACATCCACTTCTACGGCGAGAACCTGTGGCTCTGCCGGAGCTTGATGTCCCCTGGCAAGCTTGCCGGAGCAAAGCTTGTCGGGAGCGTCTGCTACGACGGAACAAACCATAAGGCTTGCCGGAGCAGACTGCTCCTCAGCACTCTTGGCGTTGATTTTGGGGACCTTCTTGGCGGCGGCTTCAGGGAGCTCTGCCGGAAAATAATCACCAGAAATCAACTTTCTCTTCTTGTTCTGTCCAGTTGATGGTGTAGATGCTGAGGAACTCCGATGGATGCGTCTTGCCGTCATACTTCTCCGATACGTCTGGCTTGAAGTTCTTCGTGCTGGGCCACTGGACTTGCCGCAGCTCACGAGTGAACGCAGGGCAACCTACCGCGTACGGTAAGTCGCCTGGTTCCCCTGGCGCATGCATGTCGACAGAGGGTCTAGCGCGCTTGTCAGATTGACGTCGCGCTTCCCTTTGGCGCTCGATGCGAGTACGAGCGTCTTCTTGCTGTCGATCGTGAAGAATTTGGCGCTGATCGCGACGAGCTCGTGGATCCGACGATGCGGTGGAGTCGCTGTCGAGGTGAATCTGACGAGTCGGCGATCTTGGCCTTCGGGGTGGTGATTGCATGGTGGTTGCACCTCCACCAGTTTCGTCGCCGCCGGCTCGCGCCTGGCAACCCTGTCGCGGCAGCGACGCGTTCGGCTGCCGCGGAGTGTCGCCGTTGGCGTAGCCGATGAGACTCTGAATGGTGGCCCTCCATTCGTCGATCTTGTCCGACGTCGGAGGGTAATCCAGGAGCAGTTGAGCTCGCGCCAAAGCTTCTGCCGGAGTGGTGGGTGGCAGTGGCAGACGGCGCGAGGAGCGGGATGTGCTCGGACTTCTAACTATGTTAGAAGGAGCATCATCTCGTCCTGGCGACCGTGTCTCGCTCGTGCTGGTACGCTGGCGTGCATGATGGTCTTGAGCGCCTCGGGATCCACCAGCTTGATCTTGGCCCAACAAACGTATGGTACTGCGAGTACCATGACGATGTCGTTCCTGCACCTCCTGAGATGGGCGTGGAACAAGCGCGGACGTCGAGGTCTGCGCCGCCTTGGCCTTGGACCTGGCAGCGTCGTGAGCTTCCTCGTCGACGTCCGTCCTTCCGCCGATGTCTACCCCACCATCCGTTTGCTCCGGTGGCGGTGGGATCGACGTGGACGGAACAGCTGCCTCCGAAGCCTTCTTCTTCGGTGGCATGTTGATGAAGAAAATGAAGATCTAGCTCGTGTGGACGCCGGATCAGGTTCACACAGCCTCGATGCCCCCCTACCTGGCGCGCCAAAGATGTCGGGGAAACTGATCCATGAACACCTATGGGGCCGGCGGACTGTGGCCCCTTTCGATTCGGCGGGGGGCGGAGGTCGCACGAAGAGCAGATCGAGGCGAAGCACACGAGCAGTTTACCCAGCTTCGGAGCTCTCCGGAGAGATAACACTCCTACTGCTGCTTGTCTGATTGTATTGTCTTTTTGCTCGAGAGAGCTAAGTGTTTTTCTGGCTTTCGAATGAGTCGAACCCCATCTATGTTGCGCATGGGCCTCCTTTTTATATGCTCAAGGGGTCACTGATAGGTGGCAACGTAAACAAGGGTACAAATGTAAAAAGAGAGGTGGTTGGTACAGTTACTTGTACAGTGTTTCCTACCTAACCCTGACGGCAGGGGACAAGGGCATTAAATGCCCGTCTGTGTAGCCCAAACAGTGCAGAAAAGGACCGTCAGGGGCGCCACCGCTCGCCACGATGGCGATCTTGTCAGCTTCGCATGCCACCGCGCACCGCTGGCTGCACAGCCACCAGCCACGCGCGCCTGGAAAGGCCCCCAGAGCGACACGTTGGTGGATGCGCTGGAGCATGGGCACAGAGTGGCCGCCTGCCGCGGCAAGCGCCTTGCCGCGGCCGTTGCCTTGTCGGGTCCGGAAGATTGTCGCTCACCGGGCCTTGCCGGGACGCGCGGCGCGTCGCGGCAAGTTCCTTGAAATGCCTTGGTTGGCCTTCCCGGCAAGCTCCTCTTGCCGGGGCCTTGTCTCCTGGGCTTAAATACTTTGTTCTTGAATGGCTCCAAAGGAACCACGGAGGATCTTGGCGGTCGCCCGGCAAGCCTTGCCGCGAGGTGCTGCAACTGCCCGTGCACAAGTTCGGGGTACTAGGGTACCCCTATTCTAGTACACTGACAATGCCGCTCAAAATGTTATTCAATCTCTATTTTAAAATCGAGCTCTGGCACCTCTACAAATCCCTACTTCCCTCTGCGAAGGGCCTATCTATTTACTTTTATGTTGAGTCATCACCCTTCTTATTAAAAGCACCCGCTGGAGAGCACACTGTCATTTGCATTCATTATTATTGGTTTATATTGGGTATGACTTGACTGGATCTCTTTCACCATGAATTACAATATTTAGTCAGTCCTTGATCTTTAAAGGTGCTCTGCATTTATGTTTTGCAGTCTCAGAAAGGGCTAGCGAGATACCATTTTGTTATATCATGTTATGATTATTTTGAGAAAGTGTTGTCATCTGAGTTTTATTATTATGGCTCACTAGCTGATTATGCTATTAATGTGAGTAATTGTGAGACCTATGTGTTATTGTGAGTATGGTTAGTTCATAATATTAGCTGAAACTTGAATGCTGGCTTTTCATGTTACAACAACAAGAGCAACAGATTTTGTAAAAGTTTTTCTTTATCACTTTCAGTTTATCAACTGAATTTCTTGAGGACAAGCAAAGGTTTAAGCTTGGGGGAGTTGATACGTCTCCAACGTATCTACTTTTCCAAACACTTTTGTCCTTGTTTTGGACTCTAACTTGCATGATTTGAATGAAACTAACCCGGACTGACGCTGTTTTCAGCAGAACTACCATGATGTTGTTTTATGTGTAGAAAAGAAAAGTTCTCGGAATGTCCTGGAAATCCACGGAGGCACTTTTTGGAATTAATAAGAATTTTTGGCGAAAGAATTAATGCCAATGGGCCCACAGCCTGTCCACGAGACAGGGCCCCCCCCCCTAGGGCAAGGCCTCCTATCTCATGGGCCCCCTGGACCTCCACCGACGTCAACTCCAACTCCATATATTCACGTTCGGGGTGAAAAAAATCAGAGAGAAAGTTTCATCGTGTTTTACGACACGGAGCCGCCGCCAAGCCCTAATCTCTCCCGGGAGGGCTGATCTGGAGTCTGTTCGGGGCTCCGGAGAGGGGGATTCATCGCCATCGTCATCATCAACTATCCCCCATCACCAATTTCATGATGCTCACCGCCGTGCATGAGTAATTCCATCATAGGCTTGCTGGACGGTGATGGGTTGGATGAGATTTACCATGTAATAAAGTTAGTTTTGTTAGGGTTTGATCCCTAGTGTCCACTATGTTGTGAGATTGATGTTGCTATGACTTTTCTATGCTTAATGCTTGTCACTAGGGCCCGAGTGCCATGATTTCAGATCTGAACCTATTATGTTTTAATGAATATATGTGTGTTCTTGATCCTATCTTGCAAGTCTATAGTCACCTATTATGTGTTATGATCCAACAACCCCGAAGTGACAATAATCGGGATACTTCTCGGTGATGATCGTAGTTTGAGGAGTTCTTGTATTCACTATGTGTTAATTCTTTGGTCCGGTTCTCTATTAAAAGGATGCCTTAATATCCCTTAGTTTCCGCTAGGACCCCGCTGCAACGGGAGGGTAGGACAAAAGACGTCATACAAGTTCTTTTCCATAAGCACGTATGACTATTTATGGAATACATGCCTTCATTACATTGATGAATTGGAGCTAGTTCTATATCACCCTATGTTATAACTATTGCATGAGGAATCGCATCCGGCATAATTATCCATCACTGATCCATTGCCTACGAGCTTTTCATATATTGTTCTTCGCTTATTTACTTTTCCGTTGCTACTGTTACAACTACTACAAAAACCCAAAAACATCTATCTTTACTTTTGCTACCGTTACCTTTATTATCATACCACTTTTTCTACTAAATACTTTGCCGTAGATACTAAGTTATCCAGGTGTGGTTGAATTGACAACTCAACTGCTAATACTCAAGAATATTCTTTGGCTCCCCTTGTGTTGAATCAATAAATTTGGGTTGAATACTTTACCCTCGAAAGCTGTTGCGATCCCCTACACTTGTGGGTTATCAACAACTGAGTTGGGCTAGTCATTGGGGGAACATGCACGAACAGTGACTACTCGGCTACCATCTAGGTCAAGTCGGCTATGTTAATTAGGACATCTATCGACAGACCCCTTTTCTATGAGTTTATCTTTAATTTGAGCTTTGTTCCTCGTCTAGTTTGTCCATCGGGATTCATGTTGTCTCCTTTGGGCAGTGAGGTTATGATTTCTTGTCATGTGGCATTTTTTCATGTTATCTGTTATAATCCGGCGCTTCGGATCAAAATGACGACAACTGCGCCTCCGGGCCACGTGCATGAAGACTTCTCGACAGTCATTGACGAGGTCAAGCCGGCTTCGGAAGACAAAAGAAAACTAGTACTACTCCACTATATAGGCAGGAGCCTCCGCGCTTGCTTGCTAGTGTTGCTCTCTTCACACTGTCTCAGCCTCTCTAGATCTAAACACGATAGCGGTGGCCACACACTCTCTCTCTCTGCTCACCGCTGGTCACAGATCCAGCCGGATCCTCTTTGTCGGGGAAGGTGAGAAGGTGCAACGTTCACGCAGTCATCCTCGGCGACGGCTCTTACCCACTGCTGGGCGCGTCCCAATCAGCCTGCCTTGTCGTTCTCTCCCAAGCACCGCTGGCGAGGGAGGGCCTCTGACCCCTTCTTCCTTGCTGTCGTAGTGTGGGCAGATCCGGCCTCCTGCCGCCCACCTAGCGACATCCCGGCAACCATCAGGTATAACTTCCTTCAAAACCAGCCTTGCTCTACTTCTCGAGCTCCTGACGTCGCTGCATTTGTATCTTTTACTATTTCTCAGGCCCCCTCGTAGATAGGATTGATCGGCTGTTCGAAAACCACCTAATTTTTTTACGTTTAAGAGGTAAAACTAGTTCATGCACTCGAATCTAGTACTACTTGGTTCAAACAAGGAAGAAAGGGGGTGGGGTGGGGGAGGATTTGTTACCTGAATCTAGGACTTGGTCGAAAGAGGAAATAATGGGGGCGAAAAGTAGCAGAGACTGGCTATCCAACTGGTTTATAGGTCTAATAGGGAAATAAAGGGAAACGCAGTACAAACTGAATATAAACCCGATCTATTGGTTGAAAAGGGAAAGAAAGTGGGGACTGGGGGACAAGTCAACAGAGTAAGTCCAGCACTAGATTTGGTAGCCTCACACAGTATAAGGTGGCTATACCGAACAAAAATGGGACCAACCCAGATATCCTGTTCTGATGTTTGTTGCCCCGAGCCACTCTTATGTAATGCCACTGGTAAAATGTAGCAGTCGCACTGTTAAAAGTAAGGACAAGTTAAACCAATGTTGTTTTCAATGTAATGCCTCCAGTAATATGAATCAATGGCACTTCTTTACATGTCCTGCGAAAATTTCCCATTAAGATAAGTTGGTTCTTTTCGTTAGAAATGCAACTGTCCTAGTCCGCCTACTCTCCCGTGCCCAAAGTAATGTCGTATTTAACGGTTGTCATAGTCAATCCTAATGCCCACACTAATATCTAGCAATGTCACTGCTTTAGAAATTGCTACTGTCCTTGTAGGATTGCCATTCAGATAAGGAACATGCTTCTTTTCATTTGATGCATGCTTCATCACTTGTTAGTCACTATCCTTTCCACCTTTTTTGTGCAAACAGAGATATACATTTCACGCTCGATCTTAGTTAAACTGCACAAATGATATCCAAATTATAGTTGAGCATTCCAGGAGCTTCACAACCAACCTTGATGTTGCTCAATTTTATTGCAACTAATGAAGAAGAAGCTCTGTGGGTTTCGTTTTCTGATGGAAATGGAACCAGGGCTGGAGCCCTTTTCTTAAAAAAAATTGAAGAAGAAGCTGCTAGCTCACGGGACATTGCTTCATTTTAGGTGAACTGCACCAAAAGGTCCCATGAATTGAATCATCCATGTTGGTGACTGAAAGATCCAGCTTCAGCATCCCAGTCTAAGCACCCCCGGCCTCCATCCTTGCGACGCACGGTACACCTCGTTTGCCACTTGCTCGACCCTAGTTTCACTGATAAAATGAAGTACTAATACAGTTAAAATAGAGCGAGTGTCATCTCTATCATTTCATTTCCAATGTAGATAAAGAAAGTGCTTCTCTTTGTTAAAGTATGTTTCATCAACTAGTCCCATTGTTAATGTTCAAGCGTTTCTGCAAACTGGGATGCTTAATTTTAGTTGATATGTACAAAAATAGAGATTTGAATGTCTCAAGGCACCTCCTTGTACTACCGTTGTACACTGATGTTCATCACTGGTAGAAGGTGTATCTAGGGGACTTGGGACGATGTCCAGTATGAGGCGTACCGTATGAGGCGTCCCAGGGCCCATCTCGCCCTTGCAGCATGGCATACTATGATACTATCGCAATATTTTCTTCTATTTATTTCGTGTGTTTCATCAATTAGTGCCACTATAATGTAATCATGCTTTTTCATTATCTGTGCAAACAGGGTTATTCAACTGCATTTTGGTGGAACTGCACAAATGTACGTATGGAACCGGCATATATGCAGAGTGTGAGGTGTGCCAAGTAAAAATTACCGACACCAACCATGCTGCATGCACACATTGGCATCCACCAGTGGGATGTGTGGCGCTCTGTGTGGATGGATCTTTCTCGGCAGCAAATCCTCTAACCAAATACTAGTAGCTTATAGTGGCAGTTTTCTAGGGAGTACTCTTTTCTGAAAGAGGACCAATCTATTTTTCTTTATTTGTACATTGTGTCACAACTTTGACCCAAAGGTCCAGAGCTATTTTAGGGTGATTGGTGTAGTACTCGGAGACTGATTGTAAGCATGATTTTCATTAGTTGTCACACTGATTGTAAGCATGAGCAGGTGGAAGATTAGGTTAGTGCGAAGCTTACCTTAAACCCTACCGCCGCCGTTAAAACGAGGCGAGCGTTGAGGGAACCGTGGAGAACGGCGGGGAAGCGACGTTGCGCCATCCGGCCCCCTCTTGCGGTGGGAGAATGAATACTCCTGTGGCTCCGGCTGGCTCTGCACCCTCATGAACGGCACACAATACTCGATCGATTCGTTATCCTCTGGGTGCTCGACCTTTGACCTGTACGCCCACCACCTCCACCTGACTGTCGCCTCGGGCGAATCTTTCTGCTCCATCGCCCATAGGAGATACTCGATGAACTCGGAGGACTGCGGCGTGACTACTGCCGAGGAGTACATGTACATCGCCGCCCTCAACGCCGCCGTCTCGCTCTTTCGCATACATTACCACATGGCCCACACCATCCTCGAAATCTCCCACTCATTGTCAAACCAACTAAGGATCTCCTTCAACCTGGCTAACATTTCCTGGTCGCTGCTGGCGATCTGCCTGATTCGCTGCTGCATCCTCTCCATAGATGTCCTTCTGAGTGGTCCGGTGCTACCTTTGGAAGATGGGAGGAGAGACGGTGGTCTCGCAATAGAGAAGAGGGAGAGGCGAGATGGTGGTTTTGGAATGGATATGATGGAGAGGAGAGGAGGTGGTTTTGCAATGGAGAAGATCAGAAGAGGGAGAGGTGAGACGGTGGTTTTGGAATGGAGATGATGGAGAGGAGAGGAGGTGGTTTTGGAATGGATATGATGGAGAGGAGAGGAGGTGGTTTTGCAATGGAGAAGATCAGAAGAGGGAGAGGCGAGATGGTGGTTTTGGAATGGAGATGATGGAGAGGAGAGGAGGTGGTTTTGCAATGGAGAAGAGGGAGAGGAGCGTGCGGCAGCGATTTAGGATTGGGCGAGAGGGCCCGCGCTGTGACTGGATCAAAATCAAAATCAATTTACCCTTCAATTAAGAAAGTGACCCCACATTTACTAGTCCCCCTTTTATTCTGGGTCATAATTGACCATGATTTTCGCACATAAAATATATGTTATACGTTGCAAAAATAATATAATTTGAAAGTACATTCAAATACGAACCAAACAATACAATTTTTGGTGACATGCATTCACATTTTGCTTGTCAAATACAGTACATGGTCAAACTTTGACCCAAAATACGCAAAACAACAAAAAAATACTTCCAAGACCAGCGCCGCTCTTCCGCTCTTCTCCTCTTAAACCACCGCCGCTCCTCTCCTGTTCCAATCTAAATCCAGCGCCGCTCCTCTCCTCTTCCATTTCAAAACCACCGCCCCTCCTCTCCTGTTCCAGTCCAAAACCAGCGTCGCTCCTCTCCCGTTCTAATCCAAAACCAGCGCTGCTCCTCTCCTCTTCCATTCAAAAACCACCGCCGGCGAGTGAAGGTTATGTGGAGAAGTAGATCGATGGAGGAGTACAACCGATATGTGAGGATCGCAGACGGCGACCCTGTGAAGCTAGCTAGGATGTTGGAGATACGGTCTTGGTTTGACAACAAGGACCAACTAGCAGCGACAACGACATCCATGGCCAAATATCTGCAACAGAGCGAAAAGGCGGTGATACTCCCGAAGGGAGTCGCGCTGGAGTACATAGAGCTGCTCCTCTGGGCCATGGAGCAAACAGATTCACCGAATCCGATCGTGAGGGAGCGGTGGTGGGAGTATCGATCCCAGATGGAGCATCCACCAGAGATTGAAGGATCGAGCATCTACAGGGTGCCGTTTGTGAGGGTGTCCTGCTAGAGCGAGCCGGTAGAGTCTTCGTCGACCGAACCCAACTGCAAGAGGAGAAAAGCAGTTGGCCCGACGATGCTTCCCCGCCATCGTCTCCCTCGCCGTTCACATCGTCTCACGGGGCGGATGTCTGCCGCCGAGGAATAGTAGGGGGCTGCCCCCCCCCCCAACCCAATAGTCGAGCAGGTTGTGAATTTTCAGGAGGAGATTAGGGTTGTCAGTATTTGCAGGTTGTGAATTGTGTTTTGTGTTGTGTATTTTGACAGTACTTTCAGATATGAATGTCTTTTGAATTTTAGATTTGCAGTATTGAGCATATGAAGAATTTTATGAATTCTAGAGATCTATTTTTAGCACTTAAAAAATGTAGTTTCATAGGAGTATAAAAGTGCAGACAATGTGATTCTCAGAGAAGAAACTGCAAGTTTCAGTTTCAGATAAGAAACTGCAAGTTTCAGTTTCAGATAAGAAACTGCAACTTTCAGAGGCAGAGCATTTATATTAACATGGCCTTTTCAAACAGGGTTAACATCATGTTGGAAGTTTTATTCATGGTCGAAAATGGAACTACCAGCCAGTTAACATCATGCTGATCAACATTCATGCATAGCACATCTTCATATGATGCACAGTCAAAATGCCCACACAATGTCGAGTGGGCGAAACACAGAGAAAACGAGGGACGAAGTTTTGGCAAGTGTTGGACGTGGTTTCGGGCTGCCCCGTCTAGGCTTTCATTTTTAACATGCGCAGCCCACGACCTCAGATGGGAGGGCCTGTTTGTATTTTCTTAGGGCCGTCATGTATCGACCAGCCTATGGACCTCCCATCCGAGGTTTTATTTTTGGCAGCCCAATTTATGTATTTTTTGAAGAAAACGCAGAGGTCTGTTCTATTTTTCTATATAAGAATAGGAAAGCCAGGTCCAACTTATGTTTCCCTTCTAACTATATTATATATATTTAAATTATTTTATATGTTATTATATATTATTTTATTGTCATCATATATTTAACAGATACTTACATATGTAAGAAAACAATATCCCACATCTTATTAACTTATAAAAATAATTTCTTAACAAATAAAATCCTTGATTGTTTTGGCACGAAAATCCTAGTGATTGTGTACAAAAGCTTGGTAAGATTTAAGGACGAATGTAATAATATCACTTATTATTTAAATATATTTATAACAAAATGCTCGGCCCCTTTTTATTTTTTGATAACATTGCTGGCCCAACCCAACATTATAATTAGAATCAGCCCAGCAAAATCGTATATTTAGAGAAAGTGCAAATGGCCTGTAATTTTTTAGGAAATAAAATAAATGGGCCGCATGGACGCTACATTATTTGTTCACCCATCCCAGCTAATGGCTGTAATTCAAAAAAAATCAAATTGACTGTAAATTCTACCGCGCAAAAAAAAGACTGTAAATTCTGAAAAATTGGGTTGAATACGTGCCACATTTTTGGATGCTGAAATATGGGCCAATAGGTCGAAGCCAACGCAAGTCGTTGTCAATTTAGTCAACAAATGATTCTAACATGTTAGCCGTTGGATTTACATCCAATGACCGGCATCCATCTTCAATCTCTCATCTTCTTCCTCCAGCGCCGCCGGGACCACCTCCCGCCTCCTGCTGCTAGCAGCTCTGCTTAGCACGCTTCGCTATGAAGCGTTACTCCATCGTTGGCCAGGCCATCCCTCCACCCCTCCACACCTCCTGTTCTTCTCCACCGACTGCCGAACCACACCGCACTAGAACCAGTTAACCCTCGTAAACCTCTCCGTCTGCGACTCTACTCCCGCGTCTTCCCATCTCTGGCTCACTGTTGTCCGGGGCCTCGCCGTCGTCCACCACCTTGGATGCGCTCGGCGCGGCGTGCTCAACGTGGTCAATGAACGACACCATCAGAAGTAGACTGTGCGTGGAGAGGCTGACAGCTGGGTCCACGGTCGCACACAAGGAAATGCCTCCTTATTACGCGCAAAATAATGATTCCTCCACCTGACATCTGGGACCCACCGGAAGAGCTTCTGTATTTCGCGAAAAAAACATGCCCCCCTCTGACTTGTCGGACCCACCAGCTATCTTCGCACGCAAGGAAGTGCCTCCTTATTACACACAAAAAAATGAATACTCCCCCTGCCAGCTGGAACCCAGCATACTGGGAGGCTGACTTGTGGGCCTACCAAGTTGACGGGGACGGAGGGCTTTGTCAACTTAGTCAATATGAACGATTCTAGCTCCTATTACCATACGATGTTCATCCAACAGTCCTAGTGCTTCTTCAACCTCTGGTCTTCTTGCTCCAGCCGCCCAAACCAGCGCCGGTCGTGTCGCGTGCTCCTGCCTCCCGTGGCCGGCTGTGATGCCGCGGAGGCCTCACCGCCCCCTACTACTCCCATCGCTGGCCAGGCCATCCCTCTACTCACCCACACCCCCTGTTATTCTGCGGTGACAGCAGCCTCACACCACAGCTGAACCAGTGAACCCTCGTACTCCTCTTCGCGTGGGCATCCACTGTTGCGTCTTCCCCGGCTCCGAGTCGTCCCCTTCCTAGGCCTCGTCGTCGTCCACCGCCGTGGTGCTCTCGGCGCGGCGTGGTCAACGTGGTCAAGGAACAACTTCCATCGGACGTGGACTGTACGTGGAGAGGCTGACAGCTAGGTCCACGGCTGCAGCAAGGAAGTGCCTTCTTATTATGCTCAAAATAATGATTCCTCCACCTGACAGCGGGGACCCATCGGACAGGCCACCGTATTTCGCGAAAAAAACATTTCCCCCTGACTGTTGGGACCCACCAGCATCTTCGCATGCAAGGAACTGCGTCCGGGCAAAAAAACGATTCGCCCCCCTAACTGCTGGGACCCACCAGCTACATCTTCGCACGCAAGGAAGTGCGTCCGGGCAAAAAAACGATTCGCCCCCCTGACTGCTGGGACCCACCGGCTACATCTTCGCACGCAAAGGAAGTGCGTCCGGGCAAAAAAAATGATTCACCCCTCTGACTGCTGGAACCCACCAGCTACATTTTCACACGCAAGGAAGTGCCTGATAGTCGGGACCCACCTGGTCAAAGCGTACGTAGCGTTGTCATTCTGGTCGCGAACGTGTAGGTACATACTGGTCGTTGTAGAGGCACGCACGTGTCGTAGTAGAGGCGCGCACGTAGCATGTACACATATGTACAGCGGCCAGGGTGCAAGAAATAAAATACGGCCATGTACGTACATACGGGCAGGGTCTCGAACGCCTACTCGCGCATACGTACGGCCAGGTCTCGTGTCCATGGCTGGATCGGAACGGAGAAACAGCGTCGTTGTCGTGTTCATGGGGAGCCAACCGGCTGGGTCGAAACGAAATGTGTGGTCGTGTTCATCAGGAGGGCTTGGACGGAACAGGCGATGGAAACGAGGCCTGGCGTACCGCACAACGGAGAAAATGGACCTCCTACATTTGGAACGGGGTCCTGTTGATCTGGAGGGGTGTGGCGTACCGCAAAACGGAGGAAATGGACCTCCTACGGTCGAAACGGGGGCCCTGTTGATCGGGAGGGGTATGGCATATCGCAAAACGGACGAAACGGACTTGTGTTGGAGCACTACGGTCGAAACGGGGGTCCTGTTCATCGGGAGGGGTGTGGCGTACCGCAAAACGGGACTCCACGGGATACTGTTCATCTCCACCGTCGACCTCCTCCAGCCTCCACGGGCTACCGTCGACCTCCTCCAGCCTCCACGGGCTCCTGTTCATCCAGCCTCCACCGTGTGCTACTCCACCGGCTACTTTTCAACAAACCCTCCACCATCTACTATTCATCCAGCCCTCCACACCATGGGGTCCTGTTCAACCACCCCTCCACGGGCACCCCTCCATCGTCTACTGTTCATCCAGCCCTCCACCACACCAAGGGGTCC
>NC_041383.1:540669837-540673900 GCF_002162155.2 Triticum dicoccoides
AACATTCACTGTTCATTCAATCGATCGGCTTCAGTTAGCAGCAGTAGAGAAGGAATCGCTCGATCGGGTTCAGTTAACAGCCATCGATCGTTCGCTCGGGTTCAGTAACGCGTAGCCTGCAGTGCAATCGCTCGGGTTCAGTTAGAGCCCAATGCCTCGCTCGGGTTCAGTTAGAGCCAATGCCTCGCACACATGCGCGTACGTGTACGAGAGAAACGCGCATCGCTCGGCCCCCGACCTCCCACCGTAACCGGCAACTCCCCAAAAATTTCCTCCCCCTCGCTTCTACCACGGTTTTTTCCGTCATGGACGGCACAAAGAATGTCATGCAGCTGCGTCTCCAGCCCGCTCAGGACGAAAAGCCCATTTTCTGTCATGATTTTTTGTCATAGAAGTAGGAGCCCACCACATCTATGATGATACCGGGTTTTGTTACAATTATCGTCATAGCAGTGTCATATGTATGACAGGAAAAAAATTCGTTCGGCCCAAAATGTCACGGATGTGTCTTTTTTTGTATTGTGTGTCCGGCGGCCGGGGCTCCTCGTCATCATCGCTATGCAGCCCCTTTTCCTTGTTTTCGGCATTCAACTTGCTGGCCTGTTTGAACACCCAATATTCTCTATTGGTGCGGTTGGCTGGTTTATCGGGGGTGCCATGAATTTGACATGAGCGATCAAGTATGCGGTCCAGACTGGACTTGCCCGGATTATTTCTTTTGAATGGCTTTTTCTGCTGATCGGACTTAGAGCCACTGAATCCGGCATTGACGGTCGTGTCTTCGGCGTTGTCGCCATTGTTGCGACGCTTATGTCTATTGCGTCATGGCTTGCCGTTGCAATCTCTAGCATCTGAAGTGCCAGGATTTCTTGATGTGCTATTGCTATGAGCCAGCCAGCTGTCCTCGCCCGCACAAAAGCGGGTCATGAGTGTCGTGAGGGCTGCCATGGACTTCGGCTTCTCTTGGCCGAGGTGTCGGGCGAGCCACTCATCGCGGATGTGATGCTTAAAGGCCGCTAGGGGTTTGGCATCCGGACAGTCGACAATTTGGTTCTTTTTAGTTAGGAACCGAGTCCAGAATTTCCTGGCTGACTCTCCGGGCTGTTGGGTTATGTGACTTAAGTCATCAGCACCCGGTGGTCGCACATAAGTGCCATGGAAGTTGTCAAGGAATGCGTCTTCCAGGTTCTCCCAACTGCCAATAGAGTTTGCCGGCAGGCTGTTCAACCAATGCCAAGCCGGTCCTTTGAGTTTTAGTGGGAGGTACTTGATGGCATGTAGATCATCGCCACGGGCCATGTGAATGTGGAGAAGGAAATCTGCAATCCATACAGCGGTGTCTGCTGTACCATCATATGATTCAATGTTCACGGGTTTAAACCCTTCTGGGAATTCATGATCCATTACTACATCAGTGAAGCATAGGGGGTGTGCGGTGCCTCTATGCCGGGCTACATCATGATGTACTTCAAATGGGTCTAGTCTGTTGTATTCGGCCCGGCCGGATTTGTTTTTAGTATATCCGGCATGACGGTCTTCACGCGTTGGGGCGTGCCCCCGTGATCTGTAGATCGATCTTGACTGTCCTGCTTTGTTTTCCAATACGTCTCGCAGGTCCTGCGTGTAGCCCCGGGCCTTAGTGTTTTTGTTTGATTGGCGACGGGGTGTGGGCTGGTGTTCTCGGCCACGAGGTGGTCGGTCAGCCGCATCGTGCGCTGGTAGTGTGGGCTTTAATGCCTCCTCCTTGAGTTGAGGTAGCAACCTGTGCTTTGGGTAACTTTTGGTTGGGTGCTCGAGTCCGTATTCCTCGGCTGCCAGGACCTCGGTCCATCTATCAGTTAGCAGATCTTGATCAGCTTGAAGCTGCTGATGTTTCTTCTTCAGGCTTTTTGCAGTGGCTATAAGCCGGCGCTTGAAGCACTCCTGCTCGACGGGATCCTCAGGCACGATGAATTCTTCATCGCCAAGGCTCACTTCGTCTTCGGAGAGGGGCATGTAATTGTCATCCTTTGATTCTCCATCTGTTGCATGTTCCGTAGGGCTAGCTTGTCCATCCTCCCGCTCGGCCTGCATGAAGCCTGGTTGGGCGGGATTGTTTTCGTCTTCGGCACCATCCGGATTGCTATCGTCTCTTGTGCCGGTATCTCTATTTTTTCTTTGGCGGGGCTTAGATCGGCGCCGATGACGCCGGTGCTTAGATTGCTTCTCAAGGGGATTATCCTCCGTTGCCTCATCGCCATTGCTTTCTTTGGGGGTATCCACTGAGGATGAGGTGGTTGTCCAACGCCCCGTGGGCGGTGGTTCCTGTTCCTCTCCAGCATCGTCGTCCATACCGTCGATGTCTTCGGAGTCAAAATCAAGCATGTCAGTTAGGTCATCGACAGTGGCTACCAAGTGGGTGGTGGGTGGGCAACGAATTTCTTCATCGTCCGCTTCCCACTCAAGCCGGACATAGTTCGGCCAAGAGTCTCCTGACAGGGAGAGAGACTTTAATGAATTTAGCACGTCGCCCAAGGGTGAGTGCTGAAAGATATCCGTGGAGGTAAACTCCATGATCAGGGCCCAATCAGATTTGATAGGCATGGACACGCGTGGTTCGGAACCTATGGCCGGAGACGAGTCCGAGGGTTCGATGACACAGATATCTTTGGAGGTGAAGTCTGTGTTCGGCTCTATCGCCGATGAGTGTGCGGCCTCCGTGGCGGGGTCCATCCACCCGTCCTCGGATGGCACGATCTGCTCTAGATCAAGGGTCGGGGCAGCCGCAGGTGTGATTTCCCGAACACCGTCCGATGGTAGATCTAAGTCATGCTCGTCGTGACTGCTCGGCGCACCTGACATGGGCTCAAATTCGTCAAAGATCAAGTCTCCGCGGATGTCGGCAGTGTAGTTCAAGCTTCCAAACCTGACCTGATGGCCACGGGCATAGCTATCGAACTGCTCCAGATGGCCAAGCGAGTTGGCCTGCAATACGAAGCCGCCGAATACGAAGATCTGTCCGGGGAGGAAAACCTCACCCTGGACCACATCGTTGTAGATGATTGAAGGAGCCATCAAGCCTTATCGTGACGACATAGTGGAACTCTCAATGAAAGCACCAATGTTAGTGTCAAAACCAGCAGATCTCAAGTAGGGGGTCCCGAACTGTGCGTCTAAGGCTAATGGTAACAGGAGGCGGGGGACACAATGTTTACCCAGGTTCGGGCCCTCTCGATGGAGGTGATACCCTACTTCCTGCTTGATTGATCTTGATGATATAAGTATTACAAGAGTTGATCTACCACGAGATCGTACAGGCTAAACCCTAGAAGCTAGCCTATGATTATGATTGTTCCTGTCCTACGGACTAAATCCTTCGGTTTATATAGACACCAGAGGAGGCTAGGGTTACACAGAGTCGGTTACAGAGAAGGAGATCTACATATCGGAATTGCCCAGCTTGCCTTCCACGCAAAGGAGAGTCCCACCCGAACACGGGACGAAGTCTTCAATCTTGTATCTTCATAGTCCAACAGTCTGGCTAAAGTATATAGTCCGGCTGTCCGAGGACCCCCTAATCCAGGACTCCCTCAACGACACCATATGAACTGTGGTTTGGCAAGAAACCTAAGCTGTCATTTATTATAGTTTGGGGTTGCGATGCTTATGTGAAAAAGCTTCAACTTGATAAGCTCGAACACAAATCGGAGAAATGCGTCTTCATAGGTGTGACGCCCGGATAATCACGCTACAGTAATCCCAAGCTAATGATGCCACGTCACCTCCGTTACTGTAATTAAACTCTCGTTGATTCAAACCCGATTCAAATTCAAATTTAAAACATAGGCAAACAACAAAAGTTTTCAAAAATTAAAACTAAAATGTTCGGGGGTTATCAAATATTACAAAGATAATTATGGTGGGTTGCACACATTTTTGTAAAGTGTCTGGGTATTTTAAATAAATTAAAACAGAAAAGGAAAAATAAGAAAAGAAAAATAAAACCAAAAAGGAGCGGGAGGAAACCCCCCCCCTAGCCAAACTGGGCCAAGCCCACCTGGCCCAACCGGCCAGCCCCTGGCCC
>NC_041383.1:540674664-540675785 GCF_002162155.2 Triticum dicoccoides
CCTTCCGGTGACCAAATGGTCACGGGGCCGAGCCCGTGGTGCTCAGCGCGCCGCGCAAGCACCCCCCCGGCCCCCGTAGCGCGCTCCCGTGGGGGCCCGAACCACCCCGCCGCCTCCGCCGCTCGCCGGCGCCGATTCCGGCCGAGTCCGACCGCGCTACTGCCACCATTGGACGCGCCGTCCTCCCCGCTTCCGAACGCACCGCCCGCGCCCCATTTTGGCCGCCGGACGACAAATTCCGGCGAGGTCCGGCGCCCCTCCGCCGCGGGAACGCCCACCGGAGCTCCCCAACACCGGCCGCCGACGTGGCCGACCCGGGGCCACCCCTGGGTCACTGACCCGTGGGCCCTAGGGGCCCGGCCGGCCTGTTGACCCGGTCGGCCATGCTGACTGGACACCCAGTGCCAATGACATGGGGGCCCCTCCCCAGAACGTTTTTGAATAAAAGAAAAAGGAATAGGGGAATTAAATAAATATAATTAATAAAATTAAAAATGAATATAATTAATTAATTAATTAATTAAGTAAGTAAATAATTAATTTAATTAATCCTAATTAATTAACCTAATGGCTAATTAACCTAATTAACTACTGTTAATTAAACTAAACTAGGGTAATTAGTTAACAGTCACTGACGAACGGGACCCACATGTCAGGTTGACGAAGTCAACCCTGTTGACTGCTGACGTCAGCATGACCTCATGCTGACGTCATAATTCCATTTTTTGAATTAAATAATTAATTGATTGAATTCCAGAAATTAATAAAATCTTTAAAAAATCATATCTTTTAATCCGTAACTCGGATTAAAATATTTTCAACATGAAAGTTGCTCAGAACGACGAGACGAATCCGGATACGCAGTCCGCTCGTCCGCCACACACCCCTAACCTATCGAACCCGCAACTTTCCCCCTCCGGCTCCTCTGCCCGAAAACACGAAACACCGGGGATATTTTCCCGAATGTTTCCCCCCTTAACCGGCATCACCTCATACCACATTAGGGCACGCCTAGCATCGTTACTTGTCATGTCATGCATCGATATGCATCTGTTTACATGGTATTCATTGTCCCCCCCCCCCTTCTCTCCGTAGACTACGAGACTGACGCTGCTGCTGCC
>NC_041383.1:540675871-540682030 GCF_002162155.2 Triticum dicoccoides
CGCCTACTCTTCTCTATACTGCTTGCATTAGAGTAGTGTAGCATGTTACTGCTTTCAGATACTCCTATATTGCTGCATAGCCTGTCCTTGTTACTTCTGTTGTTACCTTACCTGCAATCCTATATGCTTAGTATAGGATGCTAGTACATTCATCTGTGGCCCTACATTCTTGTCCGTCTGCTGTGCTATACTATCGGGCCGTGATCACTCGGGAGGTGATCACGGGTATATACTATACATACATACATACTATACAGATGGTGACTAAAGTCGGGTCAGCTCGAAGAGTACCCGCGAGTGATTCACGGATTGGGGGCTGAAAGGACCTTTGTCCCGATGGCCCTCTGTGTGGATCTTTGTGGCGGAGCGACAGGGCAGGTTGAGACCGCCTAGGAGAGAGGTGGGCCTGGCCCTCTTCGGCGTTCGCGGATACTTAACACGCTTAACGAGATCTTGGTATTTGATCTGAGTTGGCTACGAGCCTATACGCACTAACCATCTACGCGGGAGTAGTTATGGGTATCCCGACGTCGTGGTATCAGCCGAAGCACTTCAGACGTCAGCGACGGAGCGGCGCGCGCCGAATTGGGCTGGAACGCCACTAGGCTAGGTCTGCTTTCGGCCGCGTAGGCAACGTGCAGGTGTGCTATGGGCGATGGGCCCAGACCCCTGTGCGCTTAGGATTAGACCGCGTGTTGGCCTCTCTGTTGAGCCTAGGTGGGGCTGCGACGTGTTGATCTTCCGCGGTCGGGCATGACCCAGGAAAGTGTGTCCGGCCAAATGGGATCAAGCGTGTTGGGTAAGTTGGTGCACCCCTGCAGGGAAGTTAATCTATTCGAATAGCCGTGATCTTCGGTAACAGGACGACTTGGAGTTGTACCTTGACCTTATGACAACTAGAACCGGATACTTAATAAAACACACCCTTCCAAGTTCCACAGACAACCCGGTGATCGCTTTTCTACAGGGCGACGAGGAGAGGATCGCCGGGTAGGATTACGCTATGCGATGCTACTGGAGATGCTACTTGGAGATGCTACTTGGAGGACTTCAATCTACTCTCTTCTACATGCTGCAAGACAGAGGCTGCCAGAAGCGTAGTCTTCGATAGGACTAGCTATCCCCCTTTTATTCTGGCATTCTGCAGTTCAGTCCACCGATATAGCCTCCTTACACATATACCCATGCATATGTAGTGTAGTTCCTTGCTTGCGAGTACTTTGGATGAGTACTCACGGTTGCTTTCTCCCCCCCTTTTTTTCCCCTTTCCTTTCCATCTGGTTGTCGCAACCAGATGCTGGAGCCCTGGAGCCAGACGCCACCGTCGACGACGACTTCTACTACACCGGAGGTGCCTACTACTACGTGCAGCCCGCTGACGACGACCAGGAGTAGTAAGGAGGATCCCAGGCAGGAGGCCTGCGCCTCTTTCGATCTGTATCCCAGTTTGTGCTAGCCATCTTATGGCGACTTGTTTAACTTATGTCTGTACTCAGATATTGTTGCTTCCGCTGACTCGTCTATGATCGAGCACTTGTATTCGAGCCCTCGAGGCCCCTGGCTTGTATTATGATGCTTGTATGACTTATTTATGTTTTAGAGTTGTGTTGTGATATCTTCCCGTGAGTCCCTGATCTTGATCGTACACATTTGCGTGCATGATTAGTGTACGATTGAATCGGGGGCGTCACAAGTTGGTATTAGAGCCGACTGCCTGTAGGAATCCCCCTTCCACACTCCTTGGCCAAAGTCGAGTCTAGACATTGCAAAAACTTTTACTAACTTGGCTGTGTGCCTTACGGGCCCACATCGCCATCGGGTGGTATTAGGATCTTTTATTCCTCGTCTATACTCCGGGACTCTGATCTCTCTACTATTCGGGTTAAATGAATTTGCTAACTCTAAGATTAGGATCTCGTGATCGCATCCACCCGAAGAGCCCCTTATTGCAGAGGATCGCCTGCTACATCAGAAGATTCTAAAGATACTCTCTGATGTTCTCTCGAGACTTGTGCCCATCACTTTGGCTATTCCTGACCACCGATAAATCCGTATGGATAACTACTTACACTTGCCATTCATACGATCATCCCCCATTGATCTTGTTATTACAAGATACCCCGAAGTTTTCTCTATTGTTTCGAGAATACTTTGTGCCTACTGCCTAGCAGTTCCTTGCCACATGAATACCCCTTCGAATAATCCTCGCACTTGTCAAGTATCCGCTCATCCCCAGTTGTTCATGTGTTTCACAAAAGTCTTCGAAATAATACTCGATCTTCCGAAAATCCTTTGGGGCCTTTGGCTCTTGAAGTTCTTGCTTGCTTGCATTATGGATAATCCCATAAGTCTCGTAGTCATATTGATATTCCTTGTCATTACCATTTTGAGTCTGTTGACTCAATATGTTTGCGAATACACGCAATCATCATTGATCCTTATAAATTACTTTTCCTGCAGAGCTGCCATTCTTTTTACTGGAATTGGTTCTCGACCAATCCAATTGTCTTTGATTGTACCCTAAGGCATTTCAACTTGTCCACCCCTAATCAGAGCATTGCTTCTGATCCCTTGATTTGGAAATCATAATTCCTTTGCATTTGACAATTGAGTTAGTCAGTTGTTTCTATAATCTGCTTCCTCTAGTTGAGTACGGATGCTCACGTCAGATCCCTTGTGGACCACCAGATCCTTTGTTGGATTTTATCTGACAACGCCCTTCATATTCAATAAACTTGTGAGCCTTTTTTCGGATACATAATGCCTTTGGTAAATTGTATCGTCTGCTTTCTCAACCATGCTCTGCCTTCGAGCTTGGGTTAATTACTTCTAAAGATTTTGGTATATGATTCTAAGATGCCCCGATGGGTTGAACCTATGCCTTCCTTAATATGAGTGAACTCGAAAGTTTTCACGAGTCGTACTCTTCTAGTATTTTGCCAGATAAAATTTCAATGCTATAACTTCATCGAAAGCGAGAAGTGACTGAAAGGGTATGCATTGGAGAAGTGGGAGTCGACCTTGAACCTTGTGTTCATGCCCATGGACGCGATATATATCCTATCATGAAAGCTTCTTGTAACAATAACTATTTCCTTGATAACTAACCTATGGTATATGTGAATTGATCCCTTGCAACCGTGGTTCCGACCATGATTGTTCTTCTTTGATCTCATTTCTCGGACAAGTTAAAACAATTGTCTTCTATGGATCAATACACCAGTACAACCTTTACTTTGATCTTGTGTCGAGTATTACCCCCCTGGTATCTCGAGATTATCATGGAACTGCATAACTTTTTATGAGTTCTTCATCAAGTGCTACCTTCCCACTGATTCCAATTTTTCGCGGGCTCTGTGTTATTGAACACTCAAAGACACCGATAACTGAACCGAGTCCGCTCTACGGTTCAACAACTCTTCAGTAAGCTTCTATAAGTACGAGTTTGTACCCGATCACGCCATTCCTAGCCTGTTTGGCTATATCATTGTCGTGACGATTCTAACGGTGCTA
This sequence comes from Triticum dicoccoides, assembly GCF_002162155.2. Classification (NCBI taxonomy): domain Eukaryota; kingdom Viridiplantae; phylum Streptophyta; class Magnoliopsida; order Poales; family Poaceae; genus Triticum; species Triticum dicoccoides. The sequence goes on from NC_041383.1 coordinate 540,679,385, forward strand.
CCTGGTCCTTATTCTCAGAGCACCAATTTTCGACGATGAACTAACCTTACGTCGATTTTCCTCGTCATACCCTTTCACCTTAAACAACAAGCTTGAGTTCGAGTTTGTGTCGTAACTATGGTTCCAATAACCTCTTGCTTCATCATTCCTTTGACTTGATGTCGTTGCTGATTGACTACATCTGCATGAAATCTCTCGACAATTGTGTCGTGATCATCATCAATCTTATGAGCTCTTCCAGGAATTCAATTGAATTCATGATGGGTAATACCATCCTTGCCCCTCGATGATTCCTGTTCTCATCTACCACTTTATTGCCTTCCGTTCAACACAACTTGTTCGTGTTTTGTGTAAACCTTGAGATCCCTGCTACCCAACAGTTGATCTTCCTTACCTCGGAAGTATTACCATCACTTTTTGTCAAGAATGTGGTGAGAATTTCACCACCTCTTAAGAATTCTTGATATCATAATGCTTCTTGCCATCTTCGTTCATTCCTTGGTCCCCGTATTGTTTTCAACCGGAATACCGACAATTGAGCTATGACGTGTGAATTCAAAACTTTTAGCAACCCTATTGCTTTGAAGTGAATGGGCGATAGTTCATTCTAAGTCTTTCGATAATTGAATCACCATTCTAACATTGGCCGTGCAACCCTATCCATATTTCGGGTGCAACGTTCAACCAATGTTTAATTATGCATGTTTTCCTCGAGCATATCCCATTATATCATTTGATCTAACAAATGACTTCTTCTTGTTCACATTATCGTGGAAATCCATCCGTTTGGAATTCTCGATGAATTGTCGCTGAGCCCATCAGCCACCTTTTCATCCCGTCCTTGGTTTAATGATGAACTATTGCTTCAGTAACCCGCTCCCATAGTTCATTTCTCGAGAATCTTGCAATGTCATTTCGCCGATTTGTGTTGCACCTTTTCCTCTCGGACCCCCTGAGTCTGAGGTATCATGACACCAATTGGATATGAATCTCGGTCAGATATGATGGTTGGGACAACTTTCCAAGAGTTATGATATTGATCCTTTGATGACCCGGTAACATGATGTCATGCCTAGTACCCCCCCCCCCCGGCTGGAGGACCTATCATTATAGATTCCTTTTCAGCAAGGTTATCCATTCATCCATGAGGAAATTGTAAGACTTATTCTACAAGTTATTCCTGATGGATCCTTCGTGTTTCCAAAGTCTGATCTTCACCTGAAGACCATGTCGATGCTGTCTCGAAGCATGTCAATGGTACTCCGATTTTCAACAGGAACATTTGAAGCACGATGCTAAATTTTATTTATCACTTATCCTAACACCATTGTATGGGTAATATCATGAGATTCCTTCCCCCTTACCTAAATGGTTTTCTACTTAATATCCAGTCATGGATATCTTGCTCTGCTTGTCTTTGGGAAGGATATACCCTTGAAATATGTGTTTAAACATATTTTCCTTTCCATTGTTCTGTTTAATCTGATGATCATATTTTCCTTCCATTGGTTTATTTAAACCTTTTCTATGATCTATATGATATAAGCAGTAATAATCCACTGTTGTGCAAACACCTCGATGTACAACTCGGTCAGTAAGACCTTGTTACTATTGTTGATGACATTCCGGTAGCCACCGATGGACGAGAACCTTGCCTATTGGTCCGCCTCGTTCAACGAGCAGGAAAGTGGTTCTCTTCGTCCCTCGCCCTTGGTACCAACGTTGATGCCGACATAACTGACTTGGTACTCTCTGACATGCCTTGCTATCATGACCGTGAAAGATGTCACTGCTCCTATAAAAAAAACCACATAGTGGGCCCATAACCCACAGTTCCACAGGATCGAAACCTGACTGTCCTGTACACCCCCCTATTCCCAAGGTTATTCCTCGTGCGTGGACTCGTATGTAATTCACGGGCCACTGTCCGAGTGATCTATTCTGGTATCAGACGCAATACTTACTCTTGCTACTCTGATCCCCTTTCTCACTCTGGTTCGGGCTTCGAGCGACTATCTATCCGCTTGGAGCCTCTTATGGTACCTTTGTACCTTACTCTCGAGGTATTTCATATGTTCAACTCGAGAGATAATCTTATACTAATTCATGGGTTAACCCCAGATTGTTCCCTCAAAAGCATTATGTCGTAGTGAGCTACCCCTTATCCTTTCGTAAGTACGATGGAGTTCCCGAAGAAATGATGACAAGTTTATCATGATGCGTCGGAATAAAGAATTGAAGACATCAACGAAAGGGATTAACTTCTTCGAGAAGATCCGTTAGAATATCGTAACCAGAACTTTCCCCCTTACTCCCCTCTTAAATCTCGGGACGAGATTTCTTGTAGTGGAGGAGAATTGTGACGCCTGGATAATCACGCTACAGTAATCCCAAGCTAATGATGCCACGTCACCTCCGTTACTGTAATTAAACTCTCGTTGATTCAAACCCGATTCAAATTCAAATTTAAAACATAGGCAAACAACAAAAGTTTTCAAAAATTAAAACTAAAACGTTCGAGGGTTATCAAATATTACAAAGATAATTATGGTGGGGTGCACACATTTTTGTAAAGTGTCTGGGTATTTTAAATAAATTAAAACAGAAAAGGAAAAATAAGAAAAGAAAAATAAAACCAAAAAGGAG
>NC_041383.1:540683083-540704020 GCF_002162155.2 Triticum dicoccoides
GCTCCCGTTGGGGCCCGAACCACCCCGCCGCCTCCGCCGCTCGCCGGCGCCGATTCCGGCCGAGTCCGGCCGCGCCACTGCCACCATTGGATGCGCCGTCCTTCCCGCTTACGAACGCACCGCCCGCGCCCCATTTTGGCCGCCGGACGACAAATTCCGGCGAGGTCCGGCGCCCCTCCGCCGCGGGAACGCCCACCGGAGCTCCCCAACACCGGCCGCCGACGTGGCCGACCCGGGGCCACCCCTGGGTCACTGACCCGTGGGCCCTAGGGGCCCGGCCGGCCTGTTGACCCGGTCGGCCATGCTGACTGGACACCCAGTGCCAATGACATGGGGGCCCCTCCCCAGAACGTTTTTGAATAAAAGAAAAAGGAATAGGGGAATTAAATAAATATAATTAATAAAATTAAAAATGAATAAAATTAATTAATTAATTAAGTAAGTAAGTAAATAATTAATTTAATTAATCCTGATTAATTAACCTAATGGCTAATTAACCTAATTAACTACTGTTAATTAAACTAAACTAGGGTAATTAGTTAACAGTCACTCACGAACGGGACCCACATGTCAGGTTGACGAAGTCAACCCTGTTGACTGCTGACGTCAGCATGACCTCATGCTGACGTCATAATTCCATTTTTCGAAATAAATAATTAATTGATTGAATTCCAGAAATTAATAAAATCTTTAAAAAATCATATCTTTTAATCCGTAACTCGGATTAAAATATTTTCAACATGAAAGTTGCTCAGAACGACGAGACGAATCCGGATACGCAGTCCGTTCGTCCACCACACACCCCTAACCTATCGAACCCGCAACTTTCCCCCTCCGGCTCCTCTACCCGAAAATACGAAACACCGGGGATATTTTCCCGAATGTTTCCCCCCTTAACCGGCATCACCTCATACCACATTAGGGCACGCCTAGCATCGTTACTTGTCATGTCATGCATCGATATGCATCTGTTTACATGGTATTCATTGTTTCCCCCCCCCCCTCTTCTCTCCGGTAGACTACGAGACCGACGATGCTGCTGCCCAGTTCGACTACGGAGTTGACGACCCCTCTCTCTTGCCAGAGCAACCAGGCAAGCCCCCCCCCTTGATCACCAGATATCGCCTACTCTTCTTTATACTGCTTGCATTAGAGTAGTGTAGCATGTTACTGCTTTCAGATACTCCTATACTGCTGCATAGTCTGTCCTTGTTACTTCTGTTGTTACCTTACCTGCAATCCTATATGCTTAGTATAGGATGCTAGTACGTTCATCTGTGGCCCTACATTCTTGTCCGTCTGCTGTGCTATACTATCGGGCCGTGATCACTCGGGAGGTGATCACGGGTATATACTATACATACATACATACTATACAGATGGTGACTAAAGTCGGGTCAGCTCGAAGAGTACCCGCGAGTGATTCACGGATTGGGGGCTGAAAGGACCTTTGTCCCGACGGCCCTCTGTGTGGATCTTTGTGGCGGAGCGACAGGGCAGGTTGAGACCGCCTAGGAGAGAGGTGGGCCTGGCCCTGTTCGGCGTTCACGGATACTTAACACGCTTAACGAGATCTTGGTATTTGATCTGAGTTGGCTACGAGCCTATACGCACTAACCATCTACGCGGGAGTAGTTATGGGTATCCCGACGTCGTGGTATCAGCCGAAGCACTTCAGACGTTAGCGACGGAGCGGCGCGCGCCGAATTGGGCTGGAACGCCACTAGGCTAGGTTTGCTTTCGGCCGCGTACGCGACGTGCAGGTGTGCTATGGGAGATGGGCCCAGACCCCTGTGCGCTTAGGATTAGACCGGCGTGTTGGCCTCTCTGTTGAGCCTAGGTGGGGCTGCGACGTGTTGATCTTCCGCGGCCGGGCATGACCCAGGAAAGTGTGTCCGGCCAAATGGGATCAAGCGTGTTGGGTAAGTTGGTGCACCCCTGCAGGGAAGTTAATCTATTCGAGTAGCCGTGATCTTCGGTAACAGGACGACTTGGAGTTGTACCTTGACCTTATGACAACTAGAACCGGATACTTAATAAAACACACCCTTCCAAGTTCCACAGACAACCCGGTGATCGCTTTTCTACAGGGCGACGAGGAGAGGATCGCCGGGTAGGATTATGCTATGCGATGCTACTGGAGATGCTACTTGGAGATGCTACTTGGAGGACTTCAATCTACTCTCTTCTACATGCTGCAAGACGGAGGCTGCCAGAAGCGTAGTCTTCGATAGGACTAGCTATCCCCCTTTTATTCTGGCATTCTGCAGTTCAGTCCACCGATATAGCCTCCTTACACATATATCCATGCATATGTAGTGTAGTTCCTTGCTTGCGAGTACTTTGGATGAGTACTCACGGTTGCTTTCTCCCCCCTTTTTTCCCCTTTCCTTTCCATCTGGTTGTCGCAACCAGATGCTGGAGCCCTGGAGCCAGACGCCACTGTCGACGACGACTTCTACTACACCGGCGGTGCCTACTACTACGTGCAGCCCGCTGACGACGACCAGCAGTAGTAAGGAGGATCCCAGGCAGGAGGCCTCCGCCTCTTTCGATCTGTATCCCAGTTTGTGCTAGCCATCTTATGGCGACTTGTTTAACTTATGTCTGTACTCAGATATTGTTGCTTCCGCTGACTCGTCTATGATCGAGCACTTGTATTCGAGCCCTCGAGGCCCCTGGCTTGTATTATGATGCTTGTATGACTTATTTATGTTTTAGAGTTGTGTTGTGATATCTTCCCGTGTGTCCCTGATCTTGATCGTACACATTTGCGTGCATGATTAGTGTACGATTGAATCGGGGGCGTCACAATAGGATACCCAAAAGAAACTGTTGGGTACACCTTCTATCACAGATCCGAAGGCAAGATATTCGTTACTAAGAATGATCCTTTCTAGATAAGGAGTTTCTCTCAAAAGAACTAAGTGGGAGGAAAGTAGAACTTGATGAGGTAATTGTACCTTCTCCCGAATTGGAAAGTAGTTCATCACATAAATCAGTTCAAGTGATTCCTACACCAATTAGTGAAGAAGCTAATGATGATGATCATGAAACTTCAGATCAAGTTACTACCGAAGCTTGTAGGTCAAACAGAGTACGATCCGCACCAGAGTGGTACGATAATCCAATTCTGGAAGTCATGTTACTAGACCATGATGAACCTACGAACTATGAGGAAGCGATGATAAGCCCAAATTCCGCAAAATGGCTTGAGGCCATGAAATGTGAGATGGGATCCATGTATGAGAACAAAGTGTGGACTTTGGTGGACTTGCCCGATGATCGGCAAGCCATAGAAAATAAATGGATCTTCAAGAAGAAGATTGACGCTGACGGTAATGTTACTGTCTACAAAGCTCGACTTGTTGTGAAAGGTTTTCAACAAGTTCAAGGAGTTGACTACGATGAGACCTTCTCACCCGTAGCGATGCTTAAGTTTATCCAAATCATGTTAGCAATTGCCGCATTTTGTGATTATGAAATTTGGCAAATGGATGTCAAAACTGCATTCCTTAATGGATTTCTTAAAGAAGAGTTGTATACGATGCAACCCGAAGGTTTTGTCGATCCAAAAGGTGCTAACAAAGTGTGCAAGCTCCAGCAATCCATTTATGGACTGGTGCAAGCCTCTCAGAGTTGGAATATACGCTTTGATAATGTGATCAAAGCATATGGATATGGTTTTATACAGACTTTTGGAGAAGCCTGTATTTACAAGAAAGTGAGTGGGAGCTCTGTAGCATTTCTAATCTTATATGTAGATGACATATTATTGATTGGAAATAATACAGAATATCTGGATAGCATAAAAGGATACTTGAATAAGAATTTTTCAATGAAAGACCTCGGTGAAGCTGCTTATATATTGGGCATCAAGATCTATAGAGATAGATCAAGACGCTTAAATGGACTTTCACAAAGCACATACCTTGATAAAGTTTTGAAGAAGTTCAAAATGGATTAGTCAAAGAAATGGTTCTTGCCTGTGTTACAAGGTGTGAAGTTGAGTCAGACTCAATGCCCGACCACTCCAGAAGATAGAGAGTAAATGAAAGTCATTCCCTATGCTTCAGCCATAGGTTCTATGATGTATGCAATGTTGTGTACCAGACCTGATGTGTGCCTTGCTACAAGTTTAGCAGGGAGGTACTAAAGTAATCCAGGAGTGGATCACTGGACAGCGGTCAAGAACATCCTGAAATACCTGAAAAGGACTAAAGATATGTTTCTCATTTATGGAGGTGACAAAGAGCTTGTCGTAAATGGTTACGTCGATGCAAGCTTTGACACTGATCCGGATGAGTCTAAGTCGCAAACCGGATACGTATTTATATTGAATGGTGGAGCTGTCAGTTGGTGCAGTTCCAAGCAGAGCGTCGTGGAGGGATCTACGTGTGAAGCGGAGTACGTAGCTGCTTTGGAAGCAGCAAATGAAGGAGTCTGGATGAAGGAGTTCATATCCGATCTAGGTGTAATACCTAGTGCATCGGGTCTAATGAAAATCTTTTGTGACAATACTGGAGCAATTGCCTTGGCAAAGGAATGCAGATTTCACAAGTGAACCAAACACATCAAGAGACGCTTCAACTCCATCTGCGATCAAGTTAAGGAGGGAGACATAGAGATTTGCAAGATACATGCGGATCTAAATGTTGTAGACCCGTTGACTAAGACTCTTCCACGAGCAAAACATGATCTACACCAAGACTCCACGGGTGTTAGAATCATTACTATGTAATCTAGATTATTGACTCTAGTGCAAGTGGGATACTGAAGGAAATATGCCCTAGAGGCAATAATAAAGTTGTTATTTGTATATCCTTATATCATGATAAATGTTTATTACTCATGCTAGAATTTTATTAACCTAAAACTTAGTACGTGTGTGAATACATAGACAAAACAAAGTGTCCCTAGTATGCCTCTACTTGACTAGCTCGTTAATCAAAGATGGTTATGTTTCCTAACCATAGACATGTATTGTTATTTGATGAACGAGATCACATCATTAGAGAATGATGTGGTGGAAAAGACTCATCCGTTAGCTTAGCATAATGATCGTTAAGTTTTATTGATATTGCTTTCTTCATGACTTATACATGTTCCTCAGACTATGAGATTATGCAACTCCTGAATACCGGAGGAACACCTTGAGATTAGGATTTGTCACTCCGTGTATCACAGAGGTATCTCTGGGCCCTCTCGGTAATGCTCATCACTATAAGCCTTGCAAGCAATGTGACCAATAAGTTAGTTATGGGATGATGCATTATGGAATGAGTAAAGAGACTTGTCGGTAAGGAGATTGAAATAGGTATGAAGACACCGATGATCGAATCTCGGGTAAGTAACATACCGATGACAAAGGGAACAACGTATGTTGTTGTGCGGTTTGACCGATAAAGATCTTTGTAGAATATGTAGGAACCAATATAAGCATACATGTTCTTCTATTGGTTATTGATCGGAGATGTGTCTCAATCATGTCTACATAGTTCTCGAACCCGTAGGGTGTGCACACTTAACGTTCGATGACGATTTGTATTATGAGTTATGTGTTTTCGTGACCGAAGTTTTGTTTGAATTACCGGATGAGATCACGGACATGACGAGGAGTCTCGAAATGGTCGAGAAGTAAAGATGACATATTGGAAGGTTATATTCTGATACCTGAATGGTTTTGGGAAGTTCCAAATAAGTTTTGGGGTACAGGGAGGTTACCGGAACCCCCCGGGAGAGTAATGGGCCAACATGGGCCTTAGTGGAGGAGAGAGGGTCGGCCATAGGAGGTGACGCCCCCCCCCCCCTTGCCAATCCGAATTTGACAAGGGGTGGGGACGGCGCCCCCCTTTCCTTCTCCTACTCCCTCTCCTTTCCCCCTTTGCTACTCCAGAAAAAAGGAAAAGGTGGGGGGCGAATCCTACTAGGAGTGGAGTCCTAGTAGGACTCCCCCCTCCATGGCGCTCCCCATGGTGGGCGGCCTCCTTCCCCCTCCTTTATATGCGGGGGTAGGGGGCACCCCAAAGGCACAACATTGTCTTAGCCGTGTGCGGTGCCCCCTCCACCGTTCACTCCTCCGATAGTATCATCGTAGTGCTTAGGCGAAGCCCTGCGTGGATCACATCATCAACACCATCATCACGCCATCGTGCTGACGAAACTCTCCCTCGACCCTCTGCTGGATCAAGGGTTTGAGGGACATCATCGAGCTGAACGTGTGCTGAACTCGGAGGTGCCGTACGTTCGGTGCTAGATCAGTTGGATCATGAAGACGTTTGACTACATCAACCACATTAACCTAACGCTTCCACTTTCAGTCTACGAGGGTACGAGGACACACTCTCCCCCTCTCGCTGCTATGCATCTCCTATATAGATCTTGCGTGATCGTAGGAATTTTTTGGAAATTGCATGCTATGTTCCCCAGCACGAATACCATCGTCCTATATATCAATCTTTACCTCTCGACCATTTCGAGACTCCTCGTCATGTCCGTGATCACATCCGGGACTCCGAAAAACATTTGGTCACCAAATCACATAACTCATATAATACTATATCATCAACGAATGTTAAACGTGCGGACCCTATGGGTTTGAGAACTATGTAGACATGACCGAGACACCTCTTCGGTCAATAACCAATAGCGTAACCTGGATGCTCATATTGGCTCCCACATGTTCTATGAAGATCTTTATCGGTTGAACCATTATTACAACATACGTTATTCCCTTTGTCCATCAGTATGTTACTTGCTTGAGATTCGATCGTCCGTATCTTCTTACCTAGTTCAATCTCATTACCGGCAAGTCTCATTACTCGTTCCTTAATACATCATCCTGCAACTAACTCATTAGTCACTTTGCTTGCAAGGCTTCTTATGATGTACATTACCGAGAGGGCCCAGAGATACCTCTCCGATACTCGGACTGACAAATCCTAATCTCGATCTATGCCGACCCAACAAACACCTTAGGAGATGCATGTAGAGCATCTTTATAATCACCCAGTTACTTGTGACATTTGATAGCACACGAGGCATTCCTCCAGTATCTAGGAGTTGCATAATCTCATAGTTGAAGGAATATGTATTTGACATGAAGAAAGCAATAGCAATAAAACTGAACGATCATTATGCTAAGCTAACGGATGGGTCTTGTCCATCACATCATTCTTCCTAATGATGTGATCCCGTTATCAGATGACAACTCATGTCCATGGTTAGGAAGCCTTAACCATCTTTGATCAACGAGCTAGTCTAGTAGAGGCTTACTAGGGACACAGTATTTTTTATGTATTCACACATGTATTTAAGTTTCCGATCAATACAATTCTAGCATGCATAATAAACCTTTATCATGAATAAGGAAATATAAAATAACAACTTTATTATTGCCTCTAGGGCATATTTGCTTCAGTCTCCCACTTGCACTAGAGTCAATAATCTAGTTCACATTGCCATGTGACTTAACACCAATAGTTCACATCTTTATGTGACTAACACCCACAGTTCACATCGCCATGTGGCCAACACCCAAAGGGTTTACTAGAGTCCATAATCTAGTTCACATTGCTCTGTGATTAACACCCAAAGAGTACTAAGGTGTGATCATGTTTTGCTTGTGAGAGAAGTTTAGTCAACGTGTATGCCACAATCAGATCCGTATGTATTTTGCAAATTTCAATGTCTACAAAATGATCTGCATGGAGCTACTCTAGCTAATTTCTCCCACATTCAATACGTATCTAGATTGAGACTTAGAGTCATCTAGATCAGGGACAAAGCTTGCATCGATGTAACTCTTTATGACAAACTCTTTATCACCTCCATAACCAAGAAACATTTCCTTAGTCCTCTTTAAGGTAACTAAGGATAATTTTGACTGTTTTCTAGTGATCTATTCCTAGATCACTATTGTACCCCCTTGCTAAACTCATGGCAAGGTACACAACAGGTTTGGTACACAACATGGTATACCTTATAGAACCTATGGCTGAGGCATAGGGAATGACTCTCATTCTCTCTTTATGTTCTGCCGTGGTCGGGTTTTGAGTCTTCACTCAACTTCACACCTTACAATATAGGCAAGAACTCCTTCTTAGACTGATCCATTTTGAACTCCTTCAAAATCTTTTCAAGGTATGTACTCATTGAAAGTCTTATCAAGCATCTTAATCTATCTCTATAGATCTTGATGCCCAATATGTAAGCAGCTTCACCGAGGTCTTTTATTGAAAAATTCTTATTCAAGTATCCTTTTATGCTATCCAGAAATTCTATATCATTTCCAATCAACAATATGTCATCCACATATAATATCAGAAATGCTACAGAGCTCCCACTCACTTTCTTGTAAATACAGGCTTCACCGTAAGTCTGTATAAAACCATATGCTTTGATCACCTCATCAAAGCGTATATTCCAACTCTGAGATGCTTGCACCAGTCCATAGATGGACCGCTGGAGATTGCACACCTTATTAGCACCTTTAGGATCGACAAAACCTTCTGGTTGTATCATATACAACTCTTCTTAGAGATATCCATTTAAGGAATGCAGTTTTGACATCCATTTGCCAGATTTCATAAAATGTGGCAATTGCTAACATGATTCGGACGGACTTAAGCATAGCTACAGTTAGAAAGTCTCATCATAGTCAACCCCTTGAATGTATCAAAAAAAACCTTTTGCGACAAGTCGAGCTTTGTAGACAGTAACATTACCATCATTGTCAGTCTTTTTTCTTGAAGATCCATTTATTCTCCATGGATTGCCGATCATCAGGCAAGTCCACCAAAGTCCACACTTTGTTCTCATATATGGATCCTATCTCAGATTTCATGGCCTCAAGCCATCTATCGGAATCTAGGCTCATCATAGCTTCTTCATAGTTCGTAGGTTTGCCTTGGTCTAGTAACACGACTTCCAGGACAGGATTACCATACCACTCTGGTGCGGATCGTGCTTTGGTTGACCTATGAAATTCAGTAGTAACTTGATCTGAAGTTTCATGATCATAATCTTTAGCTTCCTCTCTAGTTGGTGTAGGCATCATGGGAACAATTTTCTCGGATGTACTACTTTCCAATTCGAGAGAAGGTACATGATACGTCTCCAACGTATCTACTTTTCCAAACACTTTTGTTGTTGTTTTGGACTCTAACTTGCATGATTTGAATGAAACTAACCCGGACTGACGTTGTTTTCAGCAGAACTGCCAAGGTGTTGTTTATTGTGAAGAAAACAAAAGTTCTCGGAATGACCTAAAAATCCATGGAGATAACTTTTGGAAAATATAAAAAATACTGGCGAAAGAATCAAGGCCAGGGGCCCACACCCTGTCCACGAGAGTGGGGGGCGCGCCCCCTCCCCCTGGGCGCCCCTGTCTCATGGGCCCCCTTATGCTCCACCGACCTCAACTCCAACTCTATATATTCCGTTTCACAGAGAAAAAAATCAGAGAGAAAGTTTCATCACGTTTTACAATACGGAGCCGCCGCCAAGCCCTAATCTCTCTCGGGAGGGCTGATCTGGAGTCCGTTCGGGGCTCCGGGGAGGGGGATTCATCGTCGTCATCTTCATCAACCATCCTCCATCACCAATTTCATGATGCTCACCGCCATGCGTGAGTAATTCCATCGTAGGCTTGCTGGACGGTGATGGGTTGGATGAGATTTACCATGTAATCAAGTTAGTTTTGTTAGGGTTTGATCCGTAGTATCCACTATGTCCTGAGATTGATGTTGCTATGACTTTGCTATGCTAAATGCTTGTCATTAGGGCCCGAGTGCCATGATTTCAGATCTGAACCTATTATGTTTTCATGAATATATGTGAGTTCTTGATCCTATCTTGCAAGTGTATAGTCACCTATTATGTGTTATGATCCGACAACCCCGAAGTGACAATAATCGGAATACTTCTCGATGATGACCGTAGTTTGAGGAGTTCATGCATTCACTATGTGTTAATGCTTTGGTCTGGTTCTCTAGTAAAAGGAGGCCTTAATATCCCTTAGTTTCCACTAGGACCTCGCTACCACGGGAGGGTAGGACAAAAGATGTCATGCAAGTTCTTTTCCATAAGCACGTATGACTATATTCGAAATACATGTCTACATTACATTGATGAATTGGAGCTAGTTCTGTGTCACTCTATGTTATAACTATTACATGAGAAATCGCATCCGACATAATTATCCATCACTGATCCAATGCCTACGAGCTTTTCACATAGTGTGCTTTGCTTATTTACTTTTCCGTTGCTACTGTTACAATCACTACAAAACTGCTCTCTTTACTTTTGCCACTGTTACCATTACTATCATACTACTTTTCTACTAAATACTTTGCTGCAGATACTAACTTATCCAGGTGTGGTTGAATTGACAACTCAACTGCTAATACTTGAGAATATTCTTTGGCTCCCATTGTGTCAAATCAATAAATTTGGGTTGAATACTCTACCCTCAAAAACTGTTGCGATCCCCTATACTTGTGGGTTATCAAGACTATTTTTTGGCGCCGTTGCCGGGGAGCATAGCTCTATTCTTTGAGTCACTTGGGATTTATATCTGCTGATCACTATGAAGAACTTGAAAGACGCAAGAACTAAGATTTTTCCCTCAACCACGAGGGGAGGTAAGGAACTGCCATCTAGCTCTACACTAGATTCTCCTTCTGTTATGAGTAAGCTTGCGATGCCTAAACCTACTACTGCTATGAATTCTAACATGTCGCATGTTATTGATGATGCCTGAGGGAGTCCCAGATTAGGGGGTGTCCGGATAGCCGGACTATACCTTTGGCCGGACTCCTGGACTATGAAGATACAAGATTGAAGACTTCGTCCCGTGTCCGGATGGGACTTTCCTTGCCGTGGAAGGCAAGCTTGGCGATACGGATATGTAGATCTCCTCCCATTGTAACCGACTCTGTGTAACCCTAGCCCTCTCCAGTGTCTATATAAACCGGAGGGTTTTAGTCCGTAGGACGAACAACAATCATACCATAGGCTAGCTTATAGGGTTTAGCCTCTCTGATCTCGTGGTAGATCTACTCTTGTACTACCCATATCATCCATATTAATCAAGCAGGAGTAGGGTTTTACCTCCATCGAGAGGGCCCAAACCTGCGTAAAAACATCGTGTCCCTTGTCTCCTGTTACCATCCGCCAAGACGCACAGTTCAGGACCCCCTACCCGAGATCCGCCGGTTTTGACACCGACATTGGTGCTTTCATTGAGAGTTCCGTTGTGCCGTCGCCAGCCTCATCCCGTCTTTAAAGACGACACTGTTGCTAAAGGAGCTTTGTCTATCGGCCAAACTCTCCGGCTAGGCGGTTTTCTTATGACCGCCTGTTCGGCCGCCGCGTCGATGATGACTTCTCGGGTCATCGAAAGCAATCTCCACGTCAACTCGGAACTCGCCGAGCAGTTAGATCCGATGGAGCTCTCTTCCTTAAACGAGCTCTTGGATCGCATCGCCGCCCTGGGAGTCGCTACAGACTACGATCAGATTGGGCCTAAACCCTATCCGAGAGAGATTAACTCTCCCCAGGTCACCCACCACGTTGCAGTGGTGGAGGAACAATGCGGCAAGCCTTCATCTATCTTAAGGACTAGTTATGTCCGGATTCCCGATCCCTCCAAGCCGGATACCCGCAGAGGGGAGGACGTCACTCAAGCCCTGAACCTAAAGTCAGGAAGCGGGCTATATTCATTGGACAACATCCAAGAACCCAAGCTTCCGAGTTCGGAAACTCCTTGGCCCCTGAGTCTCAGATTGGGCAAGGTTCCGGATTTAATTCCATCCGCCCACCCAAATATAAGCGATCTATCCCAAATTCGGCAAGAGCCCGCAGAAACAGTACACCATTACTGGGCCAGATTCCTCCTGGTCAAGAACAGGATAAAGGACTGCCGTGAGGAGGATGCAATTTCATTCTTCTGCAATAATTGCACGGACAACGGAATCCTCAACGCCATAAGTCACCGTGAAATTACACGCTTCGCTGACTTGGCATCCATAGTACGAAAGTACTGTGCGATGGAAAGCGCCTGGAAAACCGAAATAAAAGGGTGCATTATGGCCAGGCACCTGGGTTAAACACCAAAAAGCAAAAACCCTCTATAGGGCATGGAACCGTACTGGAGGGATGGCTCAATGGACCCTGTAAAGTTCATAGTACAGAGGGCGCCTGTCAGGACCCCGACTCAATGCCACATCGATCTAGCATGTAACACCCCATATCACTTTGCGGCCTCACGCACGGTATTCCCACGGGTGTCGCCTTACCTTTGCCCGGGACCGTTTGCGTCTTTTGGCACACGTATATGATAGTGTCGCTAGCATCCATATGGTAAGGAGCCCGGGCTGACATGGCTAGTCGTAAACCCAAAGTGGCACAAACTTACAGGGACAGGCATCCATGACCCAACATCGAACGTGTCGGTCATCAGCGAGTGAATCCAGGCTGTAGCACTGGGCTAGCAGGACTCCGGTGAACCGGGCTGTAGCGGGCTAACAGGACTCCGGTATTCATCGCGTGACATTTCCCCGAAGGAACAGACACAGGAACGAAGAAGGACACATGCCGGCCAGCCTAAGTGTTCCGGAGCAGTAGCAAGCTACCATGGCTCAGTGGAAACACTAGGAGACATTTCCCGGTAAGAGAGGCTACTAAGGATAAACAACTAGATAGTCAGATCCCACACATACCAAGCATTTCAACAACATACACACAATATGCTCGATATGTGCAGATACAACATGGCATCACAACATGACTCTACAACTCAAGTAATTATTCAATAGGCTCCGAGGAGCGAGATATTACAAACATGGGTCTCATGACCCAACAATCAGAGCATACAAGTCAAAGCACATGCGGAAGCTTAACATGTCTGAGTACAGACAACTATAAATGAAAAAGGCTGAGAAGCCTGACTATCTACCAGATCCTGCCGAGGGCACAAGATCGTAGCTGAGGTAACAAGCTAAACGTCGAAGACCACGCGAAATTACTAGTGAGACTGAAGTCTCTCTGCAAAAACATAAAATAGGCAAACGTGAGTACAAATGTACCCAGCAAGACTTACATCAGAACTATCTACATATGCATCATTATCAACAAAGGGGATGGTGGGGTTTAACTGCAGCAAGCCAGCTTTGACTCTGTGGCTATCCTGAACTACGACTGCAAGTAACTCTTTTGAGGTGGCGCACACGAGTCCACATATTCACCATATCAATACACCACTATGGATCCGCTCCCGTCTCCCTACGAGAACGCCATCCATGGCACTCACGCTTATCTTGCGTATTTTAGAGTATCCACTTACACTTGTCTATGAACTATGCAAGGGGTCCAAGTTTCCATATCCGAGGAATCCGGCTATTCGAATAGATGATGTTAACCCTGCAGGGGTGTACTTCTTCACACACGCTCTCGCCACTTACCGCCCTGTACACGTCATGTACCTCGGCAACCTTCAAGCGGAAGCTGGGCGAGGGAGTCGGCCACGACCTGACTAATCGAACAAGTCTCTAGTCCAGGTTTATCGCCTATTCGGGTTCCATCCGCAAGGAGATCCGGCCGGGGTGTCGCTCACGGCCCCAAACGATGTGAGCAGGGTTCCCAAGCCCACCAACCGGGTGCCACTTGGTACACCGTGCCACTGTGCCTAGTCTGTCCCAAGCCCACCTGTACCGGGTGCCACTTGGTAGACTACTAACACTGCCTACAAACACCAGAAACTAGTTGCAACTCCTGGACAGAGATCAAGTTGATTAATAAGTCGAGAGGGCTTGGAGCGCCCGGAGCCCAATGTGTGGTAGTAACTGATCATGGATCACAAACACAGAACTCAGTTCCTGAGGACGGCTGCAATGAGACAACCCACCATGTACTCCTACATGGCCTCTCACCGCTACCTTTACCAAATCGTGTTCACACACTTAGCTCACACACAGTAGGACATGTTCACACGCCTCTGATTCATCCCCGATGAATCAGACCTGACCCAACTCTAAGCAGTAGCAGGCATGACAAACAAGCATGAATGAGTAGGCACAACAGGGCTCAAACAACTCCTACTCATGCTAGTGGGTTTCATCTATTTACTGTGGCAATGACAGGTCATGCAAAGGATAAAGGGTTCAGCTACCGCAGCAAGTATCAAATATGTCGTTGTTGTCCTAATGCAGTAAAAGAGAGCAGGAGCGAGAGAGTGGGATTTTATCGGAATGAACAAGGGGGTTTTGCTTGCCTGGCACTTCTGAAGATAACATTGAGTCTTCATCAGTGTCAACGATCACATCATCGGTATCACGTCTATCGAGAGGGGACAAATACCGGCAACACAGAAAGGAACACAATCAATGCAATGCACAATATGATGCATGATCATGACATGGCAAAAGAATGTGTTTTGGGCTAATGCAGCTAGCAACAGATTAAATGAAGTTGGTTTGAATATAAAATTCAAATTCAAACTCCATATGTGACTATTCAAATGCCATTTACTTCATTTGCCCTAAACAGTAGTGATAAGTTTCTCTAACATGCATGAAAATGGTACAGATGGATTCCTTGAATTTTTCTGATAATTTTTCATATATAAATTATTTAATTTGGAGTTACGGTTAATTTTCTATGATTTATTGAAGTTTTAGGCATTTTCTGGAATTTCCTGATTATTTTTAAATCCAGAAAATCATTTAATGCGTCAGCATGACATCACCTTGACGTCAGCAGGTCAACAGGGCGCCTCCAGGTCAAACCTGACGTGTGGGGTCCACACGTCAGTGACACAGGAGCTAATCCCGGTCAAACCCAGCGCTGACTGGGGTTTGACCAGGGGTGGGGCCCACTGTCAGTGGCTGTGGGGGTGTTTAGTGTGGTCATTAGTGCTAATTAGGCGTGCCACATCGGCAGTCGCCGGAGTTTCGCCGGCGACGACCATTCCGCACGGCGGGGGAACGCCGGACTTGCGCTAGGGGCATCGGATCGACGCGCCAAGGGCACCAGGAGGTAGCCCGCGCCCGTGCGCATCTAGGGGGACCAACGGGAGGTGCGGGGGTGGCCGGGGTTCGCCGGAATGGAGCCCGAGGCGGCGGCCGGAGCTCGGGTGGGTTGCGGGTTTGGGGTTGCAGCGCGCAAACGAACCAACTAACGCGCTAGCCATGCTCTGTGTGCAGCCTCGAGTTCGTTGGACGCTGGTGCGTGACCAGATGGTCACCGGAGTGACGCCGGCGTCGAGCTCGTGCGGCGGTGGGTTTCGGCCTTGATGGAATCAGCGGCCAGAGCGAGCAAAAGAGAACGGGGGTAGGGGGAATCGGGTCAAGGGCTCACCGCGGAGCTGCAGGGAGGGTTAGTGGGCTCGGGGGCGCGCCGGAGTTGCCGAATCGACGGAGAAGATCCTCGGCGGCCGGCGAGGGGGAGAACGTCGGGGGCGGCGTTCCGGGGCTCTTCTGGTCGCGTGAGACGACGAAGAGGACGAGGGAGGACCGGCGGAGCTCGAGGGCGTGTCGGAAAGGCTTCGGGACGGCTGCGGCCGTGCGAGCGCTGGTCGGCGGCGACGGGCTCCGTTCGGTCGCGGGAGGGAGAGGGGGCAGAGGGGGATAGGGACGGAGGGAAGGAGCGAGGAGAGTGAGAGAGGGAGCCAGGGGCTGCGTGGCGTCGCGGGAGGCGACCAGGGGAGGAGGAGGCAGCCAGGCAGGGAGGAGGTGGCCGGGGCGCGTGGCCGCGCACGCCGGGCGCGTGCCCGTCCTCCTGGCAGAGGAGGAAGGCGACAGGGGAGGGAGGCGGCGGTGGGCTGGGCCAGCGGGAGGAGCTGGCCAGCTGGGCCGGCTACAGGTAAGTGGCCCAGGTAGTCTCTCTCTCTCTCTTTCTTTTTTTAATACTGTTTTTAATTATTGTTTTCTATTTTGTTCTGTTTTGTTTTAGTTTAGTAAAATACTAAACCATTTTAATAAATTATGTAGTTTATTATGTGGCTTACTAAAATATATACCAAGCCACTCACAAACTTCCAGAATTATTTGGAGTCATATTTAATATATATTAAATATAAATCCAAAGCAAATAGTTATTGGATTAATTCAAATGGCCAAAATAAACATCTATGTGATTCCAAAAATATTGGTTTAAATTTTACCTCTCACCAATATTTCCATGGAATAACAGGAACATTTTCTTGGACTCATTTGATGAAATTTAAATGTTGGTTATTTTTAGAGGTCTTCTGAGGCTTTTGAAAATTCCTCAATTCAATTTCATTTGAATTTAAACATGATGCTCACATGAGGTCTAGCCTAGTGCATTACCAGAAGCTAGGGATGTGACAACTCACCCCCACTAAACAAGAATCTCGTCTCGAGATTCAGGAGTAGGGTAGGCTGAAGGGGAAAAGCAAACTAGTATAATCTTCACGATCCCGGTTGCACTTCAGTTGAACGTTGATTCGATCACCATCATTGTCTTCAAGTCTTGCTCTGAGAAATCCTGCCAACATGACATGGAGGGAAGAAGGAGACTCTAGAAGGGTCGATCTTCTCGAAGATCGAACAACTCACGATTAACCTACGGAATGAGACATAGCAACATCTCTCGAGCTGAGAGACGAAGCACGCACCCATAGGAATGGAGTGAAGCAGATGACAAGGGTCCACTAGGTAGACAACAATTCCACACCTAAGAGGGTGGTGAACGGTTGTCAACGTAGCGAGGAGTTGAGTTGCCATGATACCACAATGATGCACCTTAGGGAAGGTGACTCGAAGATATATCCCCTTAAGTGGCAAAAGAATTACTTTTGATTCAAAGATCATTGAAACTCTTTATACCAGCCTAAGCAATCACAAGCGATCATTTGGAGGGGGTCGGTAGAATGGCATACTCGAACTTGGATGATGTGGATTACCTTGTTGAAGACAACGTAATGGATGAATTTGCTTACCACCGGAAATGGAAGAGACCCATGGTAGAATGCCACATTGGTGGTGCAAGCTGGGAGCAGAATGCAAATGCTGGGAATGATTCTGGTAACTGGGGAAGAACCCAACAATAGGGGGTGAATTCACTGTTTGAGTAGGTCATAGCATGTCGAGGAAACGGAGAGGATCCCCAGTTAATGCCGAAGATAACACCTAGCGCTTGAGCGTGCTCTCAAGAACTTGAGCATTTCCATATTCATCAAGGTTTTACCACATCCGTGGCAAGGATTCTGGCAACACAACTTACTACCATGATGAATGGTGATGGAGGATGCAGATGCAAGGAAGATAATACCTTCTCAGATTTCACCTTAGCGAGGCCAAGGAAATAAAATCTGGATGATCGACCGAGAGACATTTAGCACTCCGCTTCTAATGTTCTCCTTGATGTGCTAGCGTATCCCATTCATAGATATGGTTTGATAACTAGGACATCAAGTAAAAGGTCGGACTTCGGGAACACAAAAATCCATAGGGGCAACTAGGGAGTAAACCCTACGAAATCCCTATGAGGAGGTGGCCAACTTCATCAATCAAGATATTATAATAACAGGTCTTCCGGCTGGGTGTGGTGGCCACGACATCCACTTTACCGGTTATCGAGGGACCAATATTATAGTTCTTGGAGAATGTTCCAACCATCATATCTGCCTGAGATTCAGATCTGGTTGGTGTCAGGATATTCCAGACTCATCGAGTCCAGGAAGAAAAATGAAAGTTTGCAACACAAATCGACGAGATGACGTTGCGAGATTCTCGGGAAATGAACTACGATAGCAAGCTCCAAAACATGAGCTGGTTCTGCTACAAACATGTGAACACGTTGTCCCAGACAAGCATGCCCACATGGTAGTCTTACAATAAAACACTACCGAGTTCTGGTTGGGAGCCATCATCGAGGATATCGAAGTCTTTACGCAAGTCCATGGATTAGATCCCAAGCATAGACTTCTTTTCCTTGAACAAGTCAATCAGTGGCTTGGTGTGCTAGGATATGCATATGGAATGAAGATGATCAGTCTAACAGACCACAGAATTCTTCGCACGTGCATGACCGACTTGGGATGATTCCAAAGGAGCAAAAACAAACTTTCTCGAATTCACGACGACAGCTTACATCAGAATGCACGTGAACCAAAAGAAGTCACTCCTTTCATCAAACAAGTACTTCATGAGCTAGCATGAAGAAAATGCTTTCAAAAATTTCCAACACTAACTTAATGTTCAACAACATCATGGAGGAGATAAGGATGTTGTCAATGGGCTCAACAACAACTCATCGGAATTCCCATATCACTGGACTTCCACCATCGTGTGAACACGGTGATAGCATTGGTCAGACCCATAAGAATATAATGGTGTATGCTCGAGGAAAACCACGAGTAAGACAACATTACGAATATCGTTGGTTCTGACTTGATTTGACGATAGCCCACCATCAAATCAAAGGATTGATAAGACAATAGGTCCAGCAACTGATCACAGGGACCAATCGATGAAGATATCATCTTTCTTCAATACACACTACACAAGAATATCCTTTTGGGACGAACTAAGTCAGGCAAGCTTTTATCTTCCAACTCTCCAAGTTGTTGTCTAGCTCAACCAACTAGCTCAGGGATATCTAACACCGATTCTTGGAGAGAAGGTGGTTCACAAGAAACCAACTTGATCACGAGCTCAACATAGCGGTCAGGTGACAACCTGGTAATACTTCCAAGAAGATCTTCGGAAATCACGAACCACCGATATGTTACTAAGCTCGAGAACAATCTTGCTTTTTGAGGCAAGACGATATGATCGATAGAGCGAAGATTTGGAATAACCCTAACTCATCGATCGAGGAGTGCACCGAGAACAAGGACTAGGTAGCACGATCAATCTTAGAATGATGATTCACTAACCAACATGCTAAGAATGAAATTATTGTCCTTTAACTACCAAACAACGGAGTTGCTAGCAGTATTGATTTCACACACCACGATTCACTTGTCGACATCCCGGTTACGATAACACAGGAACCGAGGAATAAACAATGTTGGCGAGAAGTATCACTGTGTCAAGAGTTCATAGGATGGTGTGCAATTCCCATGACAATTCCGATATAAAGATGGTAATACTCCAGGGTAGAACAGAACAAAAGCTGGATTAGCAATTTGATCTGCGGAGCACAACTTCTTTGACCCAATCCTGGATATGGAAGAGGTACTGGAGTTTGTTTCTCCTAGTCATTCTGAATGGAATGGCTTGACGGACCACAAGAGTAATAGGCATCGATGAACGAATGCACACATAATCTTGACTATCAATTGATAGACGAGGGTCAGAAGACAACTAAAGAGGGACAACTCAAAGGAACATACAATTTTCTGAGTTGTGGATGCATGGTTCAGCATGTCGAATGAAGTTCAACATATTTCTTCCGGATAACCCATGCAGAAAGGTAGAACTGGCAGAGTCACAATATAGAATCGAGAACCCATCGAGAGCACTCTGATTGTGATCTTTCGATCAGCGAGGAACATCTGCCATAAACGGTTCATAGTATTTGGAAGAAGGAAATACCACGAACCTCGAGGACTAATGCAAGGGTTACTAATATCCTGAAGGAACTAGCAACACTATCAACATGATTTAAGTAGAGTGAATCTCGGGTTCAAAAACCCAGGAATAGAATACCTACTACTAAGTAGCATCACGGGATGCTTTCGAGAATGATGGCCAGAATCATCACACTGGGAACACAAATCATGGCTAAATTACTAGATGATCCCCTAAGACACCTAGGGTCATAATAATAACTCCAACATAAAGGTCGAGGCATTAAAGTACCTCAACTCACTGATTTGTGTGATTAACCTGACCAAAGGCACATTGGAAACAGGAGGAAGGGATTTGCAAGTGCATCAGACTGTTTGGAAACCTGGGATGACTCGGACAGCATAACGGCTGTAAATGCTCAGAAAAGATTTGAGACATTCACAAAAATGGTGGCATAACCACTCAGAAGCACAATATCAAGGTTTCGAGATCAACAATTAACATACAGAGGTAGTAAGAGCTGAACTGAGACTTAAATCCAACAATCTATAAGTCTACGGATTAGTAACACGTGATCCTGATAGAAAGAAAAGATAGCCTAGTTCTTAATCCCCGCAGGAAAGATAAGATGACTCAGATCAGAAGGCATAAGGTATAAGGAGTAAAAAGAGCCTTACGTTCCATCCCACAATCAATTCCCTTATATAACTAAAGAATTTCTAGACTCAACTTCGACCAGTTTGGCTTGGTAATCCTACAGGCAGTCAAGCTCTGATACCAACGCTGTCAGGACCCCGACTCAATGCCACATCGATCTAGCATGTAACACCCCATATCACTTTGCGGCCTCACGCACGGTATTCCCACGGGTGTCGCCTTACCTTTGCCCGGGACCGTTTGCGTCTTTTGGCACACGTATATGATAGTGTCGCTAGCATCCATATGGTAAGGAGCCTGGGCTGACATGGCTAGTCGTAAACCCAAAGTGGCACAAACTTACAGGGACAGGCATCCATGACCCAACATCGAACGTGTCGGTCATCAGCGAGTGAATCCAGGCTGTAGCACTGGGCTAGCAGGACTCCGGTGAACCGGGCTGTAGCGGGCTAACAGGACTCCGGTATTCATCGCGTGACATTTCCCCGAAGGGACAGACACAGGAACGAAGAAGGACACATGCCGGCCAGCCTAAGTGTTCCGGAGCAGTAGCAAGCTACCATGGCTCAGTGGAAACACTAGGAGACATTTCCCGGTAAGAGAGGCTACTAAGGATAAACAACTAGATAGTCAGATCCCACACATACCAAGCATTTCAACAACATACACACAATATGCTCGATATGTGCAGATACAACATGGCATCACAACATGACTCTACAACTCAAGTAATTATTCA
>NC_041383.1:540707114-540725204 GCF_002162155.2 Triticum dicoccoides
GGGGGAGAACGTCGGGGGCGGCGTTCCGGGGCTCTTCTGGTCGCGTGAGACGACGAAGAGGACGAGGGAGGACCGGCGGAGCTCGAGGGCGTGTCGGAAAGGCTTCGGGACGGCTGCGGCCGTGCGAGCGCTGGTCGGCGGCGACGGGCTCCGTTCGGTCGCGGGAGGGAGAGGGGGCAGAGGGGGATAGGGACGGAGGGAAGGAGCGAGGAGAGTGAGAGAGGGAGCCAGGGGCTGCGTGGCGTCGCGGGAGGCGACCAGGGGAGGAGGAGGCAGCCAGGCAGGGAGGAGGTGGCCGGGGCGCGTGGCCGCGCGCGCCGGGCGCGTGCCCGTCCTCCTGGCAGAGGAGGAACGCGACAGGGGAGGGAGGCGGCGGTGGGCTGGGCCAGCGGGAGGAGCTGGCCAGCTGGGCCGGCTACAGGTAAGTGGCCCAGGTAGTCTCTCTCTCTCTCTTTCTTTTTTTAATACTGTTTTTAATTATTGTTTTCTATTTTGTTCTGTTTTGTTTTAGTTTAGTAAAATACTAAACCATTTTAATAAATTCTGTAGTTTATTATGTGGCTTACTAAAATATATACCAAGCCACTCACAAACTTCCAGAATTATTTGGAGTCATATTTAATATATATTAAATATAAATCCAAAGCAAATAGTTATTGGATTAATTCAAATGGACAAAATAAACATCTCTGTGATTCCAAAAATATTGGTTTAAATTTTACCTCTCACCAATATTTCCATGGAATAACAGGAACATTTTCTTGGACTCATTTGATGAAATTTAAATGTTGGTTATTTTTAGAGGTCTTCTGAGGCTTTTGAAAATTCCTCAATTCAATTTCATTTGAATTTAAACATGATGCTCACATGAGGTCTAGCCTAGTGCATTACCAGAAGCTAGGGATGTGACAGCACCACACCAACTCATAGGCTTAGAGCATGTTGGATACTCCGGCAGGTGGCCAGAAGTGGCGAAGAGCTTCTAACTCCAGAATTCATAGAGCACCAGCCCAGGGATACCAGTATGGTATTAACAGTCTTCGAGACTTTCGCATCAAATAATATGCAGAAACGAACACTCCGCAGCCTTGCCAAAGTCTACCAAGTAGCAACAATAAACCCATGGAGTGACACGGCTATTACCTTTAATGCCAGTGATGAACCTAAATTCCGAACAGCCCGAGCACCAGCCGCATTGGTCCTCAGTCCAATAGTGGACGGCTTTCGCCTTACCAAGGTACTCATGGACGGTGGCAGCGGATTGAACCTCATTTATAAGGAAACCCTTCAAAAATGGAAATAGACTGGAGCCGCATTGAGCGAAGCAGCACAACCTTTAGAGGAATAATCCCCAGTCGGGAAGCGTGCTGCACAAAAAAATCACATTGGATGTGGTGTTCGGCACGCCGGATAACTACAGGTCCGAGGAGGTCACGTTCCAAGTGGCCCCGTTCAGCAGCGGATACCACGCTCTATTAGGGCGAGAGGCATTCATAATTTTTCAAGCTATACCCCATTACGGGTACATGAAGCTCAAAATGCCCGGACCCAACGGAATCATCACTCTTGCTAGTGACCCAGACATATCACTCCGCGCCGAAAGTAAGACAGCCGCACTGGCCCTTGAGGCACTATCCAAAGCCCTAGCGGCCGAGGAACTGACTGCGCTGCGCTCCATGGTGAACAGGGACGACGTGATACTCGATAAAAGATCCAAGTCCACCTCCTTTAAACCGGCGGACGAAATAGTCAAATTCCAAGTCCATCCAACGGACCCTACAAAAATGGCCTCCATCGGGGCGCAATTAAACCCTGATGTAGACGCCGCACTACAAGAATTCCTACGCAAAAATTGGGACATTTTTGCCTGGCACCCTTCAGACATGCCAGGAATCCCACGCCGGCTGGCTGAGCACAGCCTAAACATCCTAAAAGGATTCAAGCCAGTCAAGCAGGCTCTTCGGCGTTTCTCCGAACCTAAGAGACAAGCCATGGGAGAGGATCTAGCCAAACTACTGGAGACCGGATTCATCAGAGATATAAAACATCCGGACTGGCTAGCAAACCTGGTGATGCTACCAAAGAAGGACAAATCCTGGCGCCTATGCGTCGATTTCAAGGACCTCAACAAGGCTTGCCCAAAGGATCCCTTCCCCCTCCCCCGCATCGATCAAATTATCGACGCTACCGCAGGACACGATTCATTGTGTTTCCTCACGCATACTCCGGCTACCATCAAATTAAGATGGCAGAGCCAAACCAAGCCGCAACGGCATTCATCACCCCATACGGCCCATTCTGCTTCAACACAATGCCCTTCGGGCTCAAAAACGTCGGCACAACATATCAGCGCATGATTCAGACATGTCTGGCAAACCAGATCGGCAAAACAGTGGAGGCATACGTAGATGACATGGTCGTCAAAACCAAGCATGTCGAAACTCTAGTAGACGACTTGAGGCTCACATTCGATAACCTCCGAACATATGACATCAAGCTTAACCCATAAAAATGCGTTTTCGGTGTACCAGCCGGAAAACTCTTGGGCTTCTTTGTATCTGGTAGAGGAATTGAAGCAAACCCAGCCAAGATCCGAGCTCTGCCACAATTGGATATTCCAAAGGACCTCAAACAAATACAAAAATTAACTGGATGCATGGCGGCTCTAAGCCGCTTTATCTCCTGCTTGGGAGAAAAGGCATTACCCCTTTATCGCCTCCTCCGGCGCACCGAACACTTCGAGTGGACGGATGCCGCCACGGCCGGACTCGAAGAAATAAAAGCCATATTGGCAACAAACCCGGTCCTGGCTGCGCCTAACATCGACGTACCAATGCTATTATACATTGCGGCAACTTATCAAGTTGTAAGCGCAGTGCTCGTCGTCGAACGAGAAACGGGCGGACACAAATTCCCGCTTCATAAACCAGTTTACTACGTGTCCACTGTCCTCACTCCATGCAAGTCACGGTACCCGCATTATCAAAAGATAGCGTACGCGGTGTTTATGGCATCCCGGAAGCTGCGACACTACTTTCAAGAGTGTTTGATAACAGTAGCCTCCGGAGTACCTCTTAACGATATTATAAACAACCGCGATGCGACAGGCCGGATTGCCAAATGGGCCATTGAGCTCCTCCCGTTTGACATAACCTATAAGCCACAACGAGCTATTAAGTCGCAAGTTTTGGCCGACTTCGTCGCCGAATGGACTGAAGCCAAACTCCCTAAAGAGTACGGCACATATTCCAACTGGATTATGCACTTCGATGGCTCCAAAATGTTAGCTGGTCTGGGGGCTGGCGTCATTCTGACGTCCCCAACGGGAGATACAGTTCAATACATACTCCAGATAATGTATATGGACTCCAACAACGCAGCCGAATACGAGGCCCTTCTACATGGTCTCCGGATGGCAGTCTACATGGGCATCCAACGCCTAGAGGTGCGTGGGGATTCGAACCTCGCGATATCCCAAATAAATGGAGACTTTGATGCCAAGGATCCAAAAATGGAAGCTTATCGCAACGCCGTCCTAAAAATGTCAGCTCGGTTCGAGGGGCTCGAATTTCACCATATAGCCCGGGAAAACAATCAGGCAGCAGACGTCTTGGCACGCATTGGTGCAAAGCGTGATGCAGTCCCCCCCAACTTTTTCTTGGAGAGGCTATTCAAGCCATCTGTATTAAGGGAAGGGGAATCCGGAAATAACAGCCCGGACCCAACCACATCGCCCGACACCGAACATTCTGACACAACGGGAGGCTCTGCCAACGAAGTAACATCCTCAGCCCATGTAATAATGGCAGTCATTGCCCCGTGGACAGAACCATTCCTAACCTACCTAACCAGGCAGGAACTTCCCGAGGACCAAAACAAGGCACGCTGCATAGTGCGGCGATCTAAAGCCTATAAAGTCCATGAGGGAGAGCTTTATAAGAAAAGCACCACCGGAGTCCTTCAAAGGTGCATCTCCGAAGAGGAAGGGCGGAATCTTCTGGCTGAAATTCATGCTGGACTCGGCGGGCACCACGCCGCAGCCCGGGCCCTTGTAAGCAAGGCCTTCCGTACAGGATTTTATTGGCCGACGGCCCGGGCAGATGCTCAGGACTTAGTCCAACGATGCGTCGGTTGCCAGCTCTTTGCCAACCAAAGCCATATGCCACCCACCGCCCTCCAAACTATACCCATCACCTGGCCCTTCGCGGTCTGGGGGCTTGACATGGTTGGACCCCTTAAAGGAGGAACCCACAAGCAAAAATACCTACTGGTCATGGTGGATAAATTCACCAAATGGATAGAGGCCAAGCCTGTTAAGACGGCCGAATCCGGACCGGTGATAGACTTCATATCAGGGGTCGTACACCGTTATGGCGTCCCCCACAGCATCATCATTGATAACGGCACGAACTTTACGGCCGACGAGGTCAAACTCTGGTGCAAAAACATGGGCATCAAGCTCGACTATGCTTCAGTCTATCACCCACAAACTAACGGTCAAGTCGAGCGAGCAAATGGTCTAATCATGAGCGGCATCAAACCCAGATTAGTGCGGTCCCTCAAGGAATCTAACACGCACTGGGTAGAGGATCTCGACTTCGTACTCTGGGGGCTGCGGACCACGCCGAATCGCACCACCGGATTCACACCATTCTTTATGGTATACGGTGCAGATGCAGTTCTGCCCTGCGACATAATTCATGACTCACCTCGCGTGCGCATGTACGAAGAAAGAGAAGTCGAACTCGATCGGCAGGACAGTTTGGACTCCTTGGAGGAGGAGCGTCACGTGGCAAAAGCCCGTTCCGCATTCTATCAACAGCAGGCTCGAAGATATCAAAGCAGAGAAGTACGGGCCAAAACTTACAATGTTGGCGAGTTAGTTCTACGCCTGCCGGACAAGAAAAAGGACAAACTCAAGCCCAAATGGAAAGGTCCCTTTATTATTGACCAAGTCCTAACTGGTGGAGCGTACCGTCTGCGAGATGCATCGGATAACCGACTCGAGCCGAACCCATGGAACGCAGCCCGTCTCCGAAGATTCTACGCCTAGCGCCGGACTCTATGTTCGTCTCCTTCCTCTATCTATTTTTTACACATTAGTTGTCTTATATTTCTCTCCTTCTCCCTCCCTTTCTCTTACAGCCTTTAGGGGCTCGTTCACGCCTTGTTCGCACACAATTGACGCGCTATCCGTGCTCATTATACCTGGGGGCTTCTTTAACAGAAGCTTGTTTATACGGGCCTCATGCCCAACACATGTGTCACACTTCCGCATGTACCTTTTATTCACCATTATATGCATCGATATGACTTAAGTTTTGGCCAAGCTGGGTTGCCTGGCTCCTGTGCTTACCCCTACGTTCTCGATTGTTCGGCTAGGCGGTAAAGGGAGCACCTCTGCGATTGTTACTGCCGGGTCAGCCGGATGTGTACCTCAGACTGGGTGAAGACGAAAGCTAGCGTTCTTAAGGGAATATTCGGTCGGTGAACTAAAGATGATTTCTCACTCGTTTATTTATCCGCCCCCAGATGCTTTTCTACTTTTTTCACAGTCCGGACATGCAATTTAGGGCATGCCTCCCAGGGAAAGGAACCCCTAACGGAACTATTCTCCCTGGAAGATGTTTCTTACTAACCATGTAATATAACATAACTAGTTGGGCACTTGTCTGTTCAAGCACTAATGACCCCTACGCCTGGTCTCCATGCATGCCCCGATTCTTACATAACCGAGAGGGTATTCGGACACACTTCGGACTATTGGGTCCCGAGGTTGAAGCGAAAAGGTCCGCCATGACAAACGATCTACAATCCGGCTAGAAGGCATTTTACATGTCATCTTAAATTACATAGTCAATTTGACTGGGTATATTCCTCTTCAATACCATCCAACAGGCTGTCTAGTTTACAGTTGATACGTCCATTTTGCATCATGCTTTATGTCAATATTTATTGCATTATGGGTTGTTATTTCACGTTATGTCACGATACTTATGGCTATTCTCTCTTATTTTACAAGGTTTACATAAAGAGGGAGAATGCCGGCAGCTGGAATTCTAGGCTGGAAAAGGAGCAAATATTGAAGGACTATTCTGCGCAACTCCAAAAGTCCTGAAACTCCACGGAATACCTTAGAATAAATAAAGAAAAATCATCGCCAAAGATGAAGGTCAGGGGGCCCACACCCTGCTCACGAGGGTGGGGGCGCACCCCCTAGGCGCGCCCCCTACCTCGTGGGCCCCCTGGTGGCTCTCCACGTCCATCTTCTCCTATATGAAGTCTTTCGATGAGAAAAAAAATAGCAGAGAACCTTTTGGGATGAGACTCCGCCACCACGAGGCGGAACCTTGGCGGAACCAATCTAGGGCTCCGGCAGAGCTGTTCTGCCGGGGACACTTCCCTCCGGGAGGAGGAAATCATCACCATCGCCATCACCAACGCTCCTCTCATCGGGAGAGGGCAATCTCCATCAACATCTTCACCATCACCATCTCATCTCCAAACCCTAGTTCATCTCTTGTATCCAATTCTTGTCTCCAAGTCCAGGATTGGTGCTAGTAGGTTGCTAGTAGTGTTGATTACTCCTTGTAGTTGATGCTAATTGGTTTATTTGGTGGAAGATCATATGTTCGGAACCTTTATGCACAATATTACCCCTCTGATTATGAACATGAATATGCTTTATGAGTAGTTACGTTTGTTCCCGAGGACAAGGGAGAAGTCTTGGTATTAGTAGTCGTGTGAATTTGGTATTCGTTCGATATTTTGATAAGATGTATGTTGTCTAACCTCTAGTGGTGTTATGTGAACGTCGACTACATAACACTTCACCATTATTTGGGCCTAGAGGAAGGCATTGGGAAGTAATAAGTAGATGATGGGTTGCTAGAGTGACAGAAGCTTAAACCCTAGTTTACGCGTTGCTTCGTAAGGGGCTGATTTGGATCCATATGTTTCATGCTATGGTTAGGTTTACCTTAATACTTTTGTTGTAGTTGCGGATGCTTGCAATAGAGGTTAATCATAAGTGGGATGCTTGTCCAAGTAAGGGCAGTACCCAAGCACCGGTCCACCCACATAACAAATTATCAAAGTACCGAACGTGAATCATATGAGCGTGATGAAAACTAGCTTGACGATATTCCCATGTGTCCTCGGGAGCGCTTTTCCTATTATAAGAGTTTGTCCAGGCTTGTCCTTTGCTACAAAAAGGATTGGGCCACCTTGCTGCACTTTATTTACTTTTGTTACTTGTTGCTCATTACAATTTATCCTATCACAAAACTATCTGTTACCACTTATTTCAGTACTTGCAGAGAATACCTTGCTGAAAACCGCTTATCATTTCCTTCTGCTCCTCGTTGGGTTCGACACTCTTACTTATCGAAAGGACTATGATAGATCCCCTATATTTGTGGGTTATCAAGACTCTTTTCTGGCGCCGTTGCCGGGGAGTGAAGCGCCTTTGGTAGGTGGAATTTGGTAAGGAAAAAATTATTTAGTGTGCTGAAATTTTCTGTCACTTGCTACCATGGAAAGTAATTGTCTGAGGGGCTTGTTCGGGGTATCTTCACCCCGTCCAGTTGAGCCAAGAGTTGCTCCTCAACCTACTGAACCTACTGAACCTACTGAACCTATTGAAAATGAAACTTCTTTTGAGATTCCTTCGGCTATGATGGAAAAACTGCTAGCTAACACTTTTGCAGGAGATGGAACGAAGCATCCTGACGAACATCTATGCTTTGTGGATGATATTTGTGGACTATTTAAGCTTGCAGGTATACCCGATGATGCCGTTAAGAGGAAGGCTTTCCCTTTATCTTTGAAGGGAGACGCATTGACATGGTATAGGCTATGTGATGATACGAGATCATGGAACTATAAAAGATTGAAATTGGAATTTCATCAAAACTATTACCCTATGCATCTTGTTCATCATGATCGCAATTATATATATAATTTTTGGCCTCACGAAGGAGAAAGCATTGCTCAAGCTTGGGGGAGGCTTAAATCAATGTTATATTCATGCCCCAATCATGAGCTCTCAAAATTGATAATTCTCCAGAATTGTTATGCTCAGCTTTCTGCTAATAATCGCACCATGCTCGATACTTCTTATGCTGGCTCTTTTATGATGAAGTCTATTGAATTTGGATGGAATTTATTGGATAGAATTAAACGCAACTCTGAAGATTGGGACCTCGACGAAGGTAAGGAGTCAGGTATGACACCTAAGTTTGATTGTGTTAAATCTTTTATGGATACCGATATTTTCCGTAAGTTTAGCACTAAATATGGACTTGACTCTGAGATAGTAGCTTCTTTCTGTGAATCTTTTGCTACTTATGTTGATCTCCCCAAGGAGAAGTGGTTTAAATATCATCCTCCCATAGAAGTAAAAGTAGCTGCACCTATTAAAGTTGAAGAAAAGATTGTCACTTATAATGATCCTATTGTTCCCACTTCTTATGTTGAGAAACCCCCTTTCCCTGTTAGAATGAAGGATCATGCTAAAGCTTCAACTGTTGTTCATAAAAGCAATATTAGGACTTATACACCTCCTGAGCAAGTCAAAGTAGAACCCAATATTGCTATTGTTAAAGATCTCTTGTCTGATAATATTGATGGGCATGTTATTCAACTCACTGGTGAAACTGCTAGAATTGCTAAACCCTGTGATAGAGATAAACATAGACCTGTGGTAGGCGTGCCTGTTATTTCTGTTAAAATAGGAGATCATTGTTATCATGGCTTATGTGATATGGGTGCTAGTGCTAGTGTTATACCCTTTGACTTATACAAAGAAATTATGCATGAGATTGCACCTTCTGAGTTAGAAGATATTGATGTTACAATTTGCCAATAGAGATACCATATCTCCAATGGGAATTGTTAGAGATGTTGAAGTCTTGTGTGGGAAAACCAAATATCCCGCTGATTTTCTTGTTCTTGGTTCTCCACAAGATAGCTTTTGTCCCATTATATTTGGTAGACCCTTCTTGTGTACTGTTGATGTTAAGATAGTCTGCAAAAAGAATGTTGTTACTGTTGGCTTGGACGATATGGTCCATGATTTTAATTTCTCTAAATTTAGTAAACAACATCGTGAGGAAAAATTGCCTAGTAAGGATGAAATTATTGGTCTTGCTTCTATATATTGCTGTACCTCCTAGTGATCCTTTAGAACACTATTTGCTAGACCATGAAAATGATATGTTCATGAATGAAAGAAGGGAAATAGATGAAGTATTCTTTAAACAGGAACCTATTCTGCAACACAATTTGCCTGTTGAAATCCTAGGGGATCCTCCTCCACCCAAGGGTGATCCCGTGTTTGAGCTTAAACCATTGCCTGATAATCTTAAATATGCTTATCTTGATGAAAAGAAAATATATCTTGTTATTATTAGCGCTAACCTTTCAGAGCATGAAGAAGAGAGATTATTGAAGACTCTGAAGAAGCATCGTGCCGCTATTGGATATACTCTGGATGATCTTAAGGGCATCAGTCCTACTCTATGTCAACATAAAATAAATTTGGAAGCGGATGCCAAACCAGTTTGTGATCCTCAACGATGTTTGAATCCTAAAATTAAAGAAGTGGTAAGAAAAGAAATACTCAAGCTTCTGGAGGCAGGTATAATTTATCCCGTTGCTGATAGTCAGTGGGTAAGTCATGTCCATTGTGTCCCTAAGAAGGGAGGTATTACTGTTGTCCCTAATGATAAAGATGAATTGATTCCGCAAAGAATTATCACAGGTTATAGGATGGTAATTGATTTCTGCAAATTAAATAAGGCTACTAAGAAAGATCATTACCCTTACCTTTTATTCATCAAATGCTAGAAAGACTATGCAAACATACACATTATTGCTTTCTAGATGGTTACTCTGGTTTTTCTCAAATACCTGTGTCGGCTAAAGATCAATGAAAGACTACTTTTACATGCCCTTTTGGTACTTTTGCTTATAGACGTATGCCTTTTGGTTTATGTAATGCACCTGCTACCTTTCAAAGATGCATGATGGCTATATTCTCTGACTTTTGTGAGAAAATTTGTGAGGTTTTCATGGATGACTTTTCCGTCTATGGTTCCTCTTTTGATGATTGCTTGAGCAATCTCGCTCGAGTTTTGCAGAGATGTGAAGAAACTAATCTTGTCTTGAATTGGGAAAAGTGCCACTTTATGGTTAATGAAGGTATTGTCTTGGGGCACAAAGTTTCTGAAAGAGGTATCGAAGTTGATAAAGCCAAGGTTGATGCTATTGAAAAGATGCCATGTCCCAAGGACATCAAAGGTATAAGAAGTTTCCTTGGTCACGTCGGATTTTATAGGAGGTTCATCAAGGACTTCTCAAAAATCTCTCGGCCTCTCACTAATTTATTACAAAAATATGTACCATTTGTCTTTGATGATGATTGTATATAAGCATTTGAAATACTTAAGAAAGCATTAGTCTCTGCACCTGTTGTTCAGCCACCTGATTGGAATTTACCCTTTGAAATTATGTGTGATGCTAGTGATTATGTTGTAGGTGTTGTTCTAGGGCAAAGAGTTGATAAGAAATTGAATATTATCCATTATGCTAGTAAGACTCTAGACAATGCTCAAAGAAATTATGCTACTACCGAAAAGGAACTTTTAGCAGTTGTATTTGCTTGTGACAAATTCAGACCCTATATTGTTGATTCTAGAGTAACTATCCATACAGATCATGCTGCTATTAAATATCTTATGGAAAAGAAAGATGCAAAACCTAGACTCATTAGATGGGTTCTCTTGCTTCAAGAATTTGATTTACATATTGTTGATAGAAAAGGAGCTGAGAATCCCGTTGCAGACAACTTATCTAGGCTAGAGAATGTTCTTGATGACCCACTACCTATTGATGATAGCTTTCTTGATGAGCAATTAAATGTCATAAGTACTTCTCGTAGCACTCCGTGGTATGCTGATTATGCTAATTATATTGTTGCTAAATTTATATCGCCTAGATTCACATACCAACAAAAGAAAAAGTTTTTCTATGACTTGCGACATTAGTTTTGGGATGACCCACATCTTTATAAAGAAGGGGTAGATGGTGTTATTAGACGTTGTGTACCTGAGCATGAACAGGAATAGATCCTACGCAAGTGTCACTCCGAGGCTTATGGAGGACACCATGCTGGAGATAGAACTGCACATAAGGTATTGCAATCCGGTTTTTATTGGCCTACTCTCTTCAAGGATGCCCGTAAGTTTGTTTTGTCTTGCGATGAATGTCAAAGAATTGGTAATATCAGTAGACGTCAAGAAATGCCTATGAATTATTCACTTGTTATTGAGCCATTTGATGTTTGGGGCTTTGATTATATGGGACCTTTTCCTGCCTCTAATGGTTACACTCATATTCTAGTTGCTGTTGATTACGTTACTAAGTGGGTAGAAGCTATTCCAACTAGTAGTGCTGATCATAACACTTCTATTAAAATGCTTAAGGAAGTTATTTTTCTGAGGTTTGGAGTCCCTAGATACTTAATGACTAATGGTGGTTCACACTTTATGCATGGTGCTTTTCGTAAGATGCTTGCTAAATACGACGTTAATCATAGGATTGCATCTCCATATCACCCGCAGTCTAGTGGTCAGGTAGAATTGAGCAATAGAGAGCTCAAGTTAATTTTACAAAAGACTGTCAATAGGTCCAGGAAGAATTGGTCCAAAGAACTTGATGATGCATTATGGGCCTATAGAACTGCATATAAAAATCCTATGGGTATGTCTCCGTATAAAATGGTTTATGGAAAAGCATGTCATTTACCTCTCGAACTAGAACATAAGGCATATTGGGCTATTAAGGAGCTCAACTATGATTTCAAACTTGCCGGTGAGAAGAGGTTATTTGATATTAGCTCACTTGATGAATGGAGAACCCAAGCTTATGAAAATGCCAAGCTGTTTAAACAAAAAGTTAAAAGGTGGCATGACAAAAGGATACAAAAGCATGAGTTTAATGTAGGTGATTATGTATTGCTATACAACTCTCGTTTAAGATTTTTTGCAGGAAAACTTCTCTCCAAATGGGAAGGTCCTTACGTTATCGAGGAGGTCTATCGTTCTGGTGCCATAAAAATCAACAACTTCGCAGGCACAAATCCGAAGGTGGTAAACGGTCAAAGGATCAAACACTATATTTCACGTAATCCCACAAATGCTGAAACTAATATTATTGAAACCGTAACCCCGGAGGAATACATAAAGGACACTTTCCAGAACGTTCCAGACTCCGAAAAGGAATAGGTATGCGGTACGGTAAGTAAACCAACTCCAAAACAATTTTTAAGGCAATATTTCTCCTTTTTGGAATATTTAGAAAAATAGAAAGATAAGTAGCAGTCCGGGGAGAACACGAGGCCTCCACGAGGGTGGAGGGCGCGCCCTACCCCCTAGGCGCGCCCCCCTACCTCGTGAGCACCTCGTGCGCCCTCCGGACCCCGTTTCCTTGCACGATACGTATTTTGGTCGGTAAAAATTCATTATATATACTCCTGAAGGTTTTGACTCTCGTATCATGCAAATATCCTCTGATTTCGTTTCGAGCTGTTGCTGCTGCAGATTAGAGCAAGATGTCTTCTCAAGAGTCAGTCGGGGAGAGCCGGGTATCCAACCAGGCACCGGAACCAAGAGCAAACAGCGACGCTGACCACTTTGGGCCAGCAACAGAGGAAGAGATGGAGGCTGACCTGATGAGAGTAGATGCCATGGAGGATCAGGAAGTCACCTATCGCTCTCGAGCGGGGCTTACGATGGGGGAGCTACAGAGCTTAGCTATTCCAAACTCGGTTATCCCTTCCAATGTTAAATTTCTTTCTTATGAAAATATGAGGAGGAGTGTCTCTGGTTCTCCCACAGCTATGCAACACCCTTGGGTGCAAGGAGCTTTAGCAGTTACAAGAAAGCTTCGCAAGGAAATAATGGACCTCAAGCAGGAAGTCAATAAGCTCGAGGAGGAGAACCGTATTCTGAGGGGAATCATCGCCAAGAACATTACACCAACAACAAAGAAGGAGAAATAATCACATGGGTATGGGCACTCCCCTTGGCAACTGCCAAGCTTGGGGGAGGTGCCCTGGTATCGTATCACCATCACAACTCCTATCATTACCGTTTTTCTTAGTTCGATCCTATTAGTAGTATCTTGATTTAGTAGAATAAAGTCATGGCATGATCTAGTTTTGAGTTTTGTTTTATGATCCTTCTTTGTAATCGAGTCCGTGAGCTATATAATAAAGATTAGTGTTGAGTCAAGGGCTTGAGTATTTTGCCATGATCTTGGGTGATTAGAAGAAAAAGAATAAAAAGAGTCAAGAGTTCATATTGCTCTTATTGAAAGTAATGACTTCACATAGAAAGAGTATGATGATTTATAGTTTTTGGGAGTTGGCAAATATAGCTTTGGTCATCGTTGCAATTAATAGAAGTAATAAGGAAAGAGATGTATCACATATAGATATATTATCATTGACATCTTTTATGATTGGGAGCACTCATTAAAATATGACATGCTAAAGAGTTGATGTTGGACAAGGAAGACAGCATGATGAGTTATGTTTTCTTACATCTGAGATAAAGTATGTTGTCATGATTCCTCTACCGTGTTGAGCTTGCCTTTCCCCCTCATGCTAGCCAAATTCTCAGCACTAAGTAGAAATACTACTTGTGTTTCCAAATACCCTTAAACCAGTTTTGCCATGAGAGTCCACCATATCTACCTATGGATTGAGTAAGATCCTTCAAGTAAGTTGTCATCGGTGCAAGCAATAAAAAAATTTGCTCTCTAAATATGCATGACTTATTAGTGCAGAGAAATGAGCTTTGTACGAACTTGTTGTGGACGCAATAAAAGCGACGGACTGCATAATAAAGGTTCACATGCAAGGGGCAATATAAAGTGACGTTCTTTTGCATTAAGATTTTGTGCATCAACCCTAAACGCACATGACAACCTCTGCTTCCCTCTGCGAAGGGCCTATCTTTTATTATTATCCTCTATCTTATGCAAGAGTCATGGTGATCTTCACCCTTCCTTTTTCATTTTATCATTTGGCAAGCTTAGCATGTTGGAAAGAACATGACATATATATCTAATTGGATGTAAGGGAGCGTGAATTATTACTGTTGACATTACCCTTGAGGTAAAAAGTTGTGGGGCAAAAACTATAAGCCCCTATCTTTCTCTGTGTCCGATTAAAACTCCATAACCACAAGTATCGCGTGAGTGCTAGCATTTATGAAGGACTAAGTGATAGTTGAGTATGTGGACTTGCTTTTAAGCTCTAACATAGACTCTTTCCGATGTTATGATAAATTGCAGTTGCTTCAGTGACTGAGATTATAATTGTTGGTGCCCAATAAAGTTTCTGATTCATATTTTGGCTTTGTGAAAAGATCATTACTAGAACATAAGTAATCATATGACAAAATTCTTATATGTTGATGTTATGAAGTAATCATGATGCCTTCATGTCCGTATTTTATTTTTATCGATGCCTCTACCTCTAAACATGAGGACATATTTATTGTTATCGGCTTTTCGCTTGAGGACAAGCGAGGTCTAAGCTTGGGGGAGTTGATACATCCATTTTGCATCATGCTTTTATGTCAATATTTATTGCATTATGGGCTGTTATTTCACGTTATGTCACGATACTTATGGCTATTCTCTCTTATTTTACAAGGTTTACATAAAGAGGGAGAATGCCGGCAGCTGGAATTCTGGGATGGAAAAGGAGCAAATATTGAAGGACTATTCTGTGCAACTCCAAAAGTCCTGAAACTCCACGGAATACCTTAGAATAAATAAAGAAAAATCGTCGCCAAAGATGAAGGCCAGGGGGCCCACACCCTGCTCACGAGGGTGGGGGCGCCCCCTGGGCGCGCCCCCCTACCTCGTGGGCCCCCTGGTGGCTCTCCGACGTCCATCTTCTCCTATATGAAGTCTTTCGATGAGAAAAAAATAGCAGAGAACCTTTCGGGACGAGACTCCGCCACCACGAGGCGGAACCTTGGCGGGACCAATCTAGGGCTCTGGCAGAGCTATTCTGCTAGGGACACTTCCCTCCGGGAGGGGGAAATCATCACCATCGTCATCACCAGTGCTCCTCTCATCGGGAGAGGGCAATCTCCATCAACATCTTCACCAGCACCATCTCATCTCCAAACCCTAGTTCATCTCTTGTATCCAATTCTTGTCTCCAAGTCCAGGATTGGTGCTAGTAGGTTGCTAGTAGTGTTGATTACTCCTTGTAGTTGATGCTAATTGGTTTATTTGGTGGAAGATCATATGTTTGGAACCTTTATGCACAATATTACCCCTCTGATTATGAACATGAATATGCTTTATGAGTAGTTACGTTTGTTCCCGAGGACAAGGGAGAAGTCTTGCTATTAGTAGTCGTGTGAATTTGGTATTCGTTCGATATTTTGATAAGATGTATGTTGTCTAACCTATAGTGGTGTTATGTGAACGTCGACTACATAACACTTCACCATTATTTGGGCCTAGAGGAAGGCATTGGGAAGTAATAAGTAGATGATGGGTTGCTAGAGTGATAGAAGCTTAAACCCTAGTTTATGAGTTGCTTCGTCAGGGGCTGATTTGGATCCATATGTTTCATGCTATGGTTAGGTTTACCTTAATACTTTTGTTGTAGTTGCGGATGCTTGCAATAGAGGTTAATCATAAGTGGGATGCTTGTCCAAGTAAGGGCAGTACCCAAGCACCGGTCCACCCACATAACAAATTATCAAAGTATCGAACGCGAATCATATGAGCGTGATGAAAACTAGCTTGACAATATTCCCATGTGTCCTCGGGAGCGCTTTTCCTATTATAAGAGTTTGTCCAGGCTTGTCCTTTGCTACAAAAAGGATTGGGCCACCTTGCTGCACTTTATTTACTTTTGTTACTTGTTGCTCGTTACAATTTATCCTATCACAAAACTATCTGTTACCACTTATTTCAGTACTTGCAGAGAATACCTTGCTGAAAACCGCTTATCATTTCCTTCTGCTCCTCGTTGGGTTCGACACTCTTACTTATCGAAAGGACTACGATAGATCCTCTATACTTGTGGGTTATCAACAGTCCTGTTGGGAATATTTGGCGGCCAACTCTACCTAGCCGTACACTAAGCTCACAGGGATCTCCTTCCCATCAGGCCCCACAGGTCCGACCTCGACCATGTGGTTTGGGTCAGCCTTCGTGTACCGCGTCTTCACCATGGCCCAGGCCACCCTGGTGCCTTGACGGCAGGCCGATATCTCCCATAATCGGAAGCGCCGCCACGCTCCCTTCAGCTTCTCTGCAAGCTCTCCAAGGCCTTCGGGCATGGAGACGGATGGCCACAAGGCCTGGGCGACGCCTTGCATTAACTGCCGAACTCATTTGTGCAGTTGTGAGAGCTCGGGAAGAAGGTCACCCGTAGAACCGGGCATTTCCTCTGCAGGCCGACCTGTTAGCATACCTACAGACATAACTCTGTCAATCGACTTCCTCGCCGAACTCTTTTTCGAAGTTCGTTCAAGCACTTACTAAAAATGCCGCGTCGAAGCCACCGATTCTCCTTCACGGAGTCCGACAGCTGGGCACGAACATCCTTTAGTTCCTCGCCCAGCTGGGTGTTGGCATCTTGGAGATTATTCTTCTCTTGCCTCACCTTTGTAAGCACGCTCTTGCCGGCCTTTAACCGGCGCAAGAGTTGTTTCTTGTCCGGATCTACTCCGGCGCCATCTGCAATGTTATTGTCAGATTTGCACACACGCTGCACTTCACAACATACTTATCTTTCGAAGCATATATTACCAGAGGGGGTCTCCTTGGCCTCCCCTGCCGCGGCTAGTGCGGCCTCAAGTTGGGCTTTGCACTTTTCCAGATCCTGGGACAGTTGGGTATTATTTTCTATAAGATCATGCATAACAAATGATCCTTAAATCAGTTATTCTAACTGTTTCAAGTCTCGGGGGCTACTGACATATATAACCATCAAATTTTCTCACCCGTATGTCTTTTACATACTGCTCCGTGGCTCTGGCAAGACCATTTTGAGCGGCACGAAGGTACGCCTCTCCCGTATTGAAGGCATCCAATGCCTCTTGGGAGAAACAAGCGTCACAAAGAACTGTCCGGCGACGCCTGTGGTTCATGGCACTCTCCACCTTGGAATTGGTCGCAGACAGCCCGTCCGCATCCTCTGTCAGAGGAGCGTCCGGTGCACGCCTCGTGTTCGCCTCTGTTTCCGGACCCGGCCTTGGAGCCTGGCTGGTGGAGGCGCGATTGGCAACCTCTCCGGATATAGTCCGGCGAGC
Organism: Triticum dicoccoides; assembly: GCF_002162155.2. NCBI lineage: Eukaryota > Viridiplantae > Streptophyta > Magnoliopsida > Poales > Poaceae > Triticum > Triticum dicoccoides. Next base: position 540,724,469 of record NC_041383.1, read on the forward strand.
GCTCTTTTTCCTGAAGAGAGCACGAGCATTAGTATGCCTTGAGGGAATAAAACCTGGGCATAAGATGGCACGCCATACCGTTGCGCCGGCGTCTCAATCCGGACCGCACTTCTTTTCAGCCTGCTGGGCCTTGCTGCCCCTTGTTGGCTAGCCACCGCAGGCTCGGCCCTCCGCCTCAAGGACTTCCCCTGCAAAAACGCCATTGGTATACGGTGATCAAAAATAAGCACGAATGGATCATCTTAAAAGTACTGGGACTTCGGTCTCGATTACTTGTGAGGATGGAAGTAGTCCGGGATAATCGGCCGTAATGGCCACTAAGGCGTTGTCCTTGCTCAATTGATGAAACACCCCATCGATCAGCTCCACAGATAAGTCCGGGTCCTCTTGGGAGACCGGGTCGAAGGTCCGTTCTAGATCCTCGGGTTGTGGAGGAGGGCTGTTTACTCCTTTACAGCCTGGCGTAGCTCCTGCGTTGAAATTGCTAGACTGAATACTTAACTATGGGAATATGAAACGGATGGGCGAGTGAAAGTGTCCGCTTACCCAGCTTGGAGGATTGTACATAGAAAATCCGCCCCGTGGGTTGACGCGGAGAAATTCCTCTTCTTCTCCCTTGTACAAAGCAGACAAGATCTTTATTAGAGCGGCAACCGATTCTGGCCCCTTACGACCGCACCGGGTGGCGTCGTCCTCCCTGTTGAAGTCCCACATGGGGTGGCCTCTATACTAAAGC
>NC_041383.1:540725695-540746127 GCF_002162155.2 Triticum dicoccoides
TGTGGCCATGACCTCGATCATGGTTAGTCCGGAATGAGCTAACAACCTTATCCGGCTCATTAGGTAAAGGACGTCCTTGTCATTTTCCTTCTGAGGGCTCCGTGGACGCTAGCTTAGGCGCTTCTTCAAAGGAGCATTATCGAACTCAGGGAGGCCAATCCGAACAGGGTCCGGCAGGGGGACATCTTCTATATAAAACAATTCTGAAGGCCAGTCTTCGGACACCTTCTTTGGGGTTTCGGATAGATATCCGGTCCCGGCGATGCGCCATAGTTCGGCTCCGCCCACTTGATATATCGACCCCTCCTGAGAACGGGGCACAAGGCAGAACAGCTTCTTCCACAACGCGAAATGAGCCTTGATGCCCAAAAATAGCTCGCAAAGGGCTACAAAGCCCGTAATATGCAATATGGAGGCAGGCGTAAGGTTGTGCAACTAGAGGCCGTAGAACTCCAGGAGCCCCCGGAGAAACGGATGAATTGGAAATCCGAGCCCTCTTATCAAATAAGGGACGAGGCATACCCGCTCTCCTTTGGAGGGATTGGGGACGCTTTCCACTTGCTCTCCACCATTGTAGGTGGCAAGCCCGGCTCGAACTGGGACCATGTAGGCTGGGGGGAGAAACCCCTTGGCTTGGAGCATCACTAGCTCGTTGTGCGGGACGGAGCATCTCTCCCAATCTCCAGGCTGAGGGTTGGGAGCGCGAGTGGAGGAGCTGCGTTGGCTGGCCATGATGGAATGGATCTCTGTCGGATGCGCTCCAATGAATGCTCGTGAAGGGAAGATGGTGTGATTCGGATCTAAATCCTCGTCTCTTTTATAGGCAGCTCATTTGCGCAGCTAGGGGGTAAATGAAAAAACACCCTGGCTTTTTGCATTCTTTTGACACGTGGAAGATGGCCATTATTGGGCGTGGAAGCCAAGGGGCACAACATTCACCAGAAGCCAGACACTATTCAACAGGTATATGGAATTTGGAGAAGAACCCGCCTTGCAATGTCGAAGACAAATCTGCGTGCCAGACTCATCGTCATTGAAGCCTGGTTCGGGGGCTACTAAGGGAGTCCCGGATTAGGGGGTGTCCAGATAGCCGGACTATACCTTTGGCCGGACTCCTGGACTATGAAGATACAAGATTGAAGACTTCGTCCCGTGTCCAGATGGGACTTTCCTTGGCGTGGAAGGCAAGCTTGGCGATACGGATATGTAGATCTCCTCCCATTGTAACCGACTCTGTGTAACCCTAGCCCTCTCCGGTGTCTATATAAACCAGAGGGTTTTAGTCCGTAGGACGAACAACAATTATACCATAGGCTAGCTTATAGGGTTTAGCCTCTCTGATCTCGTGGTAGATCTACTCTTGTACTACCCATCATCAATATTAATCAAGCAGGAGTAGGGCTTTACCTCCATCAAGAGGGCCCGAACCTGGGTAAAAACATCGTGTCCCTTGTCTCCTGTTACCATCCGCCTAGACGCACAGTTCGGGACCCCCTACCCGAGATCCGCCGGTTTTGACACCAACAATGCCACTTCTGCTATGCATGATACTTACGATAAAAATACTTCTGTGCTTGATACTACTGTGCCATTAGGTGAATATCTTGATGAACAACTTGCTAGGGTTAGAGACAATGGAATTATTGAAGATGAAATTATTGATGATAGTGATGATGAAGGTTCTCCCCCTAAGTATGAATTGCCTGTTGTTCCTGAGGGTTATGTTATGGATGAAGAAACTGCTAGAGATCTTTTTGCTTGCAATGATAGATCTGATCTTGCGAAATTACTAGCTAAACTTACACAGAAAACTCTAAATGCTAGAGTGAAATATGACCCTGCTTTTGCTACTTCACCTATCTTTGTTACTGATAAGGATTATGAATTCTCTGTTGATCCTGAGATAAGTACTTTGGTTGAATCTGATCATTTTTATGGCTATGAATTTGAAACTGTTGTGGCACATCTTACCAAGTTAAATGATATAGCCACCCTGTTTACTAATTATGAGAAGTCCCGCTATTACTATAACCTTAAGATATTTCCGTTCTCATTAAAGGGTGATGCTAAAACTTGGTTTAATTCTCTTGATCCTGGTTGTCTGCGTAGTCTCTAGGATATGATTTATTACTTCTCTGCTAAATATTTCCCTACTCATAAGAAACAAGCTGCCTTGCGGGAAATATATAATTTTGTGCAAATCGAAGAAGAGAGTCTCCCACAAGCTTGGGGGAGTCTCCTCCAATTACTTAATGCTTTGCCTGATCATCCTCTTAAGAAAAATGAAACACTTGATATCTTTTATAATGGACTAACCGATGCTTCCAAGGACCACTTGATAGTTGTGCTGGTTGTGTTTTCAGGGAAAGAACAATCGACCAAGCTGGATTGCTATTGAATAATATGTTGACTAATGAAAATAATTGGACTCTTCCTGAGTCAATTCCTGAGCCAATTGAGCCAACTCCTGAGCCTATTCCTAAACCAACTCCGAAGAAGAGGGGAGTTCTATTTCTCAGTCCTGAAGATATGCAAGAGGCAAAGAAATCTATGAAAGAAAAAGGTATTAAAGCTGAAGATGTTAAGAATTTACCTCCTATTGAAGAAATACATGGTCTTAATTTACCACCTGTCAAAGAAACACATTGTCTTGATAACCCGACACAGGTAGTAAAGGTAAATTCTCTCTATAGATATGATAAAGTTGAAATCCCGTCTACTAAATTTCATAGCCAATGCTTAGATGAATTTGATGACTTTATGGCTAGGCAAGAAAGTTTTAATGCTTATGTTGGTAGAGAATTAAAGAATAATGCTTTCAAGATTGGACGCTTGAGTGATTATATGGCTAGAGTTAAAGGTGAACTTAAACTCATTACCAAATATGCTTCTATGGTTACCACTCAAGCGGAGCAAGTACTTAAAGCTCAAAGTGATTTGCTCGATGAATTAAATAATAAACATGATTTAGCTGTTAGAGTGGCTACTAGAACTGCTAGAATGACTCAGGAACCTTTGTATCCTGAAGGCCCACCCTAAGAGAATTGAGCAAGATTCTCAAAGAAATAAAGTAGATGCACCCAGTCTTCTAAAAAGAAGAAAAAGAAAAATGATAGGACTTTGCATGCTTCTAGTGAACCTGTTGTAGACACACCTGAGAATCCCAAGGATATTTCTATTTCTGATGCTGAAACACAATCAGGTGATGAACATGAACCTAGTGATAATGTTAATAATAATGTTCATGTTGATGCTCAACCTAGTAATAATAATGATGTAGAGATTGAACCTGTTGTTGATCTTGATAACCCACAATCAAAGAATCAACATTATGATAAGAGAGATTTTGTTGCTAGGAAGCACGGTAAAGAAAGAGAACCATGGGTTCAGAAACCCATGCCTTTTCCTTCTAAACCATCCAAGACAAAGGATGATGAGAATTTTGAGCGCTTTGCTGAAATGATTAGACCTATCTTCTTACGTATGCGCTTAACTGATATGCTTAAAGTAAATCCTTATGCTAAATACATGAAGGATATCATTAAAAATAAAAGAAAGATACCGGAAGCTGAAATTTCCACCATGCTTGCTAATTATACTTTTAAAGGTGGAATACCAAAGAAACTTGGAGATCCATGGGTACCAACTATACCATGCTCCATTAAAATAAATTATGTTAAAACTGCTTTATGTGATCTTGGAGCCGGTGTTAGTGTTATGCCCCTCTCTTTACATCATAGACTTGAATTGAATAAGTTGACACCTACCGAAATATCTTTGCAAATGGCTAATAAATCAACTGCTATACCTATCGGTATTTGTGAGGATGTGCCTGTTGTGGTTGCAAATGTCACGATCTTAACGGACTTTGTTATTCTTGATATTCCTGAGGACGATAGTATGTCGACTATCCTTGGTAGACCCTTTCTGAATACTGCAGGGGCTGTTATTGATTGCAACAAAGGCAGTGTCACTTTTCATGTTAATGGTAATGAGCATATGGTACACTTTCTGAGGAAACAACCTCAAGTTCATAGTATCAATTCTATTGGAAAAATTCCAACTATCATTATTGGAGGTTTTGAATTTCCTCTTCCTACTGTCAAGAAAAAATATGATATTCTTATTGTTGGGGATGTGCATATCCCCGTTGAGGTAACCTAGTGTTATTCGAAATTTCTCCGGTTCCATGTTATTCGGAATGAGTTTGCTAACAAGACTTGACCAACCTTATTAGTGGATTCCTTTTGATGATCATGAGATGGATGAAACTAGAAGGCACAACCTTCTGTACCCTCTTTTTACTTTCTGTTATTTAGAATAAATAAAGCAAAAATAGTATTATCTGTCTGTTTTCTGAATTATCCGTGCAATAAAAATATCCCGTAAAAGTGCTCCAAATGCCCTGCAAATTTAGTATGATTTTTTATGGAATATTTGAGGATTTTAGGCACTGAGAACACAGCAGGGGGGGCAAGCACCTAGCCACGAGGGTGGAGGGCGCGTCACTCCCCCTGGGTACGCCCCCTACTCATGGGCCCAGGGGGGCCCCCTCCACTTATTCCTACACCCACATACTCCATCTTCCTCCCGAAAAAATCCCCATCCAGCTCAAGAACGAGTTCTAGCTCATTTTGCTGCGATTTTTGATCTCCTTGCTCAAAGCCCCATTCACAAAATTACTTTGGGAGATTGTTGCTTGGTATGTGACTCCTCCATTGGTCCAATTAGTTTTTGTTCTAGTGCTTTGTTCATTGCAAATTTTTGCTGCATAGTTGACCCTGTTCTTGAGCTTGCATGTCAAATTTATGAGGTCCCAAGTAATTCTAATGCATGATATATGCTCTAGGCACTTGTGGGAGTAGTTGCTATCAATCTTGTTTAGTTTGATTCACTTTTATTATGGAGTTACTAAAAAATTTCAGAAAATGATGAGAAGATTATTGAAGGGATCTTCTAGCCAAAGCTCCAAGGATAGTCAAGCTAAGGAGGAAGAAAAGGCCAAGTATAATCTTCCTCGCGTAGCGGAAGTAAGGCCTTGTGAGTGGCCATGTGATAATTTCTTGAGAGCAGCCGGGATTTATGAAGACTTTTATTCATTGGCTGAAAATGCTGGCCTCACCGACTTCCTCCATGACCGTATCAAACAGTATCTCTTACTCACCAATACTTTCGTGCAAAACTTTTACTATTATCCTAAGAATTCACATACTTCAGTATCTTTTCATTTATATGATGAGACTAAGGAAATGTCATACGTAATTTTTGCACGGTTTGTAGAATACCCATTGAGGGCAGCTTAGATGAACCACATCACAAAGATGTGGATGGTTTTGTTAACACTATTACTGTAGGGGATTCAAAGAAGGGTTCCGATGCGAGAATCACTAGTATACATTTTCCTGTTTTATGCTACTTTGCCATATTTGCTAGTAGATGCTTAATTGGTCATGGAAATAGTGGAAACTTCAGTGTTCCTGATATTATTATTCTGCTCCATGCCTTATTCGGTGATAACACTTTTAGTATGAGTGTCGTTATTGCTAAACGGTTAAGCTTAAACTGTACAAAGGGCCCAATCTTTGGAGGTATCTATGCTGCACGCCTTCCTAAACATTTCGAGATACCTATTAGGCATGAGGAGAAAGAGGAGACACAGCTGCCTCTTTCCTTTTTAGATTACAGGAGCATGGTAGCACATGAGTTTATTGTTGACAACGATGATAAGATGCTCCTGTATAACCTGAGATTTAATAAGAAACACAATGAGATTATTACCCTGCCTGCGCCTTCTTTGTTTGACTTAACTGCAGGTCATTACCTTGTCTTGCTGAAAGCTGTGTACGTGCATCGAGGCCAAACATCCGCTCCAGAGCCTGAGCTAGAACCACCACTGGACCCTTATCGTCCATCCTGTTATCAGTGGGATCCGGAGGAGATCGCCAGCCAGTGGTATCCAGATGACACTCCTTAGTACACCGGGGAGAGTAATCGCGATCCTTGGCATTATACCAACTTAGGCCAAAAGCCTAAGCTTGGGGGAGTACGTAATTCTCACCAACTTTACATTCATGTTCACACACTATTCTAGTTGTCGGTGCTCATACTCTTTCGTTGTATTATCCATGCTAGTTTAAATTTCTTTTTCTAGCTTTCTTCTTGTGTGTTTGATAAACCTTAAGAAAAACCAAAAAAATTAGTTAGTTTACTTTCCATGCTTGTAGTAGTAATTAAGTGAAAACCCCAAAAGATTTCTCGTTCTTCTTTTGCTTGTTGGGAGCTTTCCCGTGTAAATAGTTTTATTTCTTTTCTTTACTTTGGGGGTCAAGAGTAGAAGACCATATTGAAAATGTTTAGTGGCTCTCATATGCATGATTGTTGATTTAACTTAGAGCCCATATTACTTTGTCTTCTCTCTTGAATTGAATGCTTGCAGATTCCAACTTAGTCCAATGCACGTGCACTATTATTATTATCCACACCATTTGGTCGTGCAAGTGAAGGCAATAATGACGATATATGATGGAGTGATTGAGATGAGAAAAGCTGGTATGAACTCGACCTCTTTTGTCTTTGTAAATATGATGATTTCATCGTTCATGATTCAGCCTATTATGAGTAAACATGTTTGCAATGACATTTAGAGGTTATAGTTGCTTGTGCCATGCTTAATTAGCTAGGAGCTTATAATGGTTTACCTTACATGCCAACATGCTATTAAAATGGTTATGATGTGGTATGATGGGATGGTATCCTCCTTTGAATGATTCGATTGACTTGACTTGGCACATGTTCACGCATGTAGTTGAAACAAATCAACATAGCCTTCACGATATTTATGTTCATGGTGGATTATATCCTACTCATGCTTGCACCCGGTGTTGATTAATTTTAATGCATGTTAATGACTGTTGTCGCTCTCTTAGTTGGTCGCTTCCCAGTCTTTTGCTAGCCTTCACCTGTACTAAGCGGGAATACTGCTTGTGCATCCAAACTCCATAAATCCCAAAGTTGTTCCATATCAGTCCACCATACCTTCCTATATGCGGTATCTACCTGCCGTTCCAAGTAAATTTGTATGTGCCAAACTCCAAACCTTCAAATGAAATTCTGTTTTGTATGCTCGAGCAACTCATGTTTCAACTAGGGCTGTCAGTATCTTCCATGCTAGGTGGGTTATTCTCAAGGGGAGTGGACTCCGCTCCTCATTCATGAGAAAATGGCTGGTAACCGGGATGCCCAGTCCCTTGATCAAAAAGATCAAAGCAAATCAAAATAGTTAAAACAATACTCCCCCAGGACTGTTGTTGGTATGGACGGTACCCTGTTGTTTCGGATGGCCGTGGAGTGTGCTTGTTGGTGGTGGGGGAGTATAAACTTTACCATTCTGTTTCTGAACCGCCTATAATGTGTGTAGCATGGAAGATATCGCCATCTCATAGTTGTTGCGTTGACAGTGAAAGTATGCTGCTCAAAATGTTATTCATCTCTATTTTAAAATCGAGCTCTGGCACCTCTATAAATCCCTGCTTCCCTCTGCGAAGGGCCTATCTATTTACTTTTATGTTGAGTCATCACCCTCTTATTAAAAAGCACCCGCTGGAGAGCATGCTGTCATTTGCATTCATTACTATTAATTTATATTTGGTATGACTTGACTGGATCTCTTTTACCATGAATTACAATATTTAGTTAGTCCTTGATTTTTCAAGGTGCTCTGCATTTATGTTTTGCGGTCTCAGAAAGGGCTAGCGAGATACCATTTTGTATATCATATTATGATTGTTTTGAGAAAGTGTTGTCATCCGAGAGTTATTATTATTGCTCGCTAGCTGATTATGCCATTGATATGAGTAAACATGAGACCTAAGTGTTATTGTGAATATGGTTAGTTCATAATCTTTGTTGAAAACTTGAATGCTGGCTTTACATATTTACAACAACAAGAGCAAATAGAGTTTGTAAAAGTTTTTCTTTATCACTTTCAGTTTATCAAATGAATTTCTTGAGGACAAGCAAAGGTTTAAGCTTGGGGGAGTTGATACGTCTCCAACGTATCTACTTTTCCAAACACTTTTGCCCTTGTTTTGGACTCTAACTTGCATGATTTGAATGAAACTAACCCAGACTGACGCTGTTTTCAGCAGAACTGCCATGATGTTGTTTATTGTGCAGAAAAAAAAAGTTATCGGAATGACCTAAAGATCCACGGAGATAACTTTTGGAAAATATAAAAAATACTGGCAAAAGAATCAAGGCTAGGGGGCCCACACCCTGTCCATGAGGGTGGGGGCATGCCCCCTCCCCCTGGGCGCGCCCCCTGTCTCGTGGACCCCTTGATGCTCCACCGACCTCAACTACAACTCTATATATTCCGTTTTGCAGAGAAAAAAATCATAGAGAAAGTTTCATCGTGTTTTACGATACGAAGCCGCCGCCAAGCCCTAACCTCTCTCAGGAGGGCTAATCTGGAGTCCGTTCGGGGCTCTGGAGAGGGGGATTCGTCGTTGTCATCATCATTAACCATCCTCCATCACCAATTTCATAATGCTCACCGCCGTGTGTGAGTAATTCCATCGTAGGCTTGTTGGAAGGTGATGGGTTGGATGAGATTTACCATGTAATCAAGTTAGTTTTGTTAGGGTTTGATCCCTAGTATCCACTATGTTCTAAGATTGATGTTGCTATGACTTTGCTATGCTTAATGCTTGTCACTAGGGCCTGAGTGCCATGATTTCAGATATGAACCTATTATGTTTTCATGAATATATGTGAGTTCTTGATCCTATCTTGCAAGTCTATAGTCACCTATTATGTGTTATGATCCGTCAACCCCGAAGTGATAATAATCATGATACTTCTCGGTGATGACCGTAGTTTGAGGAGTTCATGTATTCACTATGTGTTAATGCTTTGGTCTGGTTCTCTATTAAAAGGAGGCCTTAATATCCCTTAGTTTCCACTAGGACCCGCTGCCACGGGAGGGTAGGACAAAAGATGTCATGCAAGTTCTTTTCCATAAGCACGTATGACTATATTCAGAATACATGCCTACATTACATTGATGAATTGGAGCTAGTTTTGTGTCACCCTATGTTATAACTATTACATGAGGAATCGCATCCGACATAATTATCCATCACTGATCCAATGCCTACGAGCTTTTCACATAGTGTGCTTTGCTTATTTACTTTTTCGTTGCTACTGTTACAATCACTACAAAACTGCTCTCTTTACTTTTGCCACTGTTACCATTACTATCATACTACTTTGCTACTAAATACTTTGCTGCAGATACTAAGTTATCTAGGTGTGGTTGAACTGGCAACTCAACTGCTAATACTTGAGAATATTCTTTGGCTCCCCTTGTGTCGAATCAATAAACTTGGGTTGAATATTCTACCCTCGAAAACTGTTGTGATCCCCTATACTTGTGGGTTATCAGTACATTTATCTCATCAAGTTCTACTTTCCTTCCACTCACTTCTTTCAAGAGAAACTCCTTCTCTAAAAAGGACCCATTCTCAGCAACAAATATCTTGCCTTCGGATTTGTGATGGAAAGTGTACCCAATTGTTTCCTTAGGGTATCCTATGAAGATGCACTTCTCCGATTTAGTTTGATCTTATCAGGCTGAAGCCTTTTGACATAAGTGTCACAACCCAAATTTTAAGAAACAACAACTTAGATTTCTTGCTAAACCACAGTTCATGCGGTGTCGTCTCAACGGATTTAGACGGTGCCCTATTTAATGTGAATGCAGTTGTCTCTAATGCATAACCCCAAAACAATAGTGGTAAATTGGTAAGAGACATCATATATCACACCATATCTAATAAAGTGCAGTTACGACATTCATACACACCATTACGCTGTGGTGTTCCATGTGGCGTGAGTTGTGAAACAATTCCGCATTGTTTTAAATGAAGGACAAACACGTAACTCAAATATTCGCCTCCACGATCAGATCGTAGAAACTTTATTTTCTTGTTACGATGATTCTCCACTATTTTCTGAAATTCTTTGAACTTTTCAAATGTTTCAGACTTGTGTTTCATTAAGTAGATGTACCCATATTTGCTCGAATCATCTGTGAAGTCAGAAAATAACGATACCCTCCGTGTGCCTCAACACTCATCGGATCGCATACATCGGTATGTATTATTTCTAATAAGTCATTGACTCGCTCCATTGTTCCGGAGAACGGAGTTTTAGTCATCTTGCTCATGAGGCATGGTTCACAAGTTTCTAATTATTCATAATCAAGTGATTCCAAAATCCCATCAACATGGAGTTTCTTCATGCGCTTTACACCAATATGACCTAAACGACAGTGCCACAAGTATGTTGCACTATCATTATCAACTTTGCATCTTTTGGCATCAATATTATGAATATGTGTATCACTATGATCGAGATTCAATAAACCATTAACATTGGGTGTATGACCATAGAAGGTTTTATTCATGTAAACAAAATAACAATTATTCTTTGTTTTAAATGAATAACTGTATTGCAATAAACACGATCCTATCTTGTTCATGCTCAACGCAAACACCAAATAACATTTATTTAGGTTCAACACTAATCCAGAAAGTATAGGGAGTGTGCGATGATGATCATATCAATCTTGGAACAACTTCCAACACACATCGTCACTTCACCCTCTACTAGTATTTATTCTGCAACTCCTATTTCAAGTTACTAATCTTAGCAACCGAACATGTATCAAATACCCAGGGGCTACTACGAGCACTATTAAGGTACACATCAATAACATGTATATCAAATATACCTTTTGTTCACTTTGCCATCCTTCTTATCCGCCAAATATTTGGGGTAGTTCTGCTTCCAGTGACAATTTCCTTTGCAGTAGAACCACTCAGTTTGAGGATTAGGTCCATCTTTGGGCTTCTTCAAGGGAGTGACAACTTGCTTGCCATTCTACTTGAAGTTCCCTTTCTTTCCCTTGCCCTTTTTCTTGAAACTAGTGGTCTTGTTAACCATCAACACGTGATGCTATTTCATGATTTCTACCTTTGCTGATTTCAGCATCGCAAAAAGCTTGGGAATCGTTTTCGTCATCCCTTTCATATTACAGTTCATCACGAAGTTCTAGTAGCTTGGTGATAGTGACTAGAGAACTTTGTCAATCACTATCTTATCTGGAAGATTAACTCCCACTTGATTCAAGCGATTGCAGTACCCAGCATTCTGAGCACAAGCTCAGTAGCTGAGCTATTCTCCTCCATCTTGTAGGCAAAGTACTTGTTAGAGGTCTCATACCTCCCGACATGGGCATGAGTTTGAAATACCAATTTCAGCTCTTGGAACATCTCATATGCTCCGTGGCGTTCAAAACATTTTTGAAGTCCCGGTTCTAAGTCGTAAAGCATGGTGCACTAAACTATCAAGTAGTCATCATATCGAGCTTGCCAAAGGTTCATAACGTCTGCATCTGCTCCTGCAATAGGTCTGTCACCTAGCGGTGTATTAAGGACATAATTCTTCTGTGCAACAATGAGGATAACCCTCAGATCACAGACCCAGTCCGCATTGTTGCTACTGTCATCTTTCAACTTAGTTTTCTCTATGTACATATCAAAAAACATAGGGGAGCTACAACGTGAGCTATTGATCTACAACATAATTTGCAAATACTATCAGGACTAAGTTCATGATAAATTAAAGTTGAATTAATCAAATTACTTAAGAATTCCCACTTAAACTGACATCCCTTAAGTCATCTAAGTGTAGCGTGATCCAAGTCAACTAACCAATGTCCGATCATCACGTGAGATGGGGTAGTCATCAATGGTGAACATCTCTATGTTGATCATATCTACTATATGATTCACGTTCGATCTTTCGATCTCCAGTGTTCCGAGGCCATGTCTGTGCATGCTAGGCTCGTCAAGTTTAACCCAAGTATTCCACGTGTATAAATATGGCTTACACCCATTGTATGTGAATGTAGAGTCTATCACACCTGATCATCATGTGGTGTCTCAACACGACGAACTGTAGCAACAGTGCATACTCAGGGAGAACACTTTTACCTTGAAATTTAGTGAAGGGATCATCTTATAATGCTACCGCCGTTCTAAGAAAGATAAGATGTATACATGATAAACATCCCAGACAATCAAAAATATGCGACATGATATGGCCATCCTCATCTTGTGCTTTTGATGTCCATCTCCAAAGCATCGTCATGATCTCCATCATCACCGGCTCTACACCTTGATCTCCAACGCTGCCTCATGGTCATCTCGCCAACTATTTCTTCTACGACTATTGCTAACTCATAGCGATAAAGTAAAAAAATCACATGGCGTTTGCATTTCATACAATAAAGAGACAACCATAAGGCTCCTGCCGGTTGCCAACAGATTACAAAACATGATCATGTCATACAATTAACGTATATCACATCATGTCTTGACCATATCACATCACAACATTCCCTGCAAAAACAAGTTAGACGTCCTCTACTTTGTTGTTGCAAGTTTTACGTGGCTGCTACGGGCTTCTAGCAAGAACCGTTCTTACCTACGGCACAAAAACCACAACAGTGATTTATCAAGTTTGTTGTTTTAACCTTCAATAAGGATCGGCCGCAGTCAAATTTGATTCAACTAAAGTAGGAGAAAGAGACACCCGCCAGCCACCTTTATGCAAAACTAGTTGCATGTCTACTGGTGGAACCGGTCTCATGTACATGGACATCTAAGGTTGGTCCGGGCCGCTTCGTCCCTCAACACCGTTGAATCAAAATAAGACGTTAGTCGTAAGCTGTATGACTATCACCGCCCACAACTCTTTGTGTTCTACTCGTGCATATCATTTATGCACAGACTTGGCTCTGATACCACTGTTGGGAAACGTTGCATGGAAAACAAAAAAAATTCTATACACACGCAATGATATATCCATGGAGATGCATAGCAACAAGGGGGAGTGTGTCTACGTACCCTTATAGACCGTAAGCGGAAGCGTTTGACAACGTGGTTGATGTAGTCGAACTTCTTCGCGATCCACCGATCGAGTACCAAACGTACGACACCTCAAAGTTCTGCACACATTCAGCTCGGCGACATCCCTCTCCTTCTTGATCCAGCAAGATGTCGAGGTAGTAGATGAGTTCCGTCAGCATGAAGGCATGGTGACGTTGACGGTGAAGTGATCTCCGTAGGGCTTCGCCTAAGCACTACGAAATTATGACCGTTGGTGTAAACTATGGAGGGGGGCGCACATGGCTAAGATAATGTCTGGGGTGTGCTAGGTGCCCCCTTCCCACATATATATAGGTGGGGGGAGGAGGGAGCAGCCAAGGGGCGCCCCCTGCCTTTTTTCATCGGAGAAGAAAAGTGAAGGGGAAGAGAGAAAGGAAAGGGGGGTTGAACCCCCTTTTTCCTTCTATCAATTTGGCCTCCTGCCATAGGGGGGGCGCCACCCCTTGTGGGCTGGTGTGCTCCCCTCTCATGGCCCATATCTTGCCCCCGGGGGTTTCGGTAACCCCTCTGGTACTGCCAAAAATACCTGATACACTCCGTAACACTTCCGGTGTCCGAATACCATCGTCCTATATATGAATCTTTACCTCTCGACCATTTTAAGACTCCTCGTCATTTCCGTGATCACATCCGAACAACACGTTTCTTCATGGTGTTCTAGAAGAAGAGGTTTTTATGCAGCAACCACCAGGTTATGAGAACAAAAGCACACCTCATTATATTTGCAAGTTAGATAAAGCTTTGTATGGTTTGAAACAAGCTCCAAGATCTTGGTACTCAAGGTTGAGCACACAGTTACACACAACTTGGATTTACATCATCTAAAGCTGATACCTCACTTTTCTTCTACAATAAGGGCAATGCTACTATATTTGTTCTGGTTTATGTTGATGATATTATTGTTGGTAGTTCAAGTCCAGATGCCACAAGTTGTCTGCTTAAGGATTTAAAGATGGAGTTTGCTCTTAAGGATTTGAGAAATCTTCATTACTTCCTTGGCATAGAGGTTAAGCAGATGAAAGATGGTATACTTCTGTCATAGGAAAAATATGCCAATGATATACTCAGGAGGGTAGGATTGGAAAATTGCAAACCTTTAAGTACACCAATTTCAACTTTAGAAAAGCTCACAATTTATATTGGAGAAGCACTTGGACCTGAGGATGCAACAAACTACATGAGTGTTGTGGGTGCATTGCAATATTTAACTCTTACACGTCCTGATATTTCTTATTCTGTGAACAAAGTCTGTCAGTATTTACATGCACCTACCACTGTTCACTGGACTGCAGTTAAAAGAATTGTGAGGTATCTTAAGTTTGCAGGAGGGCTTGGACTAAAAATTGTCAAGTCTCCTTGTTTGCATGTGTCTGCCTATTCTGATGCAGATTGGGCATGGTGTGCTGATGATAGAAGATCAACAGGTGGATTTGCTGTCTTCCTGGGTACAAATCTTATATCATGGAGTGTAAGGAAATAGGTTACAGTTCCTAGGTCAAGCACTAAGGCTGAATACAAAGCTCTTGCGAATGCTACAACAGAAGTCGTGTGTATTCAGACTTTACTTTATGAACTTGGAGTCAAAGCTCCACCGGCTGCAAGGTTATGGTGTGATAATATTGATGCGACCTATCTTTCAGCTAATCCTGTTTTCCATGCACATACAAAGCATATTGAGGTTGATTTTCACTTCGTCAGAGAAAGAGTGGCTCGTAAGCTACTTGATTTAAGGTTCATTCCTACAGGTGGTCAACTAGCTGATGGTTTCACAAAATCTCTTACTATGAGAAGGCTCGATGAGTTTAAATACAATCTTAACCTTGGAGTTCCTTAAGGTTTAGATTGAGGGGGAGTGTTGAAATACAAAATGTACAGGTATAGGATTGGTGTTTAACTATAAACCTCTCCTATCCCTCCTTCTCTCGGTCTCCTCCTCTACCGACCTTCTCTGTACTTCTCTCGATCAAACTCCTGATCGATCTTATTGTAAGCTACGACAACATCGATATAAATAGAACTGCGGCTCGAGAAAAGGGTTTAACGCTTCCCATAGATTTTACAATCCCTTGGCCGGCGGCGGCGACCTCTTCATCGGCAACGCTCCAGGCGATGTTCCCCTTCCTGAAGGTGACTTTGAGGTCCATATCCCCCTCCTCCTACTTCCCCTACACCCAGGTGAAAACCCGCAACCTCAGCTTGGGCCGCGGCGGTGTTGTTACCTTCTTGAAGGCGCCGTTTTGGGTCGGGAAGTGTGTAGGTGACTGCTCGGTTTGGGCGCTTCTGGTGGCGGCGGTCTCTTCTTCAAGTGGCGACACTTCACCATGGAAGCGTTGTGCTCTACTCCTTGCGGTCATGTTTGTCCGGTGGATCGACACCCACGAGCTTGGGCAAGAGGGGATAGTGGTCCCCTCTTCAGCGACTTGGATGCGCAGGTGTGAGATGGTGGCATTGGCGAGTTCTAGTTCCTCCTGGTGTCTTCGTTGCTCTCTCATTGTCGTATCTTCTTGGGATGCCCCTATTCTATAGCTAGTCTCTTTGGCGAGCTTCATTGTTTGGGTGGTAGCTTGTGTCCTCATGGTCTTCAAGTTGCAGTCTTTTTCATTTCTGTCCGTAGCGTTTTAGCTGACCTTTAACTCCTTGTATCAGCCATCGCGGGGTTGCATCCCCGGTTCTTTTCTTTCTTTGGTTCTATGGTTTTCAATGTAATCCTGGCCGGTTGATGGCTTTGTTAATTCAAAGTCGGGCTAGGTTCGAGCCCCATCTCGGGCTCGGCTTCAGTATTTTTTCTAAAAAAAAGGTCCTTCAATGGAACAAAGGTACATGAAAGCAGGTTCCATGTCGTTCACCAATCTGAATCAAAGCACCGATGTAATATTAGTTACAAGTGATGTTCCACTTCACCTAATAAGGCAAAAAATAATACTATTAAGAGATAAGTCGATGGAATATTTCAAGTTAACTAGATGAAAACAACTAATTAATTATCATTTATCGTACTCTACATAGAGAACTATACATGCAACCTGACTTGATTATGTCTCACCATGATGAAGAAGAGTCTTTTTTTACTTTGATAGTTCAGTATATAATAAAAAGAGCCCTTTCATCTTTGACATAACGTATAGCTTTTTTGGCATTATGAGTCAACAAAGTGGTCTTCACCGGAAAACGGATGATGGTTCATAAAAGTAGGAGTCACCCTCTTGTATCCTCATAGGATATGTTAGCATTGGCTTGGAAGAAGGCTTATCTTTTGATGAAAATGTCGATGCTAATAGGTTTGCAAATTGCAGTGCGCACAGGGGCGGATCCAGGAATTCAACATTGGGTGTTCAATTTCTTTTTCTCCTTAATAGAGAAGCCAATTGGTTCACGACAATAAAAATAGAATATAAAAATTGTCCACTAGGTTGTTCACAAAAGTAATTGAAGAGAGTACTTTCTCAATCCTGGCTGTTACTACTGGTATGATTAGAACCAATTTGAGAAGTTTGTAAATTGCTACACTAGAACACTCCCCTCCCTGACGTTGAGAAATGCGTGGACATAAGTGGGCTACTCTTGAACTTCTATCGGGCTAGTGCCCTGCTCCTGAACTATAAGCTAGTATTTTTGTCACATATGCATTAGGGACATATATACGGTTTTTGTTGCAAAAATATTTGGGTGTACATCTGTACACCCATGCCCCTTAGTGGATCCGCCCCTGAGTGTCCATATCTTCAGTCACTGCGAGAGGTTATCCTGAAATATCCGTCCTAAAGAGCAATGTGCATGCACGGCCGACCTATAAAATAAAAGACATGATCAACAAACTGCGTATCCCGCCAAAGGCCCAACAGATAGAGCATATTCGGTCAAATGACCAACACACAGAGCATATCCGGGCAAATGACTAACACACATAGAGAACAAGAAACTTCAAAGCTCATGGAGTATCATGCCACTTGGCCACCAAATTTGGAATTGTTGTAAAAGTTTGTAATACTTACATGTGGCCTCTTGAATGGTGCAACATAGATTATAGTGGGCGACTTTAAATTGCACTCATGGATCATTTCCTTGTGATAGAGATCATAGTAGTGATTTTGCTCATGGAACAAAGCATGCACACTTGTCCAAAAGGTCATGTCATGGGGATGATTCCGACAGTGAGAGAGGGGTAGGACGTAGGAGAAGGAGTCGGATCCATCGAGGCACAAACGGGTGACAAGTTTTTTTACGAGTTCGGGTCTTTCACTGTGAAGATAACAACCCTACGCCTCATGCTCCGGAGAGGCTTTCTTTGTTCTGTTTATGAATCAGAGATTGCAGTGCATGTGTGTGTGCATGTTGTGGAAAAACTGTAGGATGGCTAGAATATTGCGTTGTTGTATGGTATATTGATCTGACCCTCATATGGGGTATATATAGGAGTACAACATGGGAAGATGATTGGAGTATAAGGCAAGTCATTGTTGGTTTAAACCAAGTCTATCTCTATCTCTCCTAATCCCTAACTAACACGTTTGTACTTCTAACATTCCCCCTCAGTCGTAGCGTGAGTGAAGCGGACGATTGCAACTGAATTTGAAGTCTTGCGCTTCTGCTATCTTCTCCGCTGCGCCATCATCAACTGCGTCTCTGATGGGTTGGCACCTAGGGCGGTGACTGCGTCCCCTTCTAGTGCCTTCCTTGTCTCTCCTCTCTTCCCTCCCGCAGTCACAGCGGTAGTGGCGAAGACGCTAGTGACGACGCGAACGCTGTTGACTGGAGTTGTCGCCGGTGAGTTGTTGTAGACGTAGCCATTAATGTCGATGTCGAGGTAGCCGATCATTGCGATATAGCCGTGGTCGAGGTAGTCATGGTCGATGGTGTAGTCATCGTGGATGATGAAGCCGCACAAAGCCGGAGGCGCAAAAAAATGCGCTATGACGGAGCTGCAGACATGGACGATGCACCTTACGGTTGTCAGAGGGTGCCGTCGGCGATGAGTCCACCGGTTTTGCCAGGACCGGAGGAAACCCATCGAGCACACATCGGTTTTGCCAGAACCGTGTGGCCACGTAGGGGTCTTCACTATGGTGACGCCATGTCGATGCAGTCGTGTCGTCATGGATGACGCGGTCGGTGTCGTCGTCGTGACGCGGTCATTGCCGTCGTCGAGGTCGCATCTTGCAGAAAAGTCTGTCAGAGGATGCTAGGTGTCCATCTTGTGGACGTGGCGGCTGCAATGTGTTGACGATGATGGTGATGAAGACCACGTTGCTGAAAACCTTAGCGATGGAGTGTCGGCAATGCAACGGCATGCCGACGATGATGCGTCGCTTGGAGGCGTCCCTCGTGGCGATGGATGTCGATGCCGTGTCATGCTTAAGAAGACGATGAAGAATTGCACGCTTTCCACACTGGCATGGCGTGTGGATGGTGCATGTCGGGTCCGTAGATGTGCCTGACGAAGATTTGTTTCTTTTCTTGATGTAGTCGTACAGCTTGATGAAGTGGTTCGGCCTGGTGCAGTTCGGTTAGATGCAGTGCAGATGGGTCGGTGCAGTCACTTGGTTCGGCGATGGAGCGTTTGATGTAGATCTGTGCAGGTGCAGCGGTTGGTGCAGATGACCCGCTTCCAGCTGGCGCGGGCATTCCGGACTTGCGCGCGTACCGTAGCCTCGTAGGAGTCGCGTCGCGTGGAGATGCCGAAACCGTCTCGTAGTGAGTGCATGTCATCGAAGGATGCGTAGCAGGATCCCGTGAGAGGCCCTGTAGTCGATGCACGGCCCGCTAGCGCTCGCCTCTCGGCAGGCATGGCCATGTAACGATGGAGTTTGCGGCCATGGTGACGCTGATGTTTCCTGTACGCATGCATCTTCTAGTTTCCTGGTGCATGCGTGTACAGTACAGGCCTTGTGCCTCCTCGTTCTGCATACGAATCAAGGAAGATTAGATCGAACCAGCGTGCCGCCCTCCCGGTGTCGTGGTCGGGTTCCGCCTCTTGTGCTGGACACGCCACGTGAAGTTTGCCTCTGATATCGTCCTTGCGGAGCGAGTCGATGAAGTTCCGTGCTGTCGTGTCGTGGACAGCAGGATCAGGTAGGCGCGCCCTGCAGACTGGATGGTGTACTGCGCGGCCGGCGGCCACCAAGCGCCCGCGAGTGGCCAGTCCTGCGCCGCGTGCTTGGTCGATGTCGCCCTGGAGCCGGCCGGATCAATGCATGCGCTGTATGTAGCCGCACGGTGCCGTGCGCTGCAGTTGGAGGCCGGAGAATTTGCTCAGAAAAGCTGTAGTTGCGCGTGGGAGATCTGCGGGGCATGGCCGCCTGCACTGATCATTGGATTTTCATCAGATTTTGAGGGTCGTAGGATTTATTTGTGGCTAAAAAATAATCGATCTAAGAAATTTGGAAAAGTGAAATTGATCTTAAAGAATTTATCTAATCTACGAAACTGATCTATTCTATGGAACCGACGCAATCTTTTGATCGATCGGGTGCCGCGCCCGCGGGGAGAGGAGATTAATCTCTCCGGGGGCAGCGCGCTGCGGAAGTGGTAAAGAAACCTAGGATCGGCGTCGTGAGACTAACCGCTCTAATACCATGTGAAAAAACTATAGGATGGCTAGATTGCGTTGTTGTATGGTATATTGATCTGACCCTCATATGGGGTATATATAGGAGTACAACGTAGGAAGATGATTGGAGTACAAGGCAAGTCATTGTTGGTTTAAACCAAGTCTGTCTCTATCTCTCCTAATCCCTAACTAAGATGTTTGTACTTCTACCATGTGTGAGTGAGAGAGAGAGATAATGAGAATCCCCAAGCTAAGTGGTGAGGAATGGCTTATAAAGAGTGTGACATCCCTTCATCTCCTATGTTACAAGTGAAGTTATTATTGCCGCCCACTAGAAGGTAATTGTTCACTCCACTCAATGATGGTGATGCTTCAAATGCCATGCGCGATTGTTGCGCTTCTTACATCAGAATATACTATCTGGTCGAGTAATTCCCGTCGTTCCGAGTACCTGGTATATCAGATCGTTCGAGTAGTGGTGACCCAAATATCGTCCGACTAACTTCTTGGGTGGTTGAGGTTGATCTGGGCCACTCTATCGTATGGACCTATGCTTTATGATACTTTGACCCTTGATAGGTCTGCCTATTATGGATATCTCCATCAGGTCTCGCTCCTTTGTCCCGTGCCATGAATCTGATTAATGCACAACAAAATAAAGGAATCAGATCAATGCACTACAAGAAAAACGCGGCACATAATTTTGAGATTGACTAAGTCGGCACATACATTTTTGTATCCGACGAAAACGTCTTCTTCTCCCTCTATCGCATATCGCCAGAAAGTATGAAATAAATCTGAAAAATACGAGCACCATCGTCAAGACTACGATGAAATATTGTTACAGTACGAAATTCTGTTTGTATTAA
>NC_041383.1:540746321-540788174 GCF_002162155.2 Triticum dicoccoides
TCCGTGTTCCGCTCAACCCAGGCAAACGGCACAAAATTGACCTCAGGGCGAAACTATTTCACAAACTAAACCGCGTTTCAAAATATTTCATCCAGTTGACCCCTAATGTGCAGTGCCTGACAGCAAGAAGCTGCACTCTAATGTGCAACGCCTAACACTCAGGCGCCATACCTGTGTAGCGCCTAGTTTTAAGGAGTTGCACTACACTATGCAGCGCCTAGCTGTAAAAAATTGCACAGTAAAGTGTAACGACTAACCGTCGGGCTCTGCACGAAAGGGCAGCGATGTGAATTTTTTTTAAAAGCAATTTAGTTTGTGAAATACTTTCCCACGGAGGTCAAATTTGTTAATTTTGCCCTCGACCCGTGTCGACCGACCGATAACGACCGTGGCAGAAGCGGTGTCTGGAAAGGACGCGGCGCGCCAGAGCAAAGATCGACAACCCGTAGCAGAAAACGGAAGAAAAAGAAAAGAAAAAGGAGTTCCAGAAAGAAATCTAGGGCAAGCCGCACGCACGCCACCCAAATCCCCGTAGTCCTACGCCACCATCCGCCGCCACCGCCGCCGGCGATTCTCGGCGGGGGGCAGAAGCGGCCGAGGAGCACCCCTTCGCCCCCCCGAATCAGGCCCCTAGGGGCAGAATAAGAGGGAGAAGGGGCCAAGTCAGCCCTCCCCGTTCGATCGGAAGCAACATCTCTCCCCGGAGGGTCGCCGGCGGAGCAACCGCTGATGCGGCGGCCATGGCGTCGGCGGTGCTCTCGTACATTCAAAGCCTGTGGCCGCTCTCGGCTCTCCTGAAGGAGGACGACCTGGGCGCGTCCGCGCGGCTGGTGCGGACCCTCGCCGTGCCCGAGGAGACGAAGCAGTTCGTGTTCGCGATCCGGGAGCCCGAGACGCAGGGCTTGCTCTACATCCTCGCGGCGCAGAACCTCTCCGAGCAGTCCGCCTTGGACGCCGGCCATCTGATCAGGGCGGTGCGGCCCCGGGCCGTGATCACCCAGGTCGCGCACACAGAGGTCGAGGACGTTTTGATCGAGGAGCAGTGCCTGGCTGAAGGCGGAGCAGGCGGCGTGCCGGCGTCGCCGTTACAGGTGATTAAGCGTTGCATCACCGAGAAGAAGAGCAAAGATCACTATGTGAAATCCGCCGCTTGCCAGGTCCTGCGGGAGATTTTTGGGGTCGGATTCTACGGCCACCTGTTGGCTGCCAAGAGAGCTGCGGAGGAGACAGAGTCACATTTTCTCTTGCTCGGCTCTCCGTATGAGAAGAATTGCAATGCGGGTGGATCGAGCAACGGAAATAGTACGGACGATAATTCGGCTCCGCAATCGCAGACTAGCTGCTCTCTCCCTCAGAGTGCCATGGATGATAAATCTGGTCTCCAGTTACAGAGTAACTGCTTGCTCCCTAAGAATGCCACTTCAGCAGTAAGCTCCCATGTCAGGAAGATATGCCTTGTGGATGATTATGGAGGACAGCTCATGAAGTCGCTAGCTCCAACTGCTAACTTGTTGTTGTCCCAAGCTATCTCTTCCTATGCTGTTGCAGAGTGCAGACTATCAGAATGTAAGCCAGCCGACAGATACGAGCCTCCACTTTTTGCGCAGACCGTCTACCCTTTGCTCTCTGACCTTTATGAGATATTTGTTGAAATTCCGTCAATTGGGAAGGCTATGGCTTCTGCACAGATGTTGCTCACTCAAGTTCACAAGGGGAAGCCAGTTTGCAGTGAAATGTTATCTGATGTCTATGTATTTGGAATTGCAATAGAGGCTCTCAGAATATGTTTAAACAATGCAGGAAGACGCCGCATTAATACCAGGGATAATCATAGTTTGGAGAAATTGGATTTTGCAGAGCTCCCTTCTGAGGAGAAGTGCCACATTCTTCTTGTTCAAGCTCTCAGAAGTCAACTAAGAGAGTTTGGTTCTGTGGTGGCTGTAGTTGATGCCAGCTGCTTAGCTGGAATAAGGAGACACTGGAACACCCCTGTTCCTTCGGAGATCACACAATTAGCTGGCAGTTGCTTCAATCATTATGGCAACAAAGTTGAGAGCGAAAATGAGAGTGATAACAGTGAGGTGCCATTGGACAGCACTGATAAAAAGAGCTGGATAGCTGAGAAACCTGTGGTCGCAGTTGGTGCGGGAGGAACAGCAATTCTTGGTTTTTCATCTTTGTCGAAAACTATCCAGGCATCTGCCATTCTTAAGTTGGCTCCGTATAAAACTCCAGTGGTTTTGAAGTATGGCTTAATGCAGCTGCAAAGGCATGCTGGCATTGTATTAAGCAAGCTCCTTTCTCATGGGGTTGTTGGTGCTGGTTCGAAGTCATCTGCTCTACAGTTCACAGCTTCAGCAGAGAAGATTCGGGCCGTGACACACACTGTAATATCATCTGTAGAGAGAACCAGCTTGTTGGCGATGCGGACGTCGTTCTACGAAATAATGCAGAAGAGGCAGAAGCACAACCGACCTTTCCGAATAGCTCCTTGGGCAACATTTGGTTTTAGCTTGGTTGCATGTGCTGGCCTCCTGAAGCACGGAGATGGGATCGAGTGTGCTGCCGAGGCCGCACCTTCTGTTCCCATGATTGCCTCCCTGGGCCGTGGTCTTGAGAGCTTGCGTGTCACATCAGAGGAAACAAGGCAAACAAGGAGCCAAAATGTGAAGGAAGCTTTGCTAACATTGTTGCGCAGCTTAAAGAAATCAGAAAAGTAAAGCCACAATAATGTACAACTGAAACTGTATAGATTTCATCATGCAATTTTGTCACTAGAGCGAAGCTTTCATACCATCTGTACAGTACATTCTTCTTGTTCTTACTGATATAATGAAATTCTCATGGTATGCTATTGTGTGCACTTCTTGCTTGAGCTTAGAGAGCATGGGAACCAGATTGGATCACTTGTGTTTGATCTTCTGCACATAAAAGTACAGAGCATACACATAATTCGATGTCCATGCTTTAGTAATTTATTGATTCCCAGTGAGATTGCTTGGTACAAGATCTGAGTGAAACACTTCGTTGATAGTATTGTTAGAGGTAATATACAAACAATAATGCTTCTCTTTTGGAATATTTTCTCATAAGCAACATAAGAGTTGGTGATGCAACTTATTTTTTCTTCTGGGATCATATTTGCCTTATATAGGCTTACATTTCGAGATTAACCAGGCATATTGTGGCTGCCATAGATCATCTGGTTATTCATTGTTAATCTTGAGCCAAGGAAAAGTAGGCAGCAGCATTAAGTTGATATTCATTTAATGATATACATACTTGCATTTAAACATCTGTCTCACGATTACAAATCAATGTGAAAAAGAAAACCATCCATGTGATCTCTTCGTTGCTATACAAAAGTGATGGGCCTCCCCAGGTAAAACAGTCCATTCACATTTCTGTTCATACTGCTGCTGTTTTAAGGGTGAGAAAATCAGAAATTTGGTTTGTGTAGAAATCTGGCTGTATTTTGTTGTCGGGGCTTTGAAGCATCTGCTCAGAAGTCACACCTGCAGAAGGCAGCCGGCCAAGGTTAGTGCCGATGCAAATTCAGCAGAGGATGCACTAGAGTTCAGGGTGAATGGTATGATCAAGATACCTGAAAGAACCAGAAGAGTTTTGCAGCCCCCATTTTGCCCAAATAGAACGTCAGTATCCAAACGGTCACCTACCATGCATATCTGAGATGTTGTGATTCCAAACCTGCCACCAAAGAAGAGCAAAGGTAAAACACCTCAAAACTATGCTTAGACATCAGCTTTTGCTTCACTCATTCTTCCTTGCAGAGTTCTGGAAATGGATTCATGGAGCTGGACCACTGCTGGGACAGTTAGCCTCTTACTTCTTTGCCAGGTAGTCCATCATGAATGTCGATGGCTTCCCGACGACGAGCGGTTCTTGTTTGGTTGAACCAAGAACAGCGCCGACCATCGACCCGCCACCTGGGCCAAGGCAAATGTTCATGATTTCAGCAAGGGACTGTGGTATGTATCCTTCCGCAGTATGTATACAGAGTTCTTTTTAGCTGGTATATCTGAAGAGTTGGAATGCCTGACTAACCTGCCCACTCCTGGGCATCAGTGAGATGGGTGACAGCGTCCCTGTTTGTTGCAATGAAAAGGCACCCAGGATTCTCACGTATGCAGAGTGTCCCGTACCTTAGAAGTAAATTAGTGATAAGTTTACATATGTGGAATTGGTAATACCAAATTTTGTAATACTCCCTCCGTCCGGAAATACTTGTCGGAAAAATGCATAAAAATGGATGTATTTAGAATTAAGATACGTCTAGATACATCCATTGCTCCGATAAGTATTTCCGGACGGAGGGAGTAGATTATAAAGAGCTAGCATGTGGTCTTGCTTCTGCACTTGTTTAATCAAATGAGTGTATTTTCAGTGTGCAATCAAATGCACATCTAAATTTAATCATTTATATCCATCCTTATTTTCATTGTCTTTTTTGCTGTCTAAGTTCATTACTTTGAAGGCGAGAGGAGTGAACGGCAATGTACTTACTGAACTTTGTAGTAGTTAAAATAGCGATCAAATCCCACTACCACTGCTCCAACCTGTGAAAATCCAAATTTTATTTCTGTAGTGGTGGCACTTCGTAACTCAAGATCAGAAGATGAACAATGATCATACTGACATCTTTGTCATGCTCCATGTAGAAGCCAGGCTTCAGCTCAATCTTCTTGTCACCGTCTGTCTGCATGAGCACGGCAATATAATGTAAGTCCGGTAAGCTTTTCGGAAGTCTCACTCTCATCCACTCAAATCAGTTGATGCTGATTAGCATGCAACATTGGCTAAACCACAAGCTAACATGCTAAATTGCAGTTATGTTAACTAATCATGAATATCAAAGAGAAAGGAGTCACTCTTTGTTACATACAGGTCCACCGAGGTACTGAAAGCCAGCCAGCTCCAGCTCCTTGAGAATCCCTTCCTCTCCAATCACGTAAACCTGGACCGTAGAAATACTTAACTCTGCGCTTGATTTTTTTGTGCTAAATCATGTGTACCAATGCAATGCAGTCACATTTTCTGAAGATGGTGACTGATGTGTGCTACCTTCTTGTCTTTAGGGAAATCGATGGACTGCAGGTACGCAGCAGCTGCAAAGGACGAAGCAAATATCTCTTCCTGCGCATTGATCGTCCATTCCTCGTCAAGTTCGTTTTGCACTAGAGGAAATTGATCGATGGACAGAGACAACAGTTCATGGCAGGAATGGATACTACCTCGTTGACACTGAGGCCGAGCGTCTCGAACTTCTTCCCGTACTGCTTCCTCGACTTGGTCGAATTGTTGGTCACGAACACCAGCCTCTTGCCCTGCAGCACAGCAAAAGCTTGACGAAATCAGCAAGAAGCCATAGGAAGTTTGAGAAGATGATCCATTCTACGAATCTACCAGAGCCATTCACGGTTCACAGCAGACCTTTGATCTGAGCAGGTCGAGCGTCTCCGGCACGCCATCGATCAGCTTGTCACCCTTCCAAATCACCCCTACGCACAACAACAGCGACAGCGAGGAAAAGAGAGCCAACTCATTCAGGAAAAGCTGCAGCAAACTGGTAATTAAACCTTAGCGATCGATCAGTATCTCACCGTCGCAGTCAAATATGAATGTCTCTACAGAGTCAATAAGAGCCTCGGCGTCCTCCAGCTTCGCTGCAGGGACTGCCGCTGCTGCTGCCGCCATCACGGGCCGTCTGACAGTGCAGTTCGGCGATGCCGCGGTTAGGCTGCCGCCGGTGCGCAGGCTCCTTCCGAAGGACGCGGACGGCGGCAGCGCCTGCGACGACGGGGTAGCGGAGGAGGAGGTGGAGGTGGAGGGGAGGAAGCTGGGGGAGGCGCGAGCCAGGAGCATCTCTGCTTCGATGGTAGTATGTTTTTCCTTTGGAGATCGGGTGACTGGTTGGTGTGGTCTCGGTTTGGGCGATGTAACGGTATATGCCTATGTGGCTGTGCCATGGATGAATATTTCTCGTGTGCCGGCTGGTTGGTGTGGCGCGTCCATGGCTTGCGGATTTGTGGCTGGCAAGGCAAAGGGGAGGGATTGGGGCTGTGGCGTGGGCTAGTGTTGCTGTGGCTGTGGTTCGAGATAGTGTTTGCACTAGTACGAAGGTTGGGGGAAAACGAAACCGCGAATTAATAACTAGAGAAAACTGATTGAAATTAGACTTCGACATGCCATTTGGATCGAATGTCCACATTTGCTATCTATCCATCATAGCAGATACTTGTAGAATATTAGCTCCGTCCCAAAATACTTGTCTTGAATTTATCTAATACGATGAACTCCCTCCGATTAAGTTGTACTAAAGCAGTGTTAGGATGTACTCCCTTTATCATATAGTATAAGCGTGTTTTTTACAAAGTGTAGTGTCAAAAACGCTCTTATATGATGAAATAGAGGCAGTACCAAATTTGTATAGTTATATAAGGGGGAGTCTGTTTCCAGGACTTGAATCCATGACCTCACTTCAAATTTGTATCATTATATCCACCATGAAAAATATTTTCATATTTTAGTTGCTTTGTATTGTAGATGTTGATATTTTATTTTATAATCTTTGTCAAACATATATAAGTTTATCTTACACGGAAATTAATACACCCTATATATTCCGTGACGGAGGGAGTATGTAATGGGAGAATATGAGTTTAGAATCTTTGTTGGGTGCGAGCAAAGAGAAATACGAAGTGATGACTCGTAACTTGAGGAACCATTTCTAATCAGCAGACCTTCATTTCATACGAATTTGTATCCTTTCCTTGACGCGGTGTATAGTGCAAACCCTACTAGCTCGGTTATTGGAGGTGGAGAGCAAGTTTGAGAACGTATCCTGTGCACCTGCTCAATTGATGCAACGGATGCACCAGGTACACCCGAGCCATTGGATACATATCGGAAGGATTGAAGTAGGCTGAAGCATGGATTGGTGAAACATTTGCAGAGAAGACCTCATACTATGTCAAAAAACAATCCGTACTCCACTCTTTCCTCACCCATCATTAACTCGGTGTTATTTATTTCATTCTCAAAACATAAATATATCCTCATACATGTTGAACCGTACATCCGAATTTGGTATGTCTTTGACTACCATTTTTGTTTTGACAAGATGTTTAAACAAGATCAATGCCAAATATTATTTTTTATTATTTTATTTTTAATGTCACCATAACATTTATATTTTTTGTCCCCGCAAAAAACCATTTATATGTATTGTATTGAAACTTAGATGTACTTTATATGTTTTCAAACTCTGCCTCTCCCTCCACACGTCGATCCCATGTGCACATGCTTAAATTAAATTTCAAGTGAAGTTTAAGTTTTAAAATGTACAGAACTAATAATTGAACAACATATTCAACATTGATCTTGTTTCAAAGATCACATGAGCCGTGAAGACAAAGTTGACAATCAAAACAGATTCAAAAATCGGGTATTCAGTTCAAAGCATGTAACCATTTTTGTGTATGGGCCAAAAAATTAAACACATAAATTTATTGATGGAAGAATGTGATGTGCAGTGTGGGTCAAATATAATAAACCATAAGGTTGCTTCTGTAACTATAGTATGGTCCAACGTATGGCAAATTCTGTCACGTTGCATTTCTATCTAATGGCCCAAAGCCTATTGGTACACCTGGTGCACAGATTTGGCCGGTGCACAGGATAAGTTCTCCAGCAAGTTTGGCTTTAACATTTTTTTTTTGAGGAACCAGCAGGAGCACTGCCTTTTCTTATAGAAGGAAAACAGATGGCTTTAACATATGGAAGATTGCAAAATCAAGGTGTTCCTGTGGCGGCTTGCTGGCAACTATCCACCTCTCAAAGCAAAATTGAGGATACGGGTAGATGATCCGAAATGGTTTTCTGTCACAGGAAATTGAGGATAGCAAACATTTGTTAATTACGTGTGTTAATATTGAACAATGACCGTATGTGCTCGGTATTCAGATCATTCAAACGATTCTCCAAGGTTTTGCCTCTGCAATTGATGCGCTGCAAGCAATATGTAATCTAGAAGAGGCCAGCTGATGATAATTGTGGTTTGGTGGCTCTGGTGTAGAGGCAGCGCATCAATTATCATAACAAAGCACATGTATCCTTTTCTTTCTCTAATGAGTATATCTACAATCAAATTCTGTCCTAATTAGTACTCCCCCCGTCTCAAAATATAAGAGCGTTTTCTACACTACACTAGTGTCGAAAACGCTCTTATATTTTGGGAGGGAGGGAGTAGTACAATGGAGTTTTCCCTGCCAAAAAAAGTACAATGAAGTTTGTAATTCGACGAGCCCAGCGAGGGCGAACCAACCAGTGGTTGGATGGTTAGAGGGACTGTGGTATCCCCAGCCCATCAGGTTTCAAGTCTTGGTGCTCGCATTTATTCCTTTCTGGCGATGCGCATTCAGTGGAAGGAGACGTTCCTGTCGACGACGAGGTGCCTACGGTGACTTCGTAAATTTCAAGATGATATGACGGTTCAGTCTTTCGGTGGTGCTCATAGGGGTAGGGTGTGCGTATGTTCGTTCATAGGAGTGAGTGTATGCGCGTGTATATGAGCGTTTGCGTCTGTACTGTGTTCAAAAAAGACGAGCCCAGCGAGGCAGCGAGTAGCTCAAGAGGAAATAATCAGGGTGGCTGGGGTGCTATAGTCCCTGACTAAACATGGGACGTGATTGCCGCAAAGGCTGAAAGAAAGGAACAAATCAATAAGGCCTTTACTGAAGAAACATATGCTCTTCTTCTTGTCCAAAGCATTAGAGCAAGGTTCCAGATGCGTCACCATATGTGACCCTGCTTCAGGAGATGGGAAGATATTAAAGGATACTTGTTTTAGCAACTGTATAATTCAGCATTGTGTAAAATCCCGCGCAAGCAGGAGCTACATGCATCGGACTGCCCTATCATTCAGGCCTAGTTTGGCAACACCGTTTTTCCAAAACCATAGTATTCCAAAACCTCAGTATTTCAATAGATGGGCAACAAATACTCCAGTTCCTAAAAAACATAGATTTTCTCAGTTTCGATAATACTGCCGAGGTGTTTGGCAAGTGGTAGTTTTTCTTAGTTTTCTTTGGTTTGCACAGATTGTTACGTTGTTGCATGCATACGCATCATCCTGAGATGGTTCAATTAGCGAGCATGGGAAGGCTTGTGGAGGTTTATATGTTGTCCCCACTCTGGAGTATGATTGACCATATCATCCAGCGAGTGGTCTTAAGCGCTTAGTGCATCCATACCGAACTCGAATGTGCGCGCTTCGGAAGAGAAAGTAATGCAAACTACTAATTGTTATGCCGGCTTGGCCCGATCAAGACTTCTTGCATCAGCACATAAGATGTGATATGAGTAGTGGGAAATAAACTCTCCTTTCGATCTACAATCGTTGAAAAAGGTCTCTATATTACAATAATTGAGAGGTGCCTCTTGCTAGCGGCCTAGACCACTGACTTTTGATGGAAGGCTTCTGAACATGGATTGGTTTGACAAAGCCAATCTTTCGACGACTAGGGAGGCGTCACCCGAGGTCGATTCCAGTGGATCACTATAGAATCTTCTAGAAGCAGGTTCTCCAGGCACTGTCCCCGACGACATATGCAGCTACACTCATGGATCAGCTTGTGCTAATCGCCACCGTACGCATGCAGCCTTGCACGGGCATGTTCTCTCTAGGTCCTAGCTAGGAAGGATATGTATAGTTATCTCTTTTTTTTTGAACATCATGTATAGTTATCTCTTGTAATCAATCAAAGACAAAGCTAGTTACGACATGTGTTTTCAGCCAGCACTAAGTCGTCATTTGTACGTGTATGTGCGCCCCTTCAGCCGGATCGATCGACCGACTAGCTATCGATTTTATGTGTCACAGGCATCGATGGTCAGAAGAAGATGGATACAGAGAGACAACCCAGTCAGCGTTTCTCAGTTTTTTAAAAAGAGGTCCGAACCTTTTTTTTTATATACTACAAAAAGACCATAATTTTAGAAATACCACGGTTTGTTAAACTGTAGTATTTTTTTCATCCAAACGACTCAAAGTATTGAATACCAAGTTTTTTTCATAAACCATGGTATTCCTTAAAAACTACAAAAATACTTTGGCTCCCAAACGCATCCTCAGCATTGTGTAAGATCCTGTACCGTTGAGGCCATGAGTATACGCCCCAACGAAGAAGAGATAGGCCTAATGGCAGGAGAAGCAGATCAGAGCAGATAAATGTGGTTGGGAGGAGGGAGCAGGTGTGAACTTGAGGAGGAAGATGAGAATCAGCTTTTCATTTCTTAATGCCCAAGAAGAACGCTGCCAGACTTATAACAACAGCTGACAGTGGGATCCGCTTGCAGTACAACTCACACATAATCTGACACGCAAACTCCTCGGTGCCGACTTGCTCTGCTCTTCCATGTGTTCTTCTTCATCAGCCAGCGTGTCATCAGGCGTAGCTGTGAGACTGCCACCCCCTGGAACGTCGGCTTGTCCGCAAGCTGGAGCCTTTGGAAATCGTTTGAAGAGCACTTTATAATCTTCCCATGTTGCCATTGTCTCCGACATCGAACTCCACTGGATGAGCACTTGCAGGTATGCGGCATTGCCTTTCTTCCCCAAGCGACGGTCTAAGATTGCTGCAGGCTCCACTTCAGTGCTATCCAACTCCAAGGGATTTGGCAGAGAGGTGTAGTCTAAAGTGTAATCTGGAACATGTGGTTTGAGTTGCGAGACATGAAATACGGGGTGCACTCGACTACCTTCAGGCAACTGCAAACAATAGGCTATTGGCCCAATTCTTTGCAGTATCACATATGGCCCAAAGAACTTGTAAGAAAGCTTGGGGTACTTGTGATTGACCAAAGAATTTTGGACATTTAGTGGAAGCTTTTAAGTATACCTGATCATTGAGTGAGAACTCCAGGTTACTGTGTTTAGTATCACCGATGTGCTTCTTGCGAAATTGAGGATTGGCTACCTGAACTTTGAGCAAATCACACTGAAGTTGTCTCTCTTCCAGTGTCTGAACTGCATCAGGATTGCACTCAGAGGACAAATCAGGAAGCATACCATAAATGGGCTCAGTTTGTAGAGGAGAACACCCAATAGAGTTGCAGAAGGTGGTGTTATATCAGAACTCTACAAGTGGGAGCCATGTCACCCAGTCTGTAGGGTTTTCTTGTGTTCTCAAGTACTTCTCAAGGCATTGGTTTACACTTTACACACTCTATATGGCCATCAATTTGTGGACGGTAAGTTGAACTTAGTTACAATTTAGTCCACAGTGTTTGAAACAGACCTTTCCAAAATGACTTTGTAAAGATTTTGTCCCTATCTAATACACTGCTCAAGGGAATACCATGCAACTTAACTACATTGTCCACGGAACCTTAGCCATTTGAGAAGCAGCGAATGGATGTTTCAAAGGCATGAAATGAGCATATTTACTATACCTATCCACCGCCACAAATATTGCATTATAGCCATGTGATCTTGTTAAGCCCACAACAAAAACCACGGTAATATCATGCCCAGTACCCTTAGGAATTTTCAAAGGTTACAACAGTCCAGGGATTTGCAATTTTCATGCTTGGCTTGTTGGCACATTGTGCATTGTTAGGAAAAGTTGGAAACATCTTGTTTAAGTCCTTTGTAAGTAAAACGCTTCTTCAACCTTTGGTAGGTGTTATGCGCTCCACAATGTCCTCCGATAGGTGTGGAATGCAAGGACAGGATAATTTGGGTTTGCAACCCTACATTTTCTCCTGCCCATATCTTGTCATGCAAAATTATGATTTGATATGTCTCAACCGTTTCTATAATTTTTGCTGCTATTAATCTAGTGCCCAGTGCTAGTTGTTGTTTTTTGCATGTTATTGGACTCTGCGGAATACCATTTCGGGGACCAAAAACTAAAATAAATATGGGGTGAAGTTTCACATCATGACGAAGCTAGGAGCATCAGAGGCGGCCGGACCCCCCCCCCCATGACTCCATGTAGTGGTCCCATGCAGCCTGGTCCTCGGCCACGAGGTGGGGCCGCATGGAGCCCCTGGCTTGCCTCTCAACCTCCTCTTTCTTTTTTCGCCTTTATATTGTTCCAAAAAACAGGAAAAATTATCGAGGAATTTTTCCGCCTCCGCCATCATGCGTTTCGAGGCGATCCAATCTGGAGACTGTTGTCGGTACTCTGTCGGAGGGGAAATCATCGTCGGAGCTATCTTAATCAACCTCGTTGCCACCATGTCCATGTGTGAGTGGTCCACCTTGGAATATGGGTCCATGAAAATAGCTAGATGGCACCCTCTCTCCCTTGATTCTCAATACAAAAATCACATGAGCCGCCCTACATGATTGTGATCCATCTAATGTAATTCTCAATGTGTTTGTTGTGGTGTGATGAATTATCACTTTATGATTAGATCTATATATGGATTTATTTTGGATTATTTTGAGTTCTTTGTTGCATGATTTATAGACATATATGCTCTTTGATATATAAGCCTATCATTCTCCATCATTTAATTGATGATCTTCAAGAGGGAGTCATGTATGTTAGTTGGGTTTAATCTTGCAAGTAATCTACCCAAGTGATAGAGAAAGGGAAAATGATTATATTGTGTTATTGTCAGTAAGGATAAAAAGGTAGTTGCCTAGGGTGTATCAATGATGAGGTGGAGGTAAAGACAATATGCTATCTACATTATGTCATTTTGCTTAATGCAATGCTCTATTTTATAACTTAATACTTAGAGATGCATGTTGGATAGCGATCTCGGGTGGAATAGTAGCTAGAGATACAAGGAAGTAATGTCTATATGAAGTGTCAAAAAAAGTATTAAATGCAATCATGACATGTATGATCAATTATCCCCTGCAAAAAATGTATGATCAATTATAAGCACTGCAATTTAATTGATATGCAACTGTAATTTGTTCACACGCCTATGCTATGTTTTATGGAGAGATATCACTAGTGAAATATTGATTCTTAGTCCTTTATTCTTCACAATCACAACCTCAAACAGTTTATTTTCGGCTCTTTACAATCAGAACATTTTTTTACCTTTTGTTCTACAATCCAATTCCAAACACTATATGTTGTAAGTCTTGTAACTAGCAAAGCTAGTGGGATCGATAACCTCAGTAGAGTGAGTTGAGGACCAACGGAAAGTTTCTTAGTTGTGTGCAGGTGCTCACCATTGACTCATTATCAAGGACTCCATGGATTGATACTTTGGTTCTCGAATGAGAAGAATACTTGCTTCGTGGTGTTGGGGAACGTAGTATTTTCAAAAAAATTCTACGCACACGCAAGATCATGGTGATGCATAGCAACGAGAGGGGAGAGTATTGTCCACGTACCCTCGTAGACCGTAAGCGGAAGCGTTATGACAACGCGGTTGATGTAGTCGTATGTCTTCACGATCCGACCGATCCAAGCACCGAACGTACGGCACCTCCGAGTTCAGCACACGTTCAGCTCGATGACGATCCCCGGACTCCGATCCAGCAAGGTGTCGGGGATGAGTTCCATCAGCACGATGACGTGGTGACGATGATGATGTTCTACCGACGCAGGGCTTCGCCTAAGCACCGCAACGATATGACCGAGGTGGAATATGGTGGAGGGGGGCACCGCACACGGGTAAGAAACGATCACGATGATCAACTTGTGTGTTATGGGGTGCCCCCTGCCCCCGTATATAAAGGAGCAAGGGGGAGGGGGCGGCCGGCCAAGGGAGGGCGCGCCAGGGAGGAGTCCTACTCCCACCGGGAGTAGGACTCCCTCCTTTCCTAGTCCAACTAGGAGAGGGGAAGGACCCTTTGTCATCGGTATGTTACTTGCCCGAGATTCGATCGTCGGTATCCAATACCTAGTTCAATCTCGTTACCGGCAAGTCTCTTTACTCGTTACGTAATGCATCATTCCGTAACTAACTCATTAGCTACATTGCTTGCAAGGCTTATAGTAATGTGCATTATCGAGAGGGCCCAGAGATACCTCTCCGACAATCGGAGTGACAAATCCTAATCTCGAAATACGCCAACCCAACATGTACCTTTAGAGACACCTGTAGAGCTCCTTTATAATCACCCAATTACATTGTGACGTCTGGTAGCACACAAAGTGTTCCTCCGGTAAATGGAGGTGCATAATCTCATAGTCATAGGAACATGTATAAGTCATGAAGAAAGCAATAGCAACATACGAAACGATCAAGTGCTAAGCTAACGGAATGGGTCAAGTCAATCACATCATTCTCCTAATGATGTGATCCCGTTAATCAAATGGCAACTCTTTTGTCCATGGCTAGGAAACTTAACCATCTTTGATTCATGAGCTAGTCAAGTAGAGGCATACTAGTGACACTATGTTTGTCTATGTATTCACACATGTATTATGTTTCCGGTTAATACAATTCTAGCATGAATAATAAACATTTATCATGAAATAAGGAAAGAAATAATAACTTTATTATTGCCTCTAGGGCATATTTCCTTCAGTCTCCCACTTGCACTAAAGTCAATAATCTAGTTCACATCGCCATGCGATTTAACACCAATATTCATATCTGTATATGATTAACACCCATAGTTCACATCGTCATGTGACCAACACCCAAAGGGTATACTAGAGTTAATAATCTAGTTCACATCGCTATGTGATTAACACCCAAAGAGTACTAAGGTGTGATCATGTTTTGCTCGTGAGAGAAGCTTAGTCAACGGGTCTATTACATTCAGAGCCGTATGTATTTTGCAAATATTCTATGTCTACAATGCTCTGCATGGAGCTACTCTAGCTAATTGCTCCCACTTTCAATATGTATCCAGATTAAGACTCAAAGTCATCTGGACCAGTGCCAAAACTTACATCAACGTAACCCTTTATGACGAACCTTTTGTCACCTCCATATTCGAGAAAGATTTCCTTAGTCCCCACTAAGGATATTCTTGACCGCTGTCCAGTGATCTACTATTAGATCAAAAATTGTATTCCTTTGCCAAACACAGAGCAAGGTATACAATAGGTCTGGTTCACAGCATAGCATACTTTATAGAACCTATGACTGAGGCATAGGGAATGAATTTTCATTCTCTTTCTATTTTCTGCTATAGTCGGGTTTTGAGTCTTACTCAACTTCATACCTTGCAACACAGGCAAGAACTCTTTCTTTGACTGTTCCATTTTGAACTACTTCAAAAAATTTATCAAGGTATGTACTCATTGAAAAACTTATCAAGCGTCTTGATCTATCTATATAGATCTTGATGCTCAATGCATAAGCAGCTTCACCGAGGTCTTTCTTTGAAAAACTCCTTTCAAACACTCCTTTATGCTTTTCAGAAAATTCTACATTATTTCCAATTAATAATATGTCATTCACATATACTTATCAGAAAGGTTGTAGTGCTCCCACTCACTTTCTTGTAAATACAGGCTTCACCGCAAGTCTGTATTAAAACTATATGCTTTGATCAACTTATCAAAGCGTATATTCCAACTCCGAGATGCTTGCACCAGTCCATTGATGGATCGCTGGAGCTTGCACATTTTGTTAACACCTTTCGGATCGACAAAACCTTCTGGTTGCATCATATACAACTCTTCTTCCAGAAATCCATTCAGGAATGCAGTTTTTACATCCACTTGACAGATTTCATAAAATGTGGCAATTGCTAACATGATTCGGACGGACTTTAAGCATCGTTACGAGTGAGAAAATCTTATCGTATTCAACACCTTGAACTTGTCGAAAAACCTTTTGCGACAAGTCGAGCTTTGTAGATAGTAACACTACTATCAGCATCTGTCTTCCTCTTGAAGATCCATTTATTTTCTATGGATTGCCGATCATCGGGCAAGTCCACCAAAGTCCACACTTTGTTCTCATACATGGATCCTATCTCAGATTTCATGGCCTCCAGCCATTTCGCGGAATTTGGGCTCATCATTGCTTCCTCATAGTTCGTAGGTTCATCACGGTCTAGTAACATGACTTCCAGAACAGGATTACCGTATCACTCTGGTGCGGACCGTACTCTGGAAGACCTACGAGGTTCTGTAATAACTTGATCTGAAGTTTCATGATCATCATCATTAGCTTCCTCACTAATTAGTGTAGGAATCACTGGAACTGATTTCAGCGGTGAACTATTTTCCAATTCAGGAGAAGGTACTATTACCTTATCAAGTTCTACTTTTCTCCCACTCACTTCTTTCGAGAGAAACTCCTTCTCTAGAAAGGATCCATTCTTAGCAACGAATGTTTTGCCTTCGGATATGTGATAGAAGGTGTACCCAACAGTTTCCTTTGGGTATTCTATGAAGACGCACTTCTCCGATTTGGGTTCGAGCTTATCGGGTTGAAAACCTTTTTTCATATAAGCATCGCAACTCCAAATTTAAGAAACGATAGCTTAGGTTTACTGCTAAACCATAGTTCATACGGTGTCGTCTCAACGGATTTAGATGGTGCCCTATTAAACGTGAATGCAGTTGTCTCTAATGCATAACCCCAAAATGAGAGTGGTAAACCGATAAGAGATATCATAGATCGCACTATATCTAGTAAAGTATGATTACGACGTTCGGACACACCATTACATTGTGGTGTTCCAGGTGGAGTGAGTTGTGAAACTATTTCACATTGTTTCAAATGAAGGCCAAACTCGTAGCTTAAATATTCATCTCTACGATCAGATCATAGAAACTTTGTTTTCTTGTTACGATGGTTTTTCCACTTCACTCTGAAATTCTTTGAACTTTTCAACTATTTCAGACTTATGTTTCATCAAGTAGATATACCCATATCTGCTCAAATCATCTATGAAGGTTAGAAAATAACGATACTTGCCATGAGCATCAACACTCATTGGATCGCATACATCGGTATATTTTCAACAAGTCAGTAGCTCGTTCCATTGTTCCGGAGAACGGAGTTTTAGTCATCTTGCCCAAAAGGCACGGTTCGCAAGCATCAAATGATTCATAACCAAGTGATTTTGAAAATCCATCTTTATGGAGTTTCTTCATGCGCTTTACACCGATATGACCCAAGCGGCAGTGCCACAAATAAGTTGCACTATCATTATTAACTTTGCATCTTTTGGCATCAATATTAGGAATATGTGTATCACTACGATCGAGATCCAACAAACTATTTTCATTGGGTGTATGACCATTGAAGGTTTTGTTCATGTAAACAGAACAACAATTATTCTTTGATTTTAAATGAATAATCGTATTGCAAACATGATCAAATCATATTCATGCTCAATGAAAATGCCAAATAACATTTATTTAGGTTTAACACTAATCTAAAAAATATACGGAGTGTACGATGATGATCACATCAATCTTGGAACCACTTCCAACACACATCGTTACTTCACCCTCAACTTGTCTCTTGTTTATTCTGTAACTCCTGTTTCGAGTTACTAATCTTAGCAACCGAACAAGTATCAAATACTCAGGGGCTACTATAAACACTAGTAAGGCACACATCAATAACCTGTATATCAAATATACCCTTGTTCACTTTGCCATCCTTCTTATCCACCAAATATTCACGGCATTTCCGCTTCCAGTGACCATTTCCTTTGCAGTGTAAGCACTCAGTTTCAGGCATTGGTCCAGCTTTGGTCTTCTTCACGGGAGTGACAACTTGTTTGCCATTCTACTTGAAGTTTCCCTTTCTTTCCCTTTGCCCTTTTCTTGAAACTAGTGGTCTTGTCAATCATCAACACTTGATGCTCTTTCTTAATTTCTACCTTCGTCGATTTCAACATCACGAAGAGCTCGGGAATCGTTTTCGTCATCCCTTGCATACTATAGTTCATCACGAAGTTCTAGTAACTTAGTGATGGTGACTAGAGAATTCTGTCAATCACTATCTTATCTGGAAGATTAACTCCCACTTGATTCAAGCGATTGAAGTACCCAGACAATCTGAGCACATGCTCACTAGTTGAGTGATTCTCCTCCATCTTTTAGCCATAGAACTTGTTGGAGACTTTATATCTCTCAACTCGGGTATTTGCTTGAAATATTAACTTCAACTCCTGGAACATCTCATATGGTCCATGACGTTCAAAACGTCTTTGAAGTCCCGATTCTAAGCCGTTAAGCATGGTGCACTAAACTATCAAGTAGTTATCATATTGAGCTAGCCCAGCGTTCATAACGTCTGCATCTGCTCCTGCAATAGGTCTGTCACCTAGCGGTGCATTAAGGACATAATTCTTCTGTGTAGCAATGAGGATAATCCTCAGATCATGGATCCAATCCACATCATTGCTACTAACATCTTTCAACACAATTTTCTGTAGGAACATATCAAAATAAACATATGAAAGCAACAACGCAAGCTATTGATCTACAACATAATTTGCAAAATACTACCAGGACTAAGTTCATGATAAATTTAAGTTCAATTAATAAAATTACTTAAGAACTCCCACTTAGACAGATATCTCTCTAGTCATCTAAGTGATCACGTGATCCAAATCAACTAAACCATGTCCGATCATCACGTGAGATGGAGTAGTTTTCAATGGTGAACATCACTATGTTGATCATATCAACTATATGATTCACGCTCGACCTTTCGGTCTCCGTGTTCCGAGGCCATATCTGTATATGCTAGGCTCGTCAAGTTAACCTGAGTATTCCGCGTGTGCAACTGTTTTGCACCCGTTGTATTTGAACGTAGAGCCTATCACACCCGATCATCACGTGGTGACTCAGCACGAAGAACTTTCGCAACGGTGCATACTCAGGGAGAACACTTCTTGATAATTAGTGAGAGATCATCTTAAAATGCTACCGTCAATCAAAGCAAGATAAGATGCATAAAGGATAAACATCACATGCAATCAATATAAGTGATATGATATGGCCATCATCATCTTGTGCTTGTGATCTCCATCTCCAAAGCACCATCGTGATCACCATCGTCACCGGCGCGACACCTTGATCTCCATCGTAGCATCGTTGTCGTTACGCCATCTATTGCTTCTACGACTATCGCTACCGCTTAGTGATAAAGTAAAGCAATTACAGGGCGTTTGCATTTCATACAATAAAGCGACAACCATATGGCTCCTGCCAATTGCCGATAACTTCGGTTACAAAACATGATCATCTCATACAATAAAATATAGCATCACGTCTTGACCATATCACATCACAACATGCCCTGCAAAAACAAGTTAGACGTCCTCTACTTTGTTGTTGCAAATTTTACGTGGCTGCTACGGGCTGAGCAAGAACCGTTCTTACCTACGCATCAAAACCACAACGACAGTTTGTCAAGTTAGTGCTGTTTTAACCTTCGCAAGGACCGGGCGTAGCCACACTCGGTTCAATTAAAGTTGGAGAAACAGACACCCGCCAGCCACCTGTGTGCAAAGCACGTCGGTAGAACCAGTCTCGCGTAAGCGTACGCGTAATGTCAGTTCGGGCCGCTTCATCCAACAATACCGCTGAACCAAAGTATGACATGCTGGTAAGCAGTATGACTTGTATCGCCCACAACTCACTTGTGTTCTACTCGTGCATATAACATCTACGCATAAAAACCTGGGCTCGGATGCCACTGTTGGGGAACGTAGTAATTTCAAAATTTTCCTACGCACACGCAAGATCATGGTGATGCATAACAATGAGAGGGGAGAGTGTTGTCCACGTACCCTCGTAGACCGTAAGCGGAAGCGTTATGACAACGCGGTTGATGTAGTCGTACGTCTTCACGATCCGACCGATCCAAGCACCGAACGTACGGCACCTCCGAGTTCAGCACACGTTCAGCTCGATGACGATCCCCGGACTCCGATCCAGCAGGGTGTCGGGGATGAGTTCTGTCAGCACGACGGCGTGGTGACGATGATGATGTTCTACCGACGCAGGGCTTCGCCTAAGCACCACCATAATATGACCGAGGTGGAATATGGTGGAGGGGGGCACCGCACACGGCTAAGGAACGATCACGATGATCAACTTATGTGTTATGGGGTGCCCCCTACCCCCGTATATAAAGGAGCAAGGGGGAGGGGGCGGCCGACCAAGGGAGGGCGCGCCAAGGAGGAGTCCTACTCCCACCGGGAGTAGGACTCCCTCCTTTCCTAGTCCAACTAGGAAAGGGGAAGGAAGGGAAGTAGAAGGAGAAGGAAGGAGAGGGAGGAAAAAGGAGGAAAGGGGGGCCGGCCCCCTAGTCCAATTCGGTTTGGGCTAGGGGGGCCGCGCGCCCTGCCTCCTCTCTTCCACCACTTGGCCCATGAGGCCCATTGCTTCTTCCTCGTATTCCCGTAACTCCCCGGTACCCCCGAAAATACCCGAATCACTCGGAACCTTTCCGAACTCCGAATATAGTCGTCCAATATATCGATCTTTACGTCTCGACTATTTCGAGACTCCTCGTCATGTCCCCGATCTCATCCGGGACTCTGAACTCCTTCGGTACATCAAAACTCATAAACTCATAATATAATTGTCATCGAAACCTTAAGCGTGCGGACCCTACGGGTTCGAGAACTATGTAGACATGACCGAGACACGTCTCCGGTCAATAACCAACAACGGAACCTGGATGCTCATATTGACTCCCACATATTCTACGAAGATCTTTATCGGTCAGACCGCATAACAACATACGTTGTTCCCTTTGTCATCGGTATGTTACTTGCCCGAGATTCGATCGTCGG
This sequence comes from Triticum dicoccoides, assembly GCF_002162155.2. Lineage (NCBI taxonomy): Eukaryota > Viridiplantae > Streptophyta > Magnoliopsida > Poales > Poaceae > Triticum > Triticum dicoccoides. Next base: position 540,767,050 of record NC_041383.1, read on the forward strand.
TATCCAATACCTAGTTCAATCTCGTTACCGGCAAGTCTCTTTACTTGTTATGTAATGCATCATTCCGTAACTAACTCATTAGCTACATTGCTTGCAAGGCTTATAGTGATGTGCATTACCGAGAGGGCTCAGAGATACCTCTCTGACAATCGGAGTGACAAATCCTAATCTCGAAATACGCCAACCCAACATGTACCTTCGGAGACACCTGTAGAGCTCCTTTATAATCACCCAATTATGTTGTGACGTTTGGTAGCACAAAAAGTGTTCCTCCGGTAAACGGGAGTTGCATAATCTCATAGTCATAGGAACATGTATAAGTCATGAAGAAAGCAATAGCAACATAATAAACGATCAAGTGCTAAGCTAACGGAATGAGTCAAGTCAATCACATCATTCTCCTAATGATGTGATCCCGTTAATCAAATGACAACTCTTTTGTCCATGGCTAGGAAACTTAACCATCTTTGATTCACGAGCTAGTGAAGTAGAGGCATACTAGTGACACTATGTTTGTCTATGTATTCACACATGTATTATGTTTCCGGTTAACACAATTCTAGCATGAATAATAAACATTTATCATGAAATAAGGAAATAAATAATAACTTTATTATTGCCTCTAGGGCATATTTCCTTCACGTGGTGCAAACCCTTGTTCTTGAGGGCCCAATTGTTTCCTACATTTGAAGCAGGAAGCATTATTGCATTCACTAGGGCAAAGCTATCAAAATCAGGGCTGACAGTAGCCAGTTGAGCTAGCAGATGTTGGGTCTGGAATCAACCTGGTAGGAATTTAAATTTTCTTGCATACATACTAGTTTGCATCCAAGAATAATTCCAGTTTCAAAATAATTCCCAAACCTGGAAAGTGCATCAACCACTTTATTATCCTCTCCCTTTCTATATTGAAACTTGTACCGAAGTCTAATGAGCATAGTCATGTATCTCATTTGTAATTGAGATATAAGTTGTTGATCTTCCAAATTGCATAGGCTCTTGTGATAAGTTTTAATTAAGTATGGTCCTCTCTGTAAATAAGATCTCCATTTAGTAACAACCATGACAACTGCCAAAAATTCTTTCTTGTAAATGGATAGAATCTAGTCAATAGGCCCAAGTTTAGCCTTTCCATATTGTGATTAGTGTTGAATACATCAAAATGTTATCACCTCCGGAGAAACCAAGTTGCAACCACTCTTATGGCATAAATTCACAATCTATAAGAAAGGGAGCCCACACGCGTGAAACTAGACCGATCCAATATCCGCCGCTTCCCATCACATGAGTTCCTCGGATTTGTCTTCACCATGAAAAGGACCCCCTTTCTACTCCGAACAAATCCATCTCCTTCTTCATCTCCTCTTCTCGGCTCAGCATGTTCCTCCTAAATACACATCCATCTCGTACTCCATGCGAAGGTATTGGTCGGTGCGAGGCCCCATGCGGAGCCGAGGCGCCTTGTAGAAAGGAGGCATCGTGTGTTGTCGTGTTAGTTCAATGATGGATTTGAGGTGCGATGTGGAGTAGAGTGAGAGCACGATATCAAGCGGGGTTGGGCAGAGCTTCTGGAATTGAAGGTTATCATTTGCTGGTAGTTGAGATAGGAAGATTCTTAGGCTTCTAGTTGAATGATACCATGAGAGCATAAGGTTCTACGCGTAGCAATGCCACATTTTTTTTCCAAACTAAGGGTAGTTTAATAAAATTGAAGCCACAAGTCAGCAAGCCTAAGGGAATCTTGTCACAATTTTTGAGTGAATATGATGTAGGGTCCTAATGCAGCAAAAAGCATCTTTCCTAATGCGTGGTTTGAATGAAACACTCACCTAAGGTGGTCAAACTCGCCTTACCTTAGGTGGGTCAACCTTAGAAAAAAATATTCTCCATCCAAACAACCCCTATATGTTATTGCATGGAGGAAATGCACATCGGAGCAACTAGCTACTCCAATTCCATAGACAAAAATTGTGGCACCAACTGGGTAGTGGATTTGACATCGATGCTAAATGCCTTAAATTATATTGCTGTTTGAAAATTGCACTAATCTATTTCTTTTCTGCAATTTGTGTGAGTTTTTATCATCACTTGTTTTAAGTTTCTTTATTTAATTTTGCTTTTTAAGTTAATACCAATGCCTCTAACTCATTGTTAGGAAATTAAATGTTTATGTTTTTATTTCTTTTTTCTGTTTGCTGAGAAGAAGAACAAAAGTGAGTGGTGCACACAAAAAACGAGTCTCCTAACAAATAGATTGTCCCATCTTTCATTGCACGGAGGAAATGGGCATCAAGTAATTAGCTGCTATGATTCCCTAGAAAAAACTATAGCATCAATTAGAAAGTGGATGTCATCGTGTCAAATGCCTCAAAAGTGGATTTGGCACCGGTCTAGGCATATGCTATGGACGCTTTAATGAAAAGAAGAAGTTATATTCTATAAACTATTTACATCTTTACATATTAAGTTAGTCTTGTTCGCCCTTTACTTCTTCCATCCACCAAGAGCATTGATAGTCATTCATAGTCAATAGGTTGTTAAAAAAGCATCAGATGAACCACTCTAACTCATCCCTCGTATGACAAAGGGCTCCTACTTCTCCTAGGTGTGGCCTAACCTTATTTGAGGTGATCTCTCTCATCTAAGGCTCCCCCTCCCAAAGGTTATATAGGAATTGTCCTCGAGAAAGTTCATGGTCTTATCAATGACTCCATACAAAGGCAAGTTCCAGTCTAGGTCGAGGCTACACCCTTTAACGAGACTATGCCCTTCTCCTCCATGGCTGAATATGACTAACAAACAATGTTGTCCGACACTTGCAAGTATACGATGACCCATCGCGCAACTGCATTATTCCCTTTTTATTTTTTTTGCAAAATGATGCTAGCTGGCACCAAAGCACGTTGACCTAACCGACGATCAATATTTACCCCTTTCTTTTGTTCTTTTTTGGAGCGAATCTTATGCTCCTTTTTACTTCAAAAAAAAACATGATTCCAACCCACCTCTATGAAATATGAGGTGCCTCCACATCTTAAATGCTCCCATGCTCCAGGCTTCTGAAAAATAAATTTGAGTGTTTCAAAATTTGTGAATGTTCACATGACATGTGTCTACGAAATATACATGGAGAAACAAAAAGATAAATCTGCATGAATAATAAAAAAGACAAAGCAAAAAAATGACAGTATTCGTAGCATGTGATATGTTGCGTGGCAGGCGCCGCACAACAGATGTTGGACGGGGGACAGATCAGGCCCTACTCCAGGGTCGTGGCCTCGTGGGCTGCGGCATCCACCTCTCTATCCGCTGCGCGATCATCCGCCGAGACCGTTTTGGATCGGATAGTAGGTCGTTTGGCTGCATTGTGGCGAAGGAGATATCAGATTATGGACGTGCGTAGGCAAGTTTTGAGCCTTGACCCCCGAGCAGAAACGGCCGGCTCGTTGATGACAGCGGCCAGAGCGGAACGACACGATCATCGTCCACCACACCGCTATCATCTTGAAGAGATATGGTGCAAAACGTAGCGCCAAGGGCAGGCTCCGTGCTGCCAGCAATTCATGCTGAGGATCAACTCCGGGACAAGAAGGGCTGCTAAAGCCAACGTCTAGCACTTTACAAGGGCAGGTCAACCCCCGCAAAAAAAAAAGGGGCTGCTGAAGCGACGTTTTTCGGCCGTTTAGACATTGTCATCGGCTTGGTTGTTGGCCTCCAGAGAACACTAGTACTTCCTCGGTTTCAAAATAAGTGTCGTTGATTGAGTACAATGTCATGTAACCTTTGGGCTGTTTGCCACGTCCTCACAACGTGTCGCTGATTGTTGTTGTAGACGTCTTTTTTCTTTCTTTCTTTAGGGATGACTCCTTTACAAGAGCAGATCTTTGTGCAGGACATATCACCATTTCAGTATTGCGTACCGTTACAGAAAGTACTGCAGACTACTCTAGCATGCGTCTTGAACTAAAAATAATAATTGCCCTAATCTATTCCCCTTTAAGCGATGTCCACTCGTCTAATTATGCTCAAGCTAGCTCCGCCGCTGCTTCGTCAGATGCTTCGACATCAAAAGCGAACCGATATGATTCGTGAAATTTATACCAGCTTGGCTCCTCAGTGCTCCCTGCACAGGGGGTCAAAAATAGCTGTGAGAGCGAAAGAAGAGAATGATACATTATATATCCATGGACCATTGAAGAAGAATAGGGTCAAACGAGCAACCACCCACCCAGAGGCACGGAATCGCTGGAGTGCTTTGTTCACGTAGAATCACATCAGATTGTGAGTGCCTAACTCCCAGGTGCAGTGGTCGCCGGCGCCCGGAAAGGCCGTGGAACATGGCCGGAGAAGCCTGTCAATTGTGACTGGGAGACTGGAGGGGAGTCATTAGGCACAGTAACTTTTCTGGTGGGATAACAGTTTCCTTTCTTCGTACAGGATTAAGATGGATATTGCCACCTCAATCGACAATCGATCGTGCTTTCCAAGGTCACAGGTGCACTGTGCGGCTGTACGAGAATGACAGGTGGAGTCAAGGTCTCAGACCTGACGACCTGAAGACTTCTGGTGGTTGTGGTGATCATTTATGAAGCGACGAGACCATGCCATCCGGCCAGACAAAGGTTAATGCCGACGATGAAATGGGTTTCAATGCTGAAGTTACTTAAGCATTTTTTTTCTTTAGATGTACCCCTACCAAGCTTGGACCAACAAACCCTCCATACTCCCTTTCGAATGAGTCATATGATCCTCTGAGATTTAGTTTAAAAAGTACTATTGGATACTATAATAAATAAGGTTGGCTCAATTTCAACAAGAGGTGGTCGGAATTGCTTTTCTAGTAAACGACAACCTCCAAGGCTCGAATGTAGCACCTGCCTATTTCATGGTACACATGACAGGGAAGTAACACGGCACGGCAGTTCTCTATCCTCACCCACTCTTTCCACATCACGAATATCTGCTGTGACTCACAAATGTCTAAGTCACAAGTGCCATGGGCTGTTGAGGTGCTCCGTGTTGCGTCCAAACAGACACACACGTCACCATATTTGACCGAAAAATCCACACGCAATGCACGTGTGAGTGATTTTTTTAACACAGGGCTTACCAACGCCCAATTACCAGATTTGCGTCGAACAATATCCAAAAGCATGAAAGACGGCTCTTTTCAAGATAGTTTCCATACGTGAACAGAATCAGAAATAAACGTGCTATATTTGCAATTAGGATTAAACTAGCAGCGAAGTTTGCCCTGACCGTTATTACAGCTAAACCAATTAACATAGTTGTGAATGCTTTCCCTGACTTGGTTGGCCAAACCATGAAAACCAGCAATCCCCCTTTTCCATAGCGCAAATCTTCTTTTGTTTATACCTGGTTAGGGAATGCCAAATGCTGAGCCGTAAAACGGACATAGTATTCGTCCACGCATAGTGTTATCGGAGTCGGCCATCAAACCGTGTGCGCATACATTTGAAAGCTAATTTAACCAAACCGAACATTTTTATGCAAACCAGATGATTTTTATTTAGACCGGACCACATTCGTCTCATTTTCGACATATTTCATTAAACAAAAGTGTCTGAACCCTAGCATAGTCTAAATCTTCGCCGACGCCCATCCTCCAAGACCTTGTTGTTCCCTCCCATGTCCATGTCCGACGCCCGTGAGACTCGCAAAGTGAAGGTGCGGTCGTCGGCGAGGAAGAGTAGGATATGTCACACAGACCGGCCCACATGGGACTCAAGGCACAGTCATCTCCCATGCATGCTCTACTCCTCGTCAGAGTTCGCGACCTATCCGTCGTGGGTGGGCGTGAGATCGATGGTGGTCATGGGTGGACTGGCCTCGTTGTCGTAACAGTGTGAACGAAGCACAATTGGCGACGAGAAAGACGCGCAGCTGCGAATGTTCTCATCTGTGGTCGCCTGCGCCGCCTCCGCGTCCAACTGCACCACGACCGCGTTGCAGTTGGCGTGAGCGCGCGCGACCTCATACAACATGTGTTGCTCAGTGTCGAAGTTGGTGTTCTCTGCGTCCATGGCCATCATGGCCTCCTCGCTCGCGAACTCACCGGAGATTTGGCCCTCCCACAGTCGGCGCTGCGCGAGGAGGGATAGGTTGTACCACTGCTCCTCCCATGCCTGCCGGAACGTTGACACTAGCGTTGGCGCTAGCTGCACCTCCTCCATGCCAACATCGAAGTGTGCCTTCTACATGGTCAAGTTGGCATGGAATGACACGGGCATGAGCGCCGACACGTCGTCGAAGCCTGTCTCGATTGTCGGGTGGTCATCGAAAACCTTCGAGGAGTTGGCTAGTAGGCCGGCCTCTATCTGCCTGGCACGGTGGCCCTGCCTGTCGGCCGCAAGGGCGCCCAACTCATACTTCTACTCCATCGAGAGGCTCACTCACAACGCGCTAGAGCTAGTGGTCAAGGTGGAGGTGGTGCACATAGTAGGATGTGAAGCGGGACGTGGTGTGGCGCGGTTTGTGTTGGGCGTGGCGCCATTTAAATAGTGGATGTCAGCTAGGCCAAGCGGCAGCGTGTGTCAATGTGGGTACCTGAGTTAGTTCCTTGGTTGGTGTGGTTTTCCCCGTTTGAATGCGGTAGATATTCGCCCCGTCCTATCTAGTCATGTTGCTCTGGCATTGAACAGGCGTTGAGACCAGGACGCGGTGCGGAGGCGCACTTGGCCAACGCGCCACTTCAAGGCCGACAACAGTGAGAGATAGTGTTTGCTCTGGCTAGCATGAATGCGTTGATGGCACTCTAGAGCAGCCCTAAGCGGCATGAATGTGCGGCAATTGCTTCACGTGGGGGAGAGTGTGGGTGTGGGAGAGCTTTTCGAGTCGGTCCTGGATGTTGGGCAGGTATGTGGCAGTGTTCTGGATGCCCGCAAATCCCCCTTGCCTCCGATTTGCAGGGAAACAAACATCTGGACCGGTCCATGGACCAATGGGGTACCATGTTGGATAGCAAATTGCGTTCGGACCACTCGGTCCTCACATTTACGTGCGGTTTAGGGGCCTGTGTTGGAGGTGCTCTTACTACTATTAGCATCTGACCACGGCTACCCAAATTAGGTTCCCAGGTTTGGCCACGCCAGGAAGGTGGTAGCTTAACAACTCAAACAAATAATTATTTCCCTCGTGAGGGTGGAAGACTTAGATTTTTTCTGAAAAAGGGTTGATTGTATTGACTCAAAATGAAGTATCAAGGATACAAACACAATAAGCACACAACCGACCTCCACATAGGTAGGATGCATACAACCAATACCAACACACACACACACACACAAAGTAAAGTATGGTAAGACAACTATGGTAAAAACTCCAAAGAAGTTCATATTGTTGATCATGCAAATCATGTGGCCTTAGTGAGGATCAGATATGGAGAGTTGAAAGAAACTAAACTTCTACATGCCTTTGGTGAAATGTTAAACTGGAACTCGCGGTGGAGAGCAAAAAATCAGGGGAGGAACTACTATATGATGAGATTTACTAAAGAGTTGCTATATGTTGTACACTAGTGTTGTGGTTAATGTGACCAGTTGGACTCTGGATCCTTTAGTTCTTGGGGAATTACATATAGTGTGGGCTAGATATGGAAGTATCTGAGTGTTTAGACATTTTTCGGAATGCCTGAAAATGCTACCTCTTTGGGGTATGTCCTAGAAATGGACATGGACTCTATTACCCATGAAAAGAAACCAGAGATAAATTGGGACTCAAAGACATTGATAAAATTCCACCTACTACTGAAGTGACATCCAAAGAGCTTCTAATCTTCAATGTTACTATTGAATTAGTTGCTTGCCATATGTACCATGTGGTAATGTTACTATTGAATTAGAGAGTGTGGTTGATATGGGGTGGTATTCTGGAGATAAGAGAACTGGAACTAACACCTTTGTTCAAGAGGGTTTTGATATTGGTGGAGACCCTGTAAGAAACAGAAAGTAAGTGGATCTGGCAATGTGGTTATTTCTTTAGAGAGATGTCTCTGGCTCGAAGAAATGAAGGAGAAAGATTGGACAGTTCCTCTAAGAAGAGAATTGAACAAGTGGATCTAGCTTTGGGTGCTAGTAAATTGAATCTAGGGTTCTCAATGTAAAATGAAAATTATAGAGGAAGAGAGAGCTAGGAAAAATGCAGTGAGAGCTATAAAAGAGAGGAGAGTTTAGGAAGTGGAGGTGAAAAAAAGGTTAGAAATGGAGGTGCATAGACACCATAATTTGTTGCAACAAATCCTCCGGCAATCTATGCAAAGAGGTGTCGAGGAGAATTTGGAAAGGATGAACGAGTTGACTCAAAATGAAACCAGAAAAGAGATGGGAGGAGAGGAGAGGAAGATGTTGACATTACTGGTGGTAATGGTAATTGTAAGTGCATCTAGTGCCACCCGTAGTTGGTTTTGGAGTATTGACGGCAAATGTGGTTGAGGGACTAATGTGTTTGTGAGATTCACAGGAGAATACAGGTAGAAGTCCCTCATTGATTCGATTTACCCATCAGAGATGACCCCTAAAAATGTATGAAGACAATGGTGGTTCATGAGGACATTCTCGTCGAAGATAATGATGTATGAAGACATTCACTTGAAGACAATGGGGTGCGAGGACATAGTTTGTTTCATAGTTTCATTTTCTTCTTTCTTGAGTCATAGGAACCACCAAGCTGTCAAGTGGGGTCCAGGTGAACAAAGTCAGAAAACTGACGTGATGCTCAACCCAAATCATATGTCTTCGAGTGAAGACAATGAGCGAAAATCTTATCCAAAGTTGGATGAGTCAGCTTTACTTGTAGCCCAAGCAAGGTTGTCGCGCGTGTTTGAAATCCGACTGTTGGACACGTGTCGGTTCCTTAGTGACCCAGGGTCATTTCGGACATACCATAGCAGGTTGCCTCCTGGCTATAAATAGCCCACCCCCTACACTATAAATTGGTGGCTGCTCAAAGTTAGTGCACAACTTTTGTCGTTTGAGAGCAACCCACCTCTGAAGCCTTTGAGAGAGAATCCTTGCAAGGACAAAACCCAAAGCACCCAAAGCCCAAAGAGTGTTGGCATCACTGAAGTCTTTTTGTCTGCGTGATCTGAAGACTTATTACACTTGAAGGTTGTGATCTTTCAGTCGGTTAGGCGTCGCATTCTGAGGATCCAAGAGTCATTATGGATCGCCAATAAACGAAGTCTGTGAAGGTTTGGAAGTCTACCTTGAAGACTTACCAGAGTAATTGAGCGAGGACTAAGTGTCCTTAGCTCAAGGGAAATAAGGTGAAGACGCGGTCTTCTGAGTTTAATCTCAGCCTCCCTAACCATACGTATAGTTGTCAAAGAAACTAGAACTGGTCTACCAAATCCTTGTCTTCATCAAGCAACTAGTTCTATCACTTCACTCATTACTTATTGTTTAGCTTCGTGAAGTCATTGCTTACCTGCTCTGTTTGACTTCACTGTGTGAAGATATTCTCTATGTTTGCATATTTGGCTTCACACTGACTTCCTATTCTGATCCTTTCTACCTAGCTGCTATTTGTCTTCGAGTTTACTCTGTACTATTTCCGAGAATATGGCATGACTAGAGTAGTTTATCTTTCGTTGCATACTGTGTAGGTGTTATTTACTTGCTTGTCTTTGAAGTCATTTCATGTTTTGAAGACTTCCATAAAAATCGCCAATTCACGCCCCCTCTAGTCGATAACTAGCACTTTCAGTAATGAGGAAAGAGAACAAAATGATTTGGATCTTGTTGACTGCAATGATAGTCATGGATCCGCTGAGAACTTTGGAAGCAACATAAAGAAAATTCAGGTGGTAATTGTGCTTCACATGGATAATATGTGGATTGTGAAGGTTGTCCTAGGAAATGCAACATGCTCAAATCAGAGAAGGCATGAGGGTAGAATACTTAGCTAAGGAAAAATTTACAACCAAAGACAACTAAGGTAACAATAATGATAATCACTCTGATAATAATTCTTTGATGCATTTGACTTCTCTAGTTGGTATTGATCTGTGACATTCTATTAATATGGTAGAACAACATATATATTACAAATAGAATGGACAAGATGGTAATACTTACTTTATTGGGATATTTCTATTCAGAATAAAGATGATCTCAGGTTAGCAGGTCCTATTTACATTGATGATGCTACTCTGAATGAGTTATGCTCTGCTAATGGACATCCGGATTCTGAGATGGAGTAATAGTATTTTGAACAATTAAAAAATTATCTTCTCAAATGTTAAAAAAGAATGGTTCACTAGCAATTGACTGTGTGAAGCAAGCCTCAAGAAGATCCAGAGAAAATCTTACTCAAAATGAAAGGGGTTTTCTGGAATGTTAGGGGACTAGGGCAAGATTGCAAGAAGAGATATGTTAGAGAATTATTTAATCGTCGATAAGAAACTAGATTTCATTAGTGTACAAGAAACTATTAAAACTTATTATACTAAAATGAAGAATCCAAAAATGAACTGCACAATTTGTGTGGGGGCATAAATTTTGAATGGCATTTGTCTCCTTGAGGGAGGTCTTGTCGGTCTTAATAATAATATGTTTGAGGTCAATAATACGAGACTCAGGAGTATTTTGTCAGGATTTTAGTTTTTGATAAGATAGCCACTTTTAACTGGAATTTGATTATTGTGTTTGGGGGATTATAAAGTTGTTGTGAAGACAACTTTTTTAGCTAAGCTTTCCAGAGTTTACCAGGATAATGGGTTAATTACCTTGCCTAGTTGGAGGCGATTTCAATATTATTAGGCTTAGTGGAGAGAAGAACAAACTTAATGAAACTAATCAATGGAGTTTTGTGTTTAATGCTAAAATAGAAGATGATGGTTTGATAGAACTTCCTTTGAACGGGTGGAATTATACATGGGGCAATAACTTAGCAGATACTACATTATGATTGGGAAGCCATTATGATTTGTCTGTTTTATATGCTTGAGAGGGAGAGGGAGAGAGAGAGAGAGAGAGAGAGAGAGAGAGAGAGAGAGAGAGAGAGAGAGAGAGAGAGAGAGAGAGAGAGGTATCTGATCACACACACACCTCTTTTCTTAGACACTGGGTCTTAGATATATACAAAACCTATTTTCATGTTTAAAAATTCTTGGATTTCAAGAGTAGATCTTGATGACTTGATTAGCAAAATCTAGTTGGAGCCCCAATCTGGGTATAATCTACATAAATGGTGGAAAATATTGAGAATGAAGAGGACCAAAGTCAGGGTTGGAATAAAAATGAGCAAACTTTATATAGAAAATTGAAACTAGAGGTCCTAGCTAAGTTAGATATCATCGATAAAAATGTTGAGATCCATGGTCTTTCTGCCTATGATAGGAAAGAGCAAAAAGAGCTTAGGGAGTAGTTTGGCAGATTGCTTAAATAGGTAGAGATGAAATGGCTACAAAGATGCAAGGAGAAAGAAACAAAAGAGGGTGATAGAAACAATAGATACTACCATGCTAAAGCTAATGGAAGGAGAAGGAAAAACAAAATTTATTCTCTCATTCAAGGGGAGGGCTGATTGAATGGGGTGCCTAGCTAATGGAGTATATTACCAATTTTTATATTTTTTTGGGAAAGCATAGGATTCTAATGTTTCTCTGGTGGATCAGGAAATACCCCACATAAACAAAGAGAATGTCTTAACAAGGCCTTTAACTATGGAAGGATCAAAAGTTTTTGTATTTAACAAGAAAAAAACAAGAGTCCTCGTCCTGATGGTCTTCTTGTTGAATTCTATCAGCATTACTGGGAGCTAGCTAATTAAGCGGGATCTTAAGGTATTACTTGATGATTTCCATTAGGGGAAGTTAGGTATTGCTGACTGAATTATGAGATCATTACTCTTGTCCCAAAAACTAATGATGCAAAGAAAATTTAGAAATCTAGGCTAATTTGCTGCTAAATGTGGGCTTTAAGATAGTAACTAAGGTGTTGATGAATAGAATCAGTGTGGTGGAAGACCACGTGATCTTCCTTAGTCAAACTGCTTTTATTAGAGGGAGGTACAACATAGAAGGGGTAATGATTTTTCTTGAAGCTTTGTTTTTAATTCATCATAAAAAAGAGTGCTTCATTATCTCAAGTTGATTTTGAGAAGGCGTATGACAAGATCAAATAGCCCTCTATTTACCAGATGTTACCATTGAAAGGGTTCCCTCATAATTGGTACGATTGAGTTATGTAAACTATTATAGGAGGGCATCTTGGTGTTGAGGTGAATGATGAGATAAGACCATATTTTAGAACTCACAAAGGGCTCAGACAGGGGGATGATCTTTCCCCTCTGCTATTTGTTTCTGTATTGATGCTCTTGCTATAATTACGGAGAAATCTAAAATAAATAATCTATACCAATATAAAAAGACCCAAAGGAGCTGATCCAATTAATCACGACCATCAATCCACGCTAATCTTACAGCCCACATCGTTTCAATGGTGAGCACCTCAACATGTTTAGTGCTCTAATCACAACCCTTAATCTCTAATTATCAACGAACAAGATTATTCCATTGACGTAGAAACGACCAACGCCCATGATCCCGCAGCATCCCCCTATTCCGCCCATCAGACATCACGATCGCAGAATTGTCCTCAAACCGCTATAGACACCAGCGCCGCCTCACCTCATCTCCAACATGGGCCACCACACACCTCATCGGGAGCATCCTGGCCAGCGCCCTTCATGGCGTCTACCACTCCCCTCACTCTGACGCCGCGAGCCGCCTCACCGGCCAGATCCACCGCCTAGACACGGCCACTTTCCACTATCGGTCCACGACGCCATCGCCGTCCTGGCCGATCCACTCCTCGCGTGGACGCCACAATCCCGACATTGTCGCGGATCTCGATGCTTACCAGGGTCGGCACAAGGGGCACCCGCCCCGGGATCCCTACTAGGTATATGAATGAGCACTCCTTCCCTAAATCCAAGCCATGACAGCTCCAAAGGTTGTTTTGTGTCTCAAGGAAGAAGGTAGGTGATGCGTTAAAATTTTTTTAGGGGCACACAGTGCGTTATTTGCGTTTAGGTTTTAGCAGAATGGGCTTGGGCCGATCTTTTTCTAGGATCAATCAATGCGAATGGTCAAGTGGTGGTGGACCGACTGGGTAAGGAAGTGCACCTTGTCAGCAGTAATTAGCGTATTTCCCTTAAAAATCCAATTAGTGTCATCTTTTTTGGAACAAATTGATGCAGTACTGCACTTGCCTCTCACACCCTGGTGAAAGAACGCAACATGGTTGGTATATTTCGTTTTCACTGCTTTGTATCAGGTACTAATCCGTCCTTTTTCAAATACAAGTAATAATAGCCGACTGTTTTATGACCATCACATATTTGGCATCCTATTTTAGTCTTAGTATTTTCATGTAAGCTTATTTATGGTTGTTATATGGCTTACTATAACATAAATATATGACTGCTAACTAGAATAATAAAAACAAACCCAAGATTACACGTGCATTGCACGCATGTATTTACTAGTGTAGTTAAAGGTGTTTTGGAAGATGTTGTAGATCATGGGGGAAATAATCTACAGTACGCTGATGACACCATTTTTACTTAGAGATTATGTTGAAAGTGCTAGGAATTTGAAATTTATCTTATGTGATTTTGAACAAATGTATGGCTTTAGTATTAATTTTCATACAAGTGAACTTTATTTTATTTGGAGATGCTGACAGTAAAATTGATGCTTGTAAGGAAATATTGATTTGTAAATGGGGAGATTCCTCTTAAATAACTGGGAATGTGTGTCTCAAATATTAGGATTAGAAATAAACATTGGGTGTGGGTAGAGAACCAACTGAAAAAAGATGTGTGGTTGTTGGCAAGGAAAAAATAATGGCTAAATATTACTAATAGGATAACTTCAGTTTGGTTAATATCCCTCTCTACATGATGTACTTTTATCCTATCCCTATGGGAGTATAAAATATAGGTGATTCCTTATGGCTAGATTTGTGTAGCATGGTGATCAGGATAAGAAGAAATGTCACCTGGTCAATTGGAAAAACTTGTTATAGACCCAAAGACAAAGGAGTTTTAGGGATTCTTAATATTGACCTTATGAACAAACATGTATGCCAAATGACTATGGAAATTGGAAATGATGGATTATGGCAACCTGTGTTGCTCAAAAAATATGTTAAAAGGATATGTCTTTCCAGGATCAAGCCAAGTGGGAGATTTACACATTTGGTCTATTTTACTGAAACTTCAAGGGATATTTTACAAGCATTGTAAAAAGAAAGTGGGGGTGGGGCCAATGGTAGATTTTAGCAAAACTAGTAAGTTGGTGACAAACCCCTTGAAAGATTCCTATGTGGGATTAGATAATTTGAGCTTTGATCATGAGACAACAGAGGTTGAAGCCTTTATCAAAGGTTAGGGAGGATTCAGATTTAGAAGGACCTTGTGGGGAGGGGGACACTTGTTGACGGTGTGAAATACCATGAGATCCCTCGGTAGGGGTCCAAGTGCGACTAGAAGTCCGGGATCGAAGATCACACGAGGGGTTTAACCAGGTTCGGGCCTCCGTAGAGTAATACTCCTATATCCTGCTCGTTTTCTTTATTCATGGTGGAGGGATACCTCGTGCGAGGGGTTACAAGGTGTATGATGTTGCTACCGAGAGTTTCTATCTGAGATCAGATGATCATGTGGGCTCCCTATCCTCCCCTTATATAGACGATGGATGCCTAGGGTTTATAGAGAAGGCATATGTGATCTCTGGCGCCACTGCCCTTGTCTTGTCAGGCAAGAAGGTTCTCAACATCATCCTTAGGGTTTCTCCCTTGCCTTAGGCCTTATGGGCCCTTGTGAGGCCTGAGGCCAGGCTCCCTCAGGTGAGCCACACCCGATGCATGGCACCGTCAATAGCCCCTTAGCGCTATAGAGGTCATAGAAGTATTTTTTGAGACCTTCAGCGGGCTCTTGCCCTTCTTGATGTTGTTCCCCATCCTTTCTTCTATGGGAGGTCAAATACTAATCTCATGCAGCCGCTGTGTTCTCCAAGGGGTTGCCTGCCCAAATGGCACATATAACTTCAGGCCATACCGAAGCCCGGTTGGGAAATGGGCCATGGTCCTGGGCATGTGCGGGAATCATGGCTTCATCATCATTGTAGCCAAGATTATCGGATACACCTTAAACTATTTCCCAATCGGGCTCCAGCATGTTTTGGAGTTAAAGGTGCCATCCCGTCTTGCAACCCCCCAGAGAACACGGCGGTTGCAGGATATCAGTATCCAACCTCCCATAGAAGAAAGACAAGGGAACAACATCAAGAAGGGAAAGAGCCCGCCAAGGACTCAAAGACTGCTTCTGCGACCTCCCTTGTGCTTGGGGGCTACTGACAGTTCCATGCACCGGGGGTGGCTCACACAAGGGAGCCCGGCCTCAGGCCTCACCAGGGCCTAGAAGGGCCAAGGCAAGGGCAAAACCCTAAGGATGATGACGATGACCCTCTTTCCTGACAAGACAACGGCGCCAGAGATCACATCTTCCTTCTCTGTAAAAAGTAGGCATCCACCATCTACATAAGGGGAGGCCAGAGAGCCCTCATAATCATCTAATCTCAGATAGAAACTCTTAGTAGAAATATCATACACTAGTGTAACCCCTCGCATGAGGTATCCCTTCACCATGAATAAACAAAACAACAAGGATGTAGTGTATTACTCTACGGAGGCCTGAACCTGGGAAAAATCCCTCGTGTGATCTCTGATCCCAGACTTCCAGCCGTGCTTGGAACCCTACCAAGGAATCTGATGGTATTTCGCAGCATCACTTGTGCTTTGGGATAATCTGAAATTAACTTGTGAAGAGATAGAATTGAGTGACATGAAGGATACCATCGGATAAACGATGTTGTTTTTACCGTTCAGTCTTTCTATAGACATATGGTTGTTGTGGATAGTGGTTTTCCATAAAAAATGTTTGGAATATTATGATTCCTCAAGAAACTAAAGATTTTTCTTTTGCTTATAGCTAGGAAAAGTATTTTAGGGAAAATACAATTTGTTGAGAAGAAGTTGGCCTAGCAATAAAAAGGTTGTGTTTTTTGTAGTTTAGATGAAAGTATTGATCACCTTCTTTCAAATGCTCTCTTGCTAGAGTGATTTGGAATTTGCTTAGATGTTCCTCTGATTAAGTAAATGTTCCTTATAACCTGGGTACCTACTTTATTGCTTAGCTTCAGAGTTTCCCTAAAGAAACTGAAAGTCTGGTTATGGTAACGATTTCTGCCATTTTATGGACGATTTGTCCAAGCTCCCTTTTGTTGCCTTCTCGTTCACATCTTCGTTCAATTGAAACAAGCTTTCAATCAATATCTGCAGGCACATCATATAATTCCTATATGGAAATTCATTTGCGGAAGACCTCCATTCAAACATGAGAAAAGCTTCTGGGCCCGTCCAAGATGGGATGGGAGAAAAAAAGCGAAAAAAATCTAGATTGTGCATTGGTCGGGATCTCCAAATCCACCTATCATCGCCGGCATAACCATAAAAAAGATCATTAAAAAAGCATGAGTCGTTATTAAAACATTATAAAGTTGATGATTCCCACCAAGAATTTGATCGCCGGGTCGGGACGATGTAGAAATGATGTAGTGTTTGATATAAAGCAATTTAATGGTCCAAGAAATTTCATCAATAAGATTTTTCATTGGATATGTTCTTAGGGTGTTGGTGTTGGGGATAAAATTCATCGAGCAAGTGGCATGTGATATCTAAAAGGGAACCCAAGGACGAGGATGGGGAGTCTTGCAAATTAGTGGCTGATATTGGAATTTTGTCCACTTTATTCAAGTTGTTGCCTGGGATGATCTGCGCTACATGTCTTATGTTCTCAAATGTTGATGATTGTTTCGTCCTTTCTTCTAGTAGTTTTCCCCTAGCATTAATTTGGGTCTTTATAATTCGTGGCTTGGTTGGTTCGTGGTTTATATATCTTCGAGAGTATGTCCGTATTGTGGCTTGGGTGCTTAGGTTAAGTGCTTATTGAGCTTTGCTATGCTCTCAAGTGCTCTGGTTTGACGTTGTTTGAGTTTGGATGATGGTACGATCGTTCAGTAGTTTAGCTAGTAAGTTTGGTAGTCTATAAGAAAATACTAGATGGTTTCTTTAACAGAAATAAGAGGGGGAGGCCTCTCTTTTGCTCAATTTTTTTTCTAAATCAACACCAGCAACCATTAAATTTGATCATTGAGATTCGTCCAAGTAGAAGAGAATAGAAGTTCTCCATCGCATGACTATAAATATTGATATGGAGTACCTCGCTCTTGTACCGCTTGTGGGTGGCACCAGGGGTAAACTATATCAAGCACACACACCATCCAATCTCTAATTTCCAGCTCCTATGCAGGCCCCTACCATAAAGGTGGTGGGGAAATCCTGGATGGCGGGTCAACTTCTTGAGGTGGGCGAGAGGGGGGTCTTGATGATGCATCTTGTAGTAGCTCTGATGATGAGGCTCAACATGTGGTGTCATTTTGTCAATTGCTATTGCCCTTGGTGTGGCTCCTCGAGACACTCTTTGATGACGTTGCAATCCTTGGTTGTTCTTCTAGTCGTATGACTCTGGTGGCACTTCAGTTATCCCCCTAGCTCATCTTCCTGACTGTTTGGTAGCTCCCCTCTTAGAGCTAAGACCTTTAGGTGGTTAGGTGGAGAGATTCATCTAGGCGAATCTAGTAGTCGCTCGAATATGTCCAAAATGTATCTACTTTATGCACTCAATTACTCTCTCATTCTTGCTCCAATGAATAAAATTCTCGCTGCTAATGTCTTTTTTGGCAAAACAAAGTTGTCTCTTGTTTCATGTAGGAATAAGTTTACTAGATTATAAAACAAGGAAGAAACGATATGTGTTTAGAGCATACTTACTGAAAAGAGGCTTCAGAGGGGGGAGTTGACAAGCCCAGTTTCTGCCCCCACGGTGCACGAGCCATAGAGGCTTTCGCCTCAATGGTCCTTCAAACTATATATTTGTCACACCAACATAAGCACCCGAGATTTATTTCTTGCCATTTTATGAAACCTACAAGGGAGTCATAACATGCCAGCAACATTCTTCATTTTGGGGAAAATTTAATGACAGTATATGCCGTCAACGCGACCTCCACTCCATCCTCCATCGTCATGGTCATGTTTCCCTGATTCATGTGTGAATAATTCAATACAACCACATGGATGAACGGGAATGTGATGATTGCAACTATGTAATACTGACTTGGTCAAAAATTATTGGTCATAATTTGATTGTTATTATATAACTATTAGCATTGTAACTTTGTTATGCATAAAACTCGTTACTAGGGCCCAATATTATTGAAGATAAATTTACCATTGATTTTATGATCGTGTTGTGAATCATGAGTGGCAACAGAGATGGGGTTACGAGACCTTCTGATGTGGGCAATATCCCTACTCTTACTTGTATGGGATTATATCAAGGCAATGTACAAGGAGGGATTACAATTATGGTCTCGGTGGGTTGATGGGTAACTCGTCGAAGATATGGTGGGTGATCTAGATGGAAAATCTGGATCGGTATGTCTATGATGTATAAACTATGTCTTTAGTAGATATCCTATGGTTGTCGGTTATGTCGAATTTGGCCCTCCTTGTAGGGTCTTGACATACTTCATGGATGCATCTCTCATTTTGTTCTTCTCCAAGTCGCATTGACTTGAATTGTCAAATATGACTCCTCTTCAAGGAGGTAGGGTGTGGTACGTCTAGGGAAGTCGGCTGCCCAGGAGTGATCCCTTCCCCGGGCACCACTTGTATACAAGAAACATAGGACCTACAATATAGTACACGCAATGCATGAATATGGTGAAATCACTTACCACTTTCCCTTGGAAGCGCCAGAGCCACGAAAAATTTATGCAAAAAATTAAGGTTTCCTCTTTGGGATGAAGGGGGGCATACTCAAATGGGAAGCCAAGAAGGAGGCCATGTGAGCCCATTGGGGTTTCCCTAGGGTGGCTGATAACCCACAAGTATAGGGGATAATTGTAGCCTCTTTCGATAAGTAAGAGTGTCGAACCCAATGAGGAGCTAAAGGTAAAACAAATATTCTCTCAAGTCCTATCTTCCACTGATACGACTCTACGCACGCTTAGTGTTCGCTTTACCTAGAACAAGTATGAAACTAGAAGTACTTTGTAGGTGTTGTTGGATAGGTTTGCAAGAATATAAAGAACACGTAAATAAAAAGTAGTGGCTGTTTAGATAAGAAGCAATAAAGTAAATATAGCGAGTGTGGAAAAGTGGTGGTAGGAGTTGTGAAATTGTCCCTAAGCAATTGACTACTTTACTAGACCGATAGCAAGTTTTATGTGGGAGAGGCATAAGCTAACATACTTCCTCTTCTTGGATCATATGCACTTATGATTGGAACTCTAGAAAGCATCCGCAACTACTAAAGATCATTAAGGTAAAACCCAACCATAGCATTAAAGCATCAAGTCCCCTTTATCCCATACGCCACAA
Organism: Triticum dicoccoides; assembly: GCF_002162155.2. NCBI lineage: Eukaryota > Viridiplantae > Streptophyta > Magnoliopsida > Poales > Poaceae > Triticum > Triticum dicoccoides. Next base: position 540,786,582 of record NC_041383.1, read on the forward strand.
TCCCCTTACTTGGGTTTAAGCTTCTGTCACTCTAGCAACCCACTATAAGCGAATCATGAACGTATTGCAACACCCTACAGAGGGAATCCCTCATGCTTGCGCGAAACGGAGGGCACAATAGGATAGCAACATAACCACAAGCAAATTAAACCAATCATAGCAATTCATCAATCACCGGTAGGACAACGAAAATCTACTCAGACATCATAGGATGGCAACACATCATTGGATAATAATATGAAGCATAAAGCATCATGTTCAAGTAGAGGGTACAACGGGTTGCGGGAGAGTGGACCGCTGAATATAGATGGGGGAAGGTGATGGAGATGTTGGTGAAGATGGCGGAGGTGTTGGTGAAGATGGCGGTGATGATGATGGCCCCCGACGGCGTTCCGGCGCCACTGGAAGCAAGGGGGAGAGAGCCCCCCTTCTTCTTCTTCTTCTTCTTCTTCTTCTTCTTCCTTGACCTTCTCCCTAGATGGGAGAAGGGTTTCCCCTCTGGTCCTTGGCTCCCGTGGCGTGGGAGGGGCGAGAGCCCCTCCGAGATTGGATCTATCTCTTTGTCTCTCTCTTTCTGCGTTGCCAGATTCTGCCCCGGCACCGTTTCTTTTATATCCGGAGATCCGTAAATCCGATTGGGGTGAATCTTTTGCCCAGGTTTTTCTCATAAAATTAGCTTTCTTGAGGCAAAAGAAGAGCATCAACCAGCTAACGGGGTGACCACGAGGGTCCAGGGCGCGCCTACCCCCCTGGGGCGTGCCCCCTGTCTCGTGGCCCCCTCGGGCATCGTCTCACGTTGATTCTTCCTCCCAAAAATCACAAATATTCCAAAATAATTCTCCGTCCATTTTTATCCTGTTTGGACTCGTTTGACATTGGGTTTCTGCGAAACATAAAACATGCAACAAACAGGAACTGGCACTGTGCACTGGATCAATATGTTAGTCCCGGAAATAATATAAAAAGTTGCCAAAAATATATAAAAGTTGAATAATATTGGCATGGAACAATCAAAAATTATAGATACGACGGAGACGTATCAGCATCCCCAAGCTTAATTCCTGCTCGTCCTCAAGTAGGTAAATGATAAAAAGATAATTTTTGATGTGGAATGCTACCTAGCATAATCTTGATCATGTATCTAATCATGGCATGAATATTAAGACACGAGTGATTCAAGGCAATAGTCTATCATTTGACATAAAAACAATAATACTTAGGGCATCACAACAAACAATCATGTCTTTCAAAATATCAATGCTAAAGAACGCTATCCCTAAAAAATCATATAATTAGGCCATGCTTCATTTTCATCACACAAAATACTCCCATCATGCACAACCCCAGTTTCAGCCAAGCAATTGGTTCATACTTTTTAACGCGCTTCAGCTTTTTCAACCCTCACGCAATACATGAGCGCAAGCCATGGACATAGCACTATAGGTGGAATAGAATATGATGGTGGAGGTTTATGTGGAGAAGACAAAAAGGGAGAAAGTCTCACATCAACGCGGCTAATCAACAGGCTATGGAGATGCCCCTCAATTGATGTCAATGCGAGGAGTAGGTGAAAGGATAGATATAGTTGACTAG
>NC_041383.1:540788605-540827180 GCF_002162155.2 Triticum dicoccoides
GAATAGGCAACTAACAATTTTTAAGCTTTTCTTTACCAATTTAATCTTTGCAACAAAATAGGTTGTCTAGATATGCAACTATGTGAGCAACCTATATGATGCAATAACAACTAGCACATAAGCAAGCAAGGGATACAACACAAGTAGGCTTGCAAAAGTAAAGGCACGAAATAACCAAGAGTGGAGCCGGTGGAGACGAGGATGTGTTACCGAAGTTCCTTCCTTTTAAGGGGAAGTACGTCTCAGTTAGAGCGCTGTGGAGGCACAATGCTCCCCAAGGGGCCACTAGGGGCCACCGTATTCTCCTCATGCCCTCACACAATGCGAGATGCCGTGAATCCACTATTGGTGCCCTTGAAGGCGGCGACCGAACCTTTACAAACAAGGTTGGGGCAATCTCCACAACTTAATTGGAGGCTCCCAACGACACCACGAAGCTTCACCACAATGGACTATGGCTCCGAGGTGACCTCAACCATCTAGGGTGCTCAAACACCCAAGAGTAACAAGATCCGCTAGGGATTAGTGGGGGGAATCAAATTTCTCTTGGTGGAAGTGTAGATTGGGGCCTTCTCAACCAATCCCGAGCAAATCAACAAGTTTGATTGGCTAGGGAGAGAGATCGGGCGAAAATGGAGCTTGGAGCAACAATGAAGCTTTTGGGGGAAGAGGTAAGTCAACTTTGGGGAAGAAGACACCTTTATATAGTGGGGGAAACAATCCAACCATTACCCCCCCAAACAGCCACGCACAGAGCGGTACTACCGCTTGGGCACGGCGGTACTACCGCTGACAAGCGGTACTACTGCTCCCTCCCAGCGGTATTGCCGCGCTGACGAGGAATGCAGGGTCCTGGCCCCAGAGCGGTACTACCGCGGAAGTATTGGCGGTACTACCGCTTGGAGTGGTACTACCGCCACTACTTCCGCTACTAGTACCGTATAACCCGACACGAAAAACAGCGGTCTCGAGTCAAGGCGGTAGTAGCCCGGAACCACTGCGGTACTACGGCCGAAGACCGCAAGCGGTACTACCGCTCGGGGAGCGGTACTACCGCTTGACGTGCTTCGGCGGTACTACCGCTGAGGACCGCGGTACTACCGCTGGGACAGGACAGGGCAGACACAGATAGGAAAGGTAGCTCCAATGAAGCGGAAAGAAACATCAGGTGTGATAAGGATGTGTACGTGTTGATTCCACCCAAGCCTTACCAAAGCGGATCCCCTCTTGATAGGACGGTGACTCCTATGAAACTAGTCCACCAACAGAGAAACGAAGGAGCTACACTGTCTTGAATAAACCACTAAGGGGAGGTAATCGTCTCGTGCCAAAGGATGAATCTCTGAAAGAACTCAAGGCACACGATTAGTCCGCAAAAGCATTGTCATCAATCACCAAAACATCTTGGGGATAAATATGCCCTTACAATCTCCCCCTTTTTGGTGGATTGATGACAATACGGGATTTGCACAAACAGGAAAGATATAGGACAAGCGCAAAACCCCACCTTCCTAAAATGTAGATGGGCTCCCCGTAGATGTGTGTGCTATCTAGAGAAGTGCTTTGGACTGCACGACACACATACCAGGATCAACGCTCCCCCTACATTTTAAAGACCAACCACCTAAGCAGGGTATATGAGAGCAACATAGATAACAAGATAAGCATGCAACTCATAAGCTAGATAGACATAGATAATGATACTCGGAAGATAAGGTAGCATATGTCTCACACCATATGTCTGGAACTTAGGTCTCACTGGCACAAACCAAACAAAGCAAACTGCGAGAAAACACAAACACAGAAGACGGAAGACACAAAACACAAATCCCTAAACTCTCTCCCCCTTTGGCATCGAGACACCAAAAAGGAGAGGGAGTGTTGCTACGGCTCCAGGTGATAGCAAGAGAGGGACTCAAATATCAGATCTCAGCGGGATCGTCTACGCCACCGTCATCGGTCGGGAAGTGCTCGGCATCAGAATCGGTCCACGGGCAGTGCTGCTGAATCCACTCCTCCTCCTCAGTAAGCTGGTCCTCGGATCCACTATTAACGGTGGCACCCAACTGACGCATGAGCTCCTTGTGACGACCTCAGGCCTTCTTCTCAGCCACATGAGTCATGTACTGACCGTGAGACTCCATGCAGAACAGCTTCTTCATCTTGAGCTTGAGCTTCTTTGCCCAAGAGGGCTCTGCCGCAGAAGGCACATAGTCATCATCATCATCCTCAGCCTCAGCCTCAGCCTCCTCCTCGGTCTCCATGGCAGTAGCAGACGAAGGACCTCCAGATTTAGGGACCTGAGTGCCCCAGTTGTCCTTCCGCCTCAGACGCTTGATGTCGTGAGAAACCAACTCTCTGTCTCTAGCATCACCTTGGGATAGACACGATCCCAGGCCTTCTCATTAAGCAGCATGATGAATGGACCATAAATTGGGCACTTGCGCTCGGAGATAGCAGATAAAAGCTCAGACCACATAACATGAGAGATATCCAGGGACTCTCCGGTGTTTTGTTCCTTCTCACGCTGGCAGAAGAGAAGCATGTCCACGAGATAAGGATGAACCATATACAAATTCCCGATGCGAGGGAAAAGAGTCTCACGGAAGACACGGTGAAGAATGTTCAGAAAGGCAGGCAGCTCATACGTTTCCTTCTTCGTCTTAGGGTTGATCTTCAAAGTGCAGTAGGTCCATAGAGCTTGCTTGTGAGTGGAGGTGGTGTTGCGGTGTGGGCGAAAGTCGACAGGAGACGCAAGCCCTTGATCTTCCACCCCAATCAACTCCATGAACGCCTTCCACTTGACTGAAAGCAACTTGCCATTGGTCATCCAAGTCAGTGTCCTGTCCTCATCAGTCCCGAGATGAACCGTGGCATAGAATTGGGCTACAATATCAGCATCATAATCTTTGTTGAATTGCATGACACCAAGAATGTTCAGTTGAGTGCACATCTGAAGAGCTTCACCAAAGTATTCAGGATCCTTCTCCATATGGCCGGTGTCGATGGAGTGCACGTTAACAAAGAGGTTCTTCTTGGCTTTGAGTACATCAAAGAAGATGGCAAACTGAAACCTGTTCCAGAACGGACGGTTGACCAAAGTGGGATCTTGGTCTGCCTCATAGGGGTTGCGACGACGCCTTGCCCAGAACTCCTTGGCTTGCATTTCTAGCACGGTTTTGCCAGATTGCTTCGGCTTGGCAGCAGACTTCTTCTTGAGTTGAGGTGGAGGTGGAGCACTTGAGGAACCTCCTGCAGACTCAGTTGTGCGGTAACGCTTTGACGTGGCACGACCGGGGTTGATATGCCGAGCTTGATGCTCAGGAAGCTCATCACCTGGAACCACACACAAGAACACGCAAACAACCAGAAAGAACGAGCATAAGCCACCAGACACAACCAAAAAGGATCACTGAGTAGTAAGAGTATGGTGGAACCTGGTAGAGGGCGGCAGTACCGCGACCTGTGAGCGGCAGTATCGCTCCAAGTGGTAGTACCGCTCCAGAGGGAGTGGTAGTACCGCTCGAGACGGGGAAACATCAGTTTCCTACTGCTGTGGTCAGATCCGGCACTACCGTCCTACCAAATTCAAAAATACTTCTACCAACCACCAATCCAAACTGCCTAGATGCCTTCTCCATCCTACTCAAGCCTAGATTTGGCCAAAAATCTAGAGATGCAACCACTATTGCCCCTAAGATGCTAGATTGGAAATCTAGACAAGAAGAGAGAGGGAACGGGGGCAATACCGGCATCCATGGCAAGAGGGCAAGGTGGGGATCGTCTCCACCGAAGGAAATGGAGAGGAACGCCCCGGAGAAGGAGATCCGCCGGAGCCCTCCCGCGGCGTCGGTTGCTGGAGAAATGAACAGAGCGAGGGGGCGAGCGAATGGGTATGGTGGAGAAGAAAACTCCCCCCACCCTCGCCTCGCAGCAGTAGTACCGCGCTGGTGGGCGGTAGTACCGCTTAGAGCGGTAGTACCACGCACCACCGGCGGTAGTACCGCTCAGCAACCAACATGCCTCTAGATAGACGACTAAAGCTCAAAAAGAAACGAAAAAACACAGCCAAGAAGGAGGAAAGACCAACACGGCCACAAAACACACTAACAACGGTCCAGAACCCACCTCTTCAAGAGAGGGCGGTGGCCGAGGCCACCTATGTTTGAGTCGAGGTATGGCGTCGCAAAGATTTTAACCTTGGACCCATGACCAAAACTCATCCTTGAAGCACTAGTACCATAAAAAAATGGTTAAAGTGAAAGACTAGATCAATTTATGCATAATGGGGGGAGGAAGAGTTCATTAAGAGAACAACAATCCCCCTATGTCCATGCCTACATCTAAACTAGACAACAAGTTGAGTGAGGTGGGGTGTGCAAGGGTTCAAGTCACATTGCTCGAATCAATGACATTTAGCTCATGCCTTAACTCGCGAAATCTTGCTTCATCCAAGGGCTTCGTGAAAATATCTGCAAGGTTATCATGAGTGTTGACATACTTGAGATTGATCTCCCCTCGCCTAATGTGATCCCGGATGAAATGATACCGAATCTCAATATGCTTCGTCTTGAAGTGTTGCACCGGGTTGAGAGAAATCTTGATGGCACTTTCGTTATCACACCAAAGAGGCACTTTGTCACAAATGACACCGTATTCCTTTAAAGTTTGCCTCATCCATAAGAGTTGTGCACAATAACTACCAGCCACCACATATTCCGCTTCGGTGGACGAGAGAGACACACAACTTTGCTTCTTGGAAGACCAACTCACCAAAGAGCACCCAAGAAATTGGCACCCACCGGAAGTGGACTTCCTATCCACTTTGTCTCCCGCCCAATCAGAATCCGTAAATCCTTCAAGCTTGAAGTTTTCCCCTCTTGGGTACCATAAGCCAAAGTTTGGGTATGAGCCAAAATATCGAAAGATTCGCTTGACCGCCACATAGTGACTTTCCTTTGGTGCGGCTTGAAACCATGCACACATTCCCACACTCAACATGATATCCGGTCTAGATGCACAAAGGTAAAGCAAGGATCCAATCATGGAGCGATATAACTTTTGATCCACCGCTTTACCATTGGGATCAATGTCAAGTTGGCACTTGGTAGGCATTGGAGTAGAAGCCGGCTTGACATCACTTAGCTTGAATCTTTTTAGCATGTCTTGAGTATATTTGGCTTGGTTGATGAAAGTTCCTTCTATTCTTTGTTTAATATCAAAACCAAGGAAGAACTTCAACTCTCCCATCGAAGACATCTTGAACTTGGAGGTTGTCGGTGTCAAAACCGACGGATCTCGGGTAGGGGGTCCCGAACTGTGCGTCTAGGCGGATGGTAACAGGAGATGAGGGACACAATGTTTTTACCCAGGTTCGGGCCCTCTTGATGGAGGTAAAACCCTACGTCCTGCTTGATTAATATTGATGATGTGGGTTACAAGAGTAGATCTACCATGAGATCAAGGAGGCTAAACCCTAGAAGCTAGCCTATGGTATGATTGTTGTTCGTCCTATGGACTAAAGCCATCCGGTTTATATAGACACCGGAGAGGGCTAGGGTTACACAGAGTCGGTTACAATGGTAGGAGATCTACATATCCGTATCGCCAAGCTTGCCTTCCACGCCAAGGAAAGTCCCATCCGGACACGGGACGAAGTCTTCAATCTTGTATCTTCATAGTCTTGGAGTCCGGTCGATGATGATAGGTCGGCTATCCGAACACCCCCTAGTCCGGGACTCCCTCAGTAGCCCCCGAACCAGGCTTTAATAACGACGAATCCGGCGTGTATGTTGTCTTCGGCGTTTGCAAGGCGGGTTCTTCTTCATACTCCATGTGTTTGCCGGATAGTGTCCGGTTGCTTCATAAATGCTGCGCTCCTTGGCTTCCGCGTCCAATAATGGTCTTCTTCCACACGCCGCACGAATGCGAAAAGCCAGGGTATTTTTATGTTTTACCCCCTAGCTGCGCAAATAAGATGCCTATAAGAGAGGCGAGGATCCAGATCCAAATCACATCATCCTCCTTCCGCAAGCACTCATCGAGGCGCATCTGACACCAAACCCATTCCAACATGGACAGTCGACGTGGCTCCTCTTCTCGCGATCCCAGCCCTAAGCCAGGAGATTGGAGGAGATGCTCAGTCCCGCACAGCGAGTTAGTGACGCTCCAAGCAGAGGGATATCTTCCCTCGGCCTTCATGGTTTCGGTTCGAGCCGGACTGGCCACCTACAAAGGTGGGAAGCAGGCGGAGAGCGCCCCCAATCCCTCCAAAGGAGAGCGGGTGTGCTTCGTCTCCTACTTAATAAGGGGACTCGGATTTCCTATACATCCGTTTCTCCGGGGGCTCCTGGAGTTCTACGGACTCCAGCTTCATCACCTTACACCTGCCTCCATTTTGCACATCGCGGGCTTCGTAGCTCTGTGTGAGCTGTTCTTGGGCATTGAGCCCCATTTTGCGCTGTGGAAGAGGCTGTTCTGCCTCGTACCCCGCTCTCATGAGGGGTCGATATATCAAGTGGGCGGAGCCGAAATATGGCGCATCGCCGGGACCGGATACCTGTCCGGGACCCCGAAGAAGGCGTCCGAAGATTGGCCTTCGGAGTGGTTTTATATGGAGGACGCTCCGCTGCCGGATCCAGTCCAGATTGGCCTTCCGGAGTTCAGCAACGCTCCCCTGAAGAAGCGCCTAAGTTGGCGCCCACGGAGCCCTCGACGAGAAGATGACAGTAGCGTCCATTACTTGATGGGCCGGATACGGCTGCTAGCCCATTCCGGATTAACCATGATCGGAGTCATTGCCACATGCATTATGCGTGGGGTGCATCCGCTCCAATATAGGGGCCACCCCATGTGGGACTTCAACGGAGACGACGACGCCACCCGTCATGGCCGCAAGGGACCTGGCTCGGCCGACGATCTGGTGAAGATCCTGTCCGGCTTGTACAAGGGGGAGAAGGAGGGCTTCCTCCGCACGAATCATGTGAACGGATTTTCCATGAACAACCCTCGGAGCTGGGTAAGCGGTCGCATGCATATCTGAACCGTGCCTTTAAAGGCAATTGTCTTATTGTATGATTTTGACACAGGAACTGCGTCGGGATGTGGAGGGCATAAAAAGCCCAGCCCCACAACCCGAAGACCCAGAAAGGTCCCTTGATCCGGCCTCCGAAGAGGATCTGGACCTAGCGGTGGAACTGATCGACGGGGTGTACCACCAGCTCAGCATAGATAATGCTTTAGTCGCCATTATGGCTGACTACCCCGGTTTGTGTCCGACTTCCCCGGTGAGTACGACCGAAGTCCTGGCACCGTTACTTCTTTAATGCTTAGTTCTGACCACCGTGCACCAATGGTGTTCGACAGGAAGCGCCTTTACGACAGGAAGTCGAGCCCGCGGCGACCGGCCAACAAGGGTCAGTCCAGCCCAGCAGGCGGAAGAGGAGTGCGACGCGAACTGAAATGTCGCCGCAACGGTACGGAGCACCGCAATTTTTTAAGGGAAGGATTCCCAGGAGGTATATTAATGCTCATAACTTTTGCAGAAAGAGCACTCGCCGGACAGTGTTCGGAGAGGTTGCCAATCAAGCCTCCGCCAGCCATGCTCCAACGCATGGCCCGGAAGGGGAGGCGAATACAAGGCATGAGTCAGACGCTCCTCCGACGGAGGATGCCGACAGGCTGTCTGCCACCCGGTCTAAGGTGGAGAGCGGCATGAATCACAGGCGTCGCCGGACAGTTCTTCGTGACGCGTGTTTCTCCCCGGAGGCGTTAAATGCCTTTGATGCGGGAAACGCGCACCTCCGTGCCGCTCAAGATGGGTTAACCAGAGCCACGGAGCAGTATGTGAAAGACATACGTCTAAGTAATTTTAATAGTTATATATGCCAGTAGCCCCCGAGACTTAAAATGGTTAAAATAACTGATTTAAGGATCAATTTTTATGCAGGATCTTACGGAGAAGAATACCCATCTGTCCCAGGAGCTCCAAGAGTGCAAGGCCCAACTTGAGGCCGCACTGGCCGCCACAGGGGGAGCCACAGAGACCCCCGCTGGTAAGACGTACTTTGAAAATATAATTAATTAACAAAGTGCGGCGTGAATCTGACAATAATATTGCAGAGGGCGCCGGACTAGATCCGAACAAGTAACAGCTACTGTGTCAGCTAAAGGCTGGCGAGAGGGTGCTTATGAAGGTGCAGTAGGAGAGAAACAAGCTCCAAGATGCCCACACCCAGCTAGGAGAAGAGCTGAAAGGTGTTCGGGTCCAGCTGTCTGGCTCCTTGAAGGAGAATCAGCGACTTCGTCGCGGCATTTATAGTAAGTGCTTGAGCAAATTCCTTTGAAAAGAAGAATTCAGCGAGGAAGTCGTGTGACAGAAATATGTCTTTAGGTGTGCTCACAGGTTGCCCTGCGGAGGAAATGCCTGAGTCAACAGGTGACCAACTTCCCGAGCTGGTGCAATTGTTCGAACGTGTTCGGCAGGCGATGAGTGGCGTCGTTCAGGCTTTATGGCCATCCGTCTCCCTACCTGAGGGCCTTGGTGAGCTTGCTGAGAAGCTCCAGGGAGCACGGCGACGCCTCCGTTTGTGGAAGATATCGGCCTGCCGTCAGGGCGCCAGAGAGGCCTGGGCCATGGTGAAGACGCGCTACCCGAAGGCTGACCCAAACCACATGGCCGAGGTCGGACCTGCGGGGCCTGATGGGAAGGAGATACCTGTGAGCTTGATGTATGGCCAAGTAGAACTGGCCGCGAAATATTCCCAACAGGACTGTAAATTAAACAGCCTGTTAGATGGGATTGAGGAGGAGTACAATCAGTCGGTTTGACGATGTAATTTGAAATGACATGTAAGATGCCTTCTAGCCGGATTGTAGATCGTTTGTCTTTGCGGACCGTTTCGCTTCAACCTCAGGACCCAACAGTCCGGAGTGTGTCCGAATACCCCTACAGTTATAAAAGAACCGGGGCATGCATGGAGACAAGGCGTCGGGGTCATAATTGCTTTATCAGACAAGTGCCCAACTAGTTATGTTATATTACATGGTTAGTAAGAAACATCTTCCAGGGAGAATAGTTTCGTTAAGGGTTCCTTTCCCTGGGAGGCATGCCCTAAGGTGCAATGCCGGACTGCGAAAATAGCAGAAAAAGCATCTGGGGGCTTATAAATAAGTAAGTAATAAATCATCTTTCAAGTCACCGACCGAATACTCTTAAGAACGCTAGTTTTCGGCTTCACCCAGTTTGAGGTACACATCCGGCTGACCCAGCAGTAACAATCGCAGAGGTGCTCCCTTTACCTCCTAGCCGAACAATCAGGAATGTAGGGGTAAGCACAGGAGCCAGGCAACCCAGCTTGGCCAAAACTTAAGTCATATTGATGCATATAATGGTGAATAAAAGGTACATGAGGAAGTATGACACATGTATTGGGCGTGAAGCCCATATTAACAAGCTTCTGGTAAAGAAGCCCCCAGGTATAATGAGTGCTAGGAGCACATCAAGTGTGTGCGAACAAAGCGCAAATCAGCCTATAAAAGGTATTGAAAAAAAAGTGGCAAGAAGGAGGGGGACAAGAGACAGTAAAAATATAAAAAGGTGGACGGGGGAGTGAGACGAACTCTGAGTCCGGTGTTTAGGCGTAGAATCTTCGAAGACGGGCTGCGTTCCATGGGTTCGGCTCGAGTCGGTTGTCAGATGCTTTACGTAGACGGTATGCTCCGCCGGTCAGGACTTGGTCGATGATGAAGGGACCTTCCCACTTGGGCTTAAGTTTGTCCTTTTTCTTGTCCGGTAGGCGTAGAACGAGTTTGCTGACATTGTAAGTTTTGGCCCGTACTTCTCTGCTTTGATATCTTCGAGCCTACTGCTGATAGAATGCGGAACGAGCCTTTGCCACGTCCTGCTCCTCCTCTAAGGCGTCCAAACTGTCCTGCCGATCCAACTCGGCTTCTCTTTCTTCGTACATGCGCACACGAGGTGAGTCATGAATTATATCGCAAGGCAGAACTGCCTCTGCGCCATACACCATAAAAAATGGTGTGAATCCAGTAGTTCGGTTTGGCGTGGTCCGCAGCCCCCAGAGTACGGAGTCGAGCTCCTCTACCCAGTGCGTGTTAGATTCCTTGAGGGACCGCACTAGTCTGTGTTTGATGCCGCTCATGATTAGACCATTTGCTCGCTCGACTTGACCGTTAGTTTGGGGGTGATAGACTGAAGCGTAATCGAGCTTGATGCCCATGTTTTTGCACCAGAGTTTAACCTCGTCGGCAGTGAAGTTCGTGCCGTTATCAGTGATGATGCTATGGGGGACGCCAAAACGGTGTACTACCCCGGATAGGAAGTCTATCACCGGTCCGGATTCTGCCATTTTAACCGGCTTGGCCTCAATCCATTTGGTGAATTTGTCCACCATGACCAATAAGTATTTGTGCTTGTGGGTTCCCCCTTTAAGGGGTCCAACCATGTCAAGCCCCCAGACCGCGAACGGCCAGGTAATGGGTATAGTTTTGAGGGCGGTGGGTGGCATGTGGCTCTGATTAGCAAAGAGCTCGCAACTGACGCATCGTTGGACTAAGTCCTGAGCATCTGCCCGGGCTGTCGGCCAATAAAATCCTGTACGGAAGGCCTTGCCTACGAGTGCCCGGGCTGCAGCGTGGTGCCCGCCGAGTCCGGCGTGAATTTCAGCCAGGAGATTCCGCCCCTCCTCTTCGGAGATACACCTTTGAAGGACTCCGGTTGTGCTTTTCTTATAAAGTTCTCCCTCATGGACCTTGTAGGCTTTAGATTGCCGAACTATGCAGCGGGCCTCATTTTGGTCTTCGGGAAGTTCCTGCCAAATTAAGTAGGCTAGGAATGGTTCTGTCCACGGGGCAATTACTGCCATTATTTCGTGAGCTGAAGGTGTTATTTCGTTGGCTGAGCCGTCGATTGTGTCAGAATGGTCTGAGTTAGGTGATGCAGCTGGCTCCGGATTGTTATTTCCGGACTCCTCTTCCCATAACACGGATGGCTTGAAGAGCCGTTCCAGGAAGATGTTTGGAGGGACGGCGAAACGTTTCGCGCCGATGCGTGCTAACACGTCTGCTGCCTGGTTATTATCCCGGGCTACATGGTGGAATTCGAGTCCTTCGAACCGAGCTGACATTTTTAGGACAGCGTTGCGGTAAGCTACCATTTTTGGATCTTTGGCATCAAAGTGTCCATTTACTTGGGATATTGCGAGGTTTGAATCCCCGCGCACCTCTAGGCGTTGAATGCCCATGGAGATTGCCATTCGGAGGCCATGTAGAAGGGCCTCGTATTCGGCTGCGTTATTGGAGTCCATGTACATTATTTGAAGCACGTATTGGATTGTGTCTCCAGTTGGGGACGTTAGGACGACGCCAGCCCCCAAGCCAGCCAACATTTTGGATCCGTCGAAATGCATGATCCAATTGGAGTATGCACCGTACTCTTTAGGGAGTTCGGCTTCGGTCCGTTCGGCGACGAAGTCGGCCAGAACCTGCGACTTTATAGCTCGCCGTGGTTTATAGGTTATGTCAAATGGTAAGAGCTCAATAGCCCATTTTGCAATCCTGCCCGTTGCGTCGTGATTGTTTATAATATCGTTGAGAGGTACTTCGGAGGCCACCGTTATGGAACACTCTTGAAAGTAGTGTCACAGCTTCCGGGATGCCATGAACACTGCATATGCTATCTTTTGATAATGTGGGTACCGGGACTTGCATGGAGTTAGAACAGTGGATACGTAGTACACTGGTTTTTGAAGAGGGGATCTGTGCCCTTCTGTCTCTCGCTCGACGACGAGTACCGCGCTGACAACTTGATGTGTTGCTGCGATATATAATAACATAGGTTCGCCCAGGTTGGGCGCGGCCAGGACCGGATTTGTTGCCAGTATGGCCTTTATTTCTTCGAGTCCGGCTGTGGCAGCATCCGTCCATTCGAAATGTTCGGTGCGCCGGAGGAGGCGGTAGAGGGGCAGAGCCTTTTCTCCCAAACGGGAGATGAAGTGACTTAAGGCCGCTACGCATCCAGTTAGTTTTTGTATTTGCTTGAGGTCTTTTGGAATATCCAATTGTGACAGAGCTCGGATTTTGGCCGGGTTTGCTTCAATTCCTCTACCGGATACGATGAAGCCCAAGAGCTTTCCGGCTGGTACGCCGAAGACGCATTTTTCCGGATTAATCTTAATGTCATATGCTCAGAGGTTGTCGAATGTCACCCTCAAGTCTTCTACTAGAGTTTCGACGTGTTTGGTCTTGACGACCACATCGTCTACGTATGCCTCTACTGTTTTGCCTATCTGGGTAGCCAGACATGTTTGAATCATGCGCTGATATGTTGCGCCGGCGTTTTTGAGTCCGAAGGGCATTGTGTTGAAGTAGAATGGCCCATATGGAGTAATGAATGCCATTGCGGCCTGGTCTTTCTCCACCATCTTGATTTGATGGTATCCGGAGTATGCGTCGAGGAAGCACAATGAATCGTGCCCTGCGGTAGCATCGATGATTTGGTCGATGCGAGGGAGGGGGAAAGGGTCCTTTGGACAGGCCTTGTTAAGGTCTTTAAAATCGATGCAGAGGCGCCAGGATTTGTCCTTTTTTGGTACCATTACTAGATTGGCTAGCCAGTCCGGATGTTTTATATCTATGATGAATCCGGCTTCTAAGAGTTTGGCTAGCTCTTCTCCCATTGCCTGTCTTTTGGGTTCGGAAAATTGCTGAAGAGCTTGTTTGACCGGCTTGAATCCTTTTAGGATGTTTAGGCTGTGCTCTGCCAGCCTGCGTGGGATTCCTGGCATGTCTGAAGGATGCCAGGCAAAAATGTCCCAATTTTCCCGAAGGAATTCTCGTAGTGCGGCTTCGACATCAAGACTTAATTGTGCCCCAATGGAGGCCGTCTTTGTGGGGTCCGTTGGATGGACCTGAAATTTGACTATTTCGTCTGCTGGTTTAAAAGAGGTGGACTTGGACCTCTTATCGAGTATCACATCGTCCCTATCCACCATGGAGCGCAGCCTAGTTAGTTCCTCTGCCGCTAGGGCTTCGAACAATGCCTCTAGGGCCAGTGCGGCTGTCTTATTTTCAGCGCGGAGTGCTGTATCTGGATCATTGGCAAGAGTGATTATCCCATTGGGTCCGGGCATTTTGAGCTTCATGTACCCGTAGTGGGGTATAGCTTGGAAGATTGTGAATGCCTCTCGCCCTAACAAAGCGTGATATCCGCTGCCGAATGGGGCCACTTGGAACGTGACCTCCTCGGACCTGTAATGTTCCGGTGAGCCGAACACTACATCTAGTGTGATTTTTCCTGTGCAGCGTACTTCTCGACTAGGGATTATCCCTCTGAAGGTTGTGCTGCTTCGCTCGATGCGGCTCCAGTCAATATCCATTTTTTGAAGGGTTTCCTCGTAGATGAGGTTTAATCCGCTGCCGCCATCCATGAGTACCTTGGTAAGGCGAAAGCCGTCCACTATCTGACTGAGGACCAATGCGGCTGGTGCTCTAGCTGTTCGGAATTTAGGTTCGTCGCTGGCGTTGAAGGTGATAGCTGTGTCACTCCATGGATTTGCTGTTGCTACTTGGTAGACTTCGGCGAGGCCGCGGATTGTTCGTTTTCGCATGTTATTTGATGCGAAAGTCTCGAAGACTGTTAATACCGTACCGGTACTTCTGGGCTGTTTGCCCGGGGCTAAAAAGCCTTCGCCACTTTTGGCCACCTGCCGTAGTATCCAACATGCTCGAAGGCTGTGTGTTGGAGTGGCGCCCTCCGTACTATGGATTTTGTAGGGTCCGTTGAGCCAGCCCTCCAGTACGGTTCCATGCCCTTTAGGGGGTCTTTGCTTTTTGGTTTTTAACCCAGGTGCTTGAGTATGGCGCACCCTTTTACTTCGGACTAGGGTTGTGGTCAAGGCCGGACTGTCCCAAAACCTAGTTTCGGTGTTCCTGGCACTCTCTACCGCACAATATTTTTGTACGATAGTCGCTAGGTCGATGAAGCGTGTAACTTTGCGACGACTTATGGCGTTCATGATTGCCTTGTCCGTGCAATTGTTGCAGAAAATTGAAATCGCGCTTTCTTCGCAGCAGTCCTTTATCCTGTTCATAACCAGGAGGAATCTGGCCCAGTAATGATGTACTGTTTCATCGGGCTCTTGCCGTATTCGAGATAGATCGCTTATGTTTGGGTGGGCGGGTGGAATCAAGTTCGGAACCCCGCCCGATCTGAGGCTCAAAGGCCAAGAAGTTTCCGGATTTGGAAGCTTGACTTGCTGGATGCTTTCCAACGAATCTAGTCCGATGCCTGACTCTAAGTTCAGTATTTGATTAGCGTCCGTCCCTTCGCAGGAATCCGGCTTGGAGGGATCAGGAATCCGGACATAGTTGGTTTTCAACGTAGAAGAAGGGTTGCCGCATTATTCCTCTACCACGACAACGTGGTGGGTGGCCTGAGGAGAGTTAATCTCTCTCAGATCGGGTTTAAGCCCAATCTGATCATAGTCTGTAGCGACTCCCAGGGCGGCGATGCGATCCAAGAGCTCATTTATAGAGGAGAGCTCAATCGGATCTAACTGCTCGGCGAATTCTGGGCTGACGTGAAGATCGCTTTTGATGACCTGAGAGGTCATCGTCGGGGCGGTGGCCGAACAGGCGGTCATAAGAAAACCACCTAGCCGGACAGTTTAGCCGGCGGCCAAAGCTCTCTTGACGACGGTGCCGTCTTTAAAGACCGGAGAAGGCATCCTTCCTGATCGCGACGGCACAGAGGAACTCTCAATGAAAGCACCAATGTCGGTGTCAAAACCGGCGGATCTCGGGTAGGGGGTCCTGAACTGTGTGTCTAGGCGGATGGTAACAGGAGACGAGGGACACCATGTTTATACCCAGGTTCAGGCCCTCTTGATGGAGGTAAAACCATACGTCCTGCTTGATTAATATTGATGATGTGGGTTACAAGAGTAGATCTACCACGAGATCAAGGAGGCTAAACCCTAGAAGCTAGCCTATGGTATGATTGTTGTTCGTCCTATGGACTAAAGCCATCCGGTTTATATAGACACCGGAGAGGGCTAGGGTTACACAGAGTCGGTTACAATGTTAGGAGATCTACATATACGTATCGCCAAGCTTGCCTTCCACGCCAAGGAAAGTCCCATCCGGACACGGGACGAAGTCTTCAATCTTGTATCTTCATAGTCTTGGAGTCCGGTCGATGATGATAGTTCGGCTATCCGGACACCCCCTAGTCCGGGACTCCCTCAGAGGTCATGAGAGCGGCAAATTCCTCATTGAAAGCTTTGTTAGGGGAACCAAAGATAATATCATCAACATATAGTTGGCATACAAACAACTCCCCTTTGACCTTCTTAGTAAAAAGAGTGGGATCGATTTGCCCCACCTCAAATCCACGATCTTGTAACAACTCGGTAAGGTGGTCATACCATGCACGTGGGGCTTGTTTAAGGCCATAGAGTGCCTTATCGAGTTGATACACATGATCTGGGAAGTAGGGGTCCTCGAACCCGGGGGGTTGCTTGACATAGACCAACTCATTAATAGGACCATTAAGAAAAGCACTTTTCACATCCATTTGTTGCAACTTAAAGTTGTGATGGGAAGCATAAGCAATCAACAAATGAATGGATTCAAGGCGAGAAACAGGAGCAAAGGTTTCACCGTAGTCGATACCCTCGACTTGGGAGTAGCCTTGTGCTACCAATCTTGCCTTGTTGCGAATGATGGTCCCATGAGCATCTTGCTTGTTCTTGAAAATCCACTTGGTTCCAAAGACGTTGTGGTTCCCCGATGGCCTTGGCATCAATCTCCACACCTTGTTGTACTCGAAGTTGTTGAGTTCTTCATGCATGGCATTGAGCCAATCCGAGTCTTCGAGCGCCTCATAGACCTTTTGGGGTTCAACACAAGAGACAAACGTGTGATGTTCACAATAGTTTGCTAATTGTCTACGAGTGCTTACCCCCTTTCTTAGGCTTCCAACCACATTCTCCATGAGATGGCCTTTGGTGGTGAGTTTGGAAGCAATCTTCGCGGCACGATGCTCTAATTCCTCCTCGGATGTGGAAGGAGGAGGGTTAACTTGATTATCTTGAGCGCCGTCTTGATCTTGTTCTTGATCTTGAGCTTGCTCATGATCTTGAACTTGCTCGAGGGGGAGAACTTGACCTTGGGCATCATTTAGAGGTTCATCACCATCTGGAGATTGATCTTGCCCTTGGTCTTGTTCACGAGGTTGAGGGCCTTCACTTTGTTCTTCGGAAGCGTGTGGGTCTTGGGGAGGTGATGGCTCCACTTGAGTGGAGCATTGTCCTTCTCCTTCGGCCACAAGGGGTTCCTCAATGGGTAGAATATGACCAATACCCATTCTTCTTATGGCTTGGGGAGGAATTTCATCACCTACATCACAAGTACCACTTTGCTCCACTTGGGAGCCGTTATTTTCGTCAAACTCCACGTTACACGTCTCCTCAATGAGTCCGGTGGACTTGTTGAGAACACGGTAAGCATGAGAGTTTGTAGCATAACCAACAAATATGCCCTCATAAGCTCTAGCCTCAAGTTTAGACAAACCAACACCTTTCTTGAGAATGAAACACTTACACCCGAACACACGGACGTACTTGAGATTGGGCTTGTTGCCGATGAGTATCTCATAAGGAGTCTTGTTCAAGCCTTTGCGGAGATAGAGCTGATTGGATGCATGACATGCGGTGTTGATGGCTTCGGCCCAAAAGTTGTATGGAGACTTAAACTCCGCCATCATGGTCCTTGCCGCATCCATCAACGTCAGGTTCTTCCTCTCTGCAACACCATTTTGTTGAGGGGTATATGGAGCAGCATATTGATGCTTGATCCCCTCATCACTAAGAAATTCATCCAAGGTGTAGTTCTTGAACTCGATGCTGTTGTCACTTCTGATTGTCAAGATCTTTGCATTATGTTGATGTTGAGCTTCATTTGCATAGTCGATGATGGTTTGTTGAGTCTCATTCTTCCTCTTGAAGAAGTATACCCAAGTGTATCTTGAATAATCATCCTCAATCACCAAGCAATACTTTCTACCTCCAAGACTATCAAAAGATGGAGGCCCAAAGAGATCCATGTGAAGGAGCTCCAACGGTCTCTTCGAGTAGATGATGGTCGTGGGAGGGTGAGCCTTCTCATGGAGCTTTCCTTCAATACAAGCACTGCAAGCATGATCTTTGGCAAAACTAACATTTGTTAGTCCACGGACATGGTCCCCCTTGAGAAGACTTTGCAAAGATCTCATATTGATGTGGGCTAAACGGTGATGCCAAAGCCATCCCACGTCAACTTTAGCCATTAGGCATGTCGCGGTCTTAGTGGGTCGCTCCGAAAAGTTAATCACATAGAGACCGTTCTTGACATGCCCAACAAAGGCTACTTTAAGAGTCTTGCTCCATAAGAGGGCCACGGTATCAATGTCAAAGAAAGTAGCAAAGCCCATGAGTGCAAGTTGACAAATGAAAAGCAAATTGTATGTAAGGGACTCAACAAGCATGACTTTCTCGATTGTTAGATCATGAGAAATGACAACCTTGCCAAGACCCAATACCTTATAATGAGAGGCATCACCCCACTCAACATTGGTGGGCATAGATGGAATCTTTTGCACGTCCACCACCAAGTCCTTGCTCCCGGTCATATGATTTGTTGCTCCACTATCGAGCAACCATGATCCCCCGCCGGAAGCAAACTCCTACAAGAGATCAATGCTTGGTTTTAGGTATCCATTTAGTAATGGGTCCTTTGATGTTAGTAACAAGGGTCTTAGGAACCCAAATAGACCATTCAATGTACTCATAAGGAGAACCAACAAATTTAGCATAAACATGTCCATCACTAGCACGGCACAACACATATGATGGGTTAAAGTTGCCGGCCTTGTTGGAGGAGGGGGAGGTGGTGTTGCCCTTTTTGACATCAACACCCTTCACATTTTCTTATTCTCCTTAGGAGCACCCTCTCCCTCTTTCAAAAAGGTTTGCTTGAGAGGGGGAGGTCGTTTGGTCTTGTCATTCTTCTTCTTGTTCTTGGACTTGGGTGCGAATCCAATTCCTTCCTTGGCCACAACTTCCTTTTGATTGATCAAAAGGTCGTTGAGGTTCTTCTCACCTTGAATGCATGTCACAAGGCCTTTCCCAAGTTGCTCCTTCAATTTGGCATTCTCCTCCACAAGATGCACATGCTCACAACACGGGTTAGTAGCATATGCATTATCAATTAATACCATATGAGGAAAGGTGGCCTTTTCCTTGGTTAGCTTAACTTGGAGTTGAGCATGAGACTCCTTGAGGTTGGCATGAACACCCTTCAAGACCTTGTGGGCCTTGTCAAGCACATCAAACTCCTCCTTGAGTCTAGCATGATCAACCCCAAGTTTAGCCTTCTCGGAACTTAGCACATGAGACACAACAAGAGCATGATCAAGGTCTTTCTTTAACTTGGCATGGTCATCGTTTTGTGACTCCTCAAGAGCCAAGCGATGCCCACGCTTTTCCTCAAGAGCATTAGAGAGATCCGATATCTCATCGGCATAGTCACGACTATGACCTTCCATCTTAGAGATGGTTTCTTCGTGTGCCTCGATCATGTCATTGGCTTCACCAAGTTGTTCCAAGAGAGCAACAAAGTGCTTCTTGGATTTGCCCTTGAGCTTACTCATAAAGGACTCAAAATCATTTACTTCCTCATTAGACCCCTTATCATAATCAATGCCAACCGTCAAAGAAGGATTTGGAATAATAGTGGTTTTGATGTTGGGGGTTACCTTGTTGGTGGTTTTAGCCATGAGGCACTTGGCGGTGATGTTCTCGTTGGGTGAGTCGAAGAGAGACACCCGGGGAGTTGTGGCAATGGCAATGGATGCCATAGCCATTGCTTCACTATCTTCATCATCATCGTCATCCTCACGGTATTCCTCTTGAACCACCAACCCTCGAGTAGGAGTCTTCTTGGTGAAGTTGTTCTTGTTGGGGAAGGACTTGGCTTTGTCTCTCCGAATGAGCTTGCCACCATTGTCTTCCCGCTTCTCGTAAGGACAATCCGCAATGAAATGGCTCACATTGCCACAATTGAAGCAAGTTCTAACTCATTGCTTTCTCTTAAAGCCACTTGAGTTGTTCTTGTTGAAGTTGGGTCTTGAGTTCTTCTTGTTCCAAAATTGCCTCGAAGCAAGATACATGTGCTCGTGATAATCATATTTTGTGTCTTCGGGGTTGCTCTCGTCCTCTTCCTCTTCTTCCTCTTCTTCCACAGTAACCTTGGCCTTCAAGGCAAGGTTCGGCTTCTTTGCCCTTTGAGACCGGAGTACCGTGTTGTCGGCGGTCTTGTCCAAGATGCTCATGGCAACAAACTCATCCAACACTTCACTTGAGGTCATGGAGTGGAAGTCCGGTCTTTGACGAATGACAGAGGACATGGCCTTGTTGTAGGGCATCATGGCCTTGAGGAACTTGCATTTGATCCAATTGTCATCCGTGTCCTTGCTGATCTCGGAGCGAGACCGCAAGTTTGGTTACCCTCCGAAAGAGCTCACAAGGTTCTTCATCTTCCTTCATAGCAAACTCATCGGCTTCATCTTGCACCACTTCATAGTTGGAGCGTTGAATGATCGCACTTCCTCGATAGAGAGACTCAATGCAATGCCGTGCGTCTTTGGCCGTGGTGTAGGGTAGAAGATGAGGGAGATCTTCGAGGAGAATTGCCTCTTGGATGATGAAGAGAGCATTCTCATTGAATTGATTATCCATGGCTTCTCGAGGGGTGAAGTTGCTCGGGTCATGAGGATAGAAACCTTCTTCAATGATTCTCCAAAGATTAGTATTAACATGCTTTAAGTGACGCTTGAAGCGATACACCCAAGAATCAAAATCCTCATTTTTTACAATCTTAGGAGGAGGACCGGCATGATTTAAATGAGTAGATGGAATCGGTCGTCCATAAATTGGAGGTTCCACATGGGCAAAGATGCCGGTGCCATTTCTACTGCTAGTAGAAGGACGCTTTTCACTGTTAGGTTCCCCCTTGTCGGAGGTAGCATCCGTCACCTTGTTAGTGGGATCACCCACTTTCATCGGCGAGGTGGACAGTTTAAGTCCTTCAAGAAATTTAGTAAACATGCTTTCAACCTTGGTCGTCATGGAGTCTTTCAATGTGTCTAGAGCCACATTGAATTCCTCACGAGAGACCGAGGTTCCCCCATCGGCCGTAGACGAGATATGATTCACACCGGAGTGCTCCTCCGCACCATCTGTGGTGTCAACCATACTCTTCGGACGACAAAGTCCTTAATAAAGAGACGAGGCTCTGATACCAATTGAAAGGATCGATATAGTTGACTAGAGGGGGGGGGGTGAATAGGCAACTAACAATTTTTAAGCTTTTCTTTACCAATTTAATCTTTGCAACAAAATAGGTTGTCTAGATATGCAACTATGTGAGCAACCTATATGATGCAATAACAACTAGCACATAAGCAAGCAAGGGATACAACACAAGTAGGCTTGCAAAAGTAAAGGCACGAAATAACCAAGAGTGGAGCCGGTGGAGACGAGGATGTGTTACCGAAGTTCCTTCCTTTTAAGGGGAAGTACGTCTCCGTTAGAGCGGTGTGGAGGCACAATGCTCCCCAAGAAGCCACTAGGGCCATCGTATTCTCCTCACGCCCTCACACAATGCGAGATGCCGTGAATCCACTATTGGTGCCCTTGAAGGCGGCGACCGAACCTTTACAAACAAGGTTGGGGCAATCTCCACAACTTAATTGGAGGCTCCCAACGACACCACGAAGCTTCACCACAATGGACTATGGCTCCGAGGTGACCTCAACCGTCTAGGGTGCTCAAACACCCAAGAGTAACAAGATCCGCTAGGGATTAGTGGGGGGAATCAAATTTCTCTTGGTGGAAGTGTAGATCGGGGCCTTCTCAACCAATCCCGAGCAAATCAACAAGTTTGATTGGCTAGGGAGAGAGATCGGGCGAAAATGGAGCTTGGAGCAACAATGGAGCTTTTGGGGGAAGAGGTAAGTCAACTTTGGGGAAGAAGACACCTTTATATAGTGGGGGAAACAATCCAACCGTTACCCCCCCCCCCAAACAGCCACGCACAGAGCGGTACTACCGCTTGGGCAGGGCGGTACTACCGCTGACAAGCGGTACTACTGCTCCCTCCCAGCGGTACTGCCGCGCTGACAAGGAATGCAGGGTCCTGGCCCCAGAGCGGTACTACCGCCGAAGTATTGGCGGTACTACCGCTTGGAGTGGTACTACCGCCACTACTTCCGCTACTAGTACCGTAAAACCCGACACGAAAAACAGCGGTCTCGAGTCGAGGCGGTAGTAGCCCGGAACCACTGCGGTACTACGGCCGAAGACCGCAAGCGGTACTACCGCTCGGGGAGCGGTACTACCGCTTGACGTGCTTCGGCGGTACTACCGCTGAGGACCGCGGTACTACCGCTGGGACAGGACAGGGCAGGCACAGATAGGAAAGGTAGCTCCAATGAAGCGGAAAGAAACATCGGGTGTGATAAGGATGTGTACGTGTTGATTCCACCCAAGCCTTACCAAAGCGGATCCCCTCTTGATAGTACGGTGACTCCTATGAAACTAGTCCACCAACAGAGAAACAAAGGAGCTACACTGTCTTGAATAAAACACTGAGGGGAGGTAATCGTCTCGTGCCAAAGGATGAATCTCTGAAAGAACTCAACGCACACGATTAGTCCGCAAAAGCATTGTCATCAATCACCAAAACATAATGGGGATAAATATGCCCTTACAGTAGGGATTGTCATGCAACGGATGCACTAAGAGCTATAAGTGTATGAAAGCTCAAACTGGAAACTAAGTGGGTGTGCATCCAACTTGCTTGCTCACGAAGACCTAGGGCATTTTGTGGAAGCCCATCATTGGGATATACAAGCCAAGTTCTATAATGAAAAAAATTCCCACTAGTCCATGAAAGTGAAAGCATAGGAGACTCTCTCTATGAAGAACATGGTGCTACTTTGAAGCACAAGTGTGGTAAGAGGATAGTAACATTGCCCCTTCTCTTTTTTTCTCTCATTTTTTTATTTTTTTTTGATTTTCTGGTGGGCTTCTTTGGCCTCTTTTTTTATTTGGGCTTCTTCGGCCTCTTTTATTTTTCATAAAGTCCAGAGTCTCATCCCGACTTGTGGGGGAATCATAGTCTCCATAATCCTTTCCTCACTGGGGCAATGCTCTAATAATGATGATCATCACACTTTTATTTACTTACAACTCAATATTACAACTCGATATCTAGGACAAAGATATGACTCTATATGAATGCCTCCGGTAGTGTACTGGGATGTGCAATTATCTAGCATAGCAATGACATCAAAAAATGGACAAGCCATGAAAACATCATGCTAGCTATCTTACGATCATGCAAAGCAATATGACAATGAATGCTCAAGTCATGTATATGATGATGATGGAAGTTGCATGGCAATATATCTCGGAATGGCTATGGAAATGCCATGATAGGTAGGTATGGTGGCTATTTTGAGGAAGATATAAGGAGGCTTATGTGTGATAGAGCATATCGTATCACGGGGTTTGGATGCACCGGCAAAGTTTGCACCAACTCTCGAGGTGAGAAAGGGCAATGCACGGTCGTAGAGGCTAACAAATTGCGGAAAGGTAAGAGTGCATATAATCCATGGACTCATATTAGTCATAAAGAACTCATATACTTGTTGCAAAAGTCTACTTGCCCTCTAAGCAAAGTACTACTACGCATTCTCCTAGGGGAAGGGTTGGTAGGAGCTAACCATCGTGCGATCCCGACCTCCACACATAAGGAAGACAATTAAAAGAGCACCCCATGCAACAAATTTGTCACACAACTTTTACCATACGTGCATGCTACGGGAATCACAAACCTTAACACCAATATCCTTACTAAACACAACCATCTACTAGAACCTCCCACATATTATCATCTCTATATGGCAAAACTATTGCAAGGAATTAAACTTATCATATTCAGTGATCTACAAGTTTTATGTAGGATTTTATGACTAACCATGTGAATGACCAATTCCTGTCATTTCTCTAAATAGATATAAGTGAAGCAAGAGAGTTTAATTCTTTCTACAAAAGATATGCCCATGCTCTAACAAATATAAGTGAAGCAAAAGTGCATTCTACGAATGGCGGTTTTCTATGTGAAGAGAAACGGGCAATCCAAACTTCAAAAGATATAAGTGAAGCACGTGAAGCATTCTATAAAGCCAAACTCAAAAGATTTAAGTGAAGTGCAATGAGAATTCTATAAATCAACCAAGGAATATCTCATACCATCATGGTGCATAAAAGAAAAGTGAAAACTAAATGCAAAAGACGCTCCAAGACTTGCACGTATCGCATGAACGAAACGAATTCGAAAACATACCGATACTTGTTGAAGAAAGAGGGGATGCCTTCCAGGGCATCCCCAAGCTTAGATGCTTGAGCCTCATTGAATATTTACTTGAGGTGCCTTGGGAATCCCCAATATTGACCTCTTGCCTATCTTCCTTTTCCTCATATCGAGACCTTCTTGATCAAACAATTCATCGACACAAAACTTCAACAGAAAACTCGGTAAGATCTGTTAGTATAATAAAGCAAATCACTACTCTAGGTACTGTTGCAAACCAATTAATATTTTGTTTTTGCATTGTGTCTTCTGTAATATAGCTTTTCCATGGCTTAATCCACTGATATAAATTGATAGTTTCATCAAAACAAGTAAACTGTGCATCAAAAACAGAATCTGTCAAAAACAGAACAGTCTGTAGCAATCTGAATATTCACCATACTTCTGTTACCCCAAAAATTCTACAAAAATTAGGAAAAATAAACAACTTGTACATAAATACAGTGCAAAAAGAATCATAACTGTTTGAAGTTCTAGTTAAAACTGTAAAATCGCGCACTACAGCCGAAGTTTCTGTCCTGCACCGTACAAACCAACAAGCATTGTAAACATCCTAAAGTCAAACCTTAGCACATTATTTTTATAATACAATGGAATTGTACAAGGGGATAATTATTTTTGATGAAAATTTTCCGTAATTAAGATTCACAAAGTTTCCGTGAGCATGAAAAAAGTTCAAGGAGCTCTCCCACTTCAACAATGCTTGTCTTTCTCACTTTCACTTTCCTTTTTGAAAAGTTTTGGGTTCCCCTCTTTATTTTTTTGTTTTTAAACTATATGAAAGCACTGAATAGAAATAAATGACTCTCTAAAACTTCTGGGTTGTCTCCCTGGCAGCTCTTTCTTTAAAGCCACTAAGGTAGGCATATAGTGCTCAAGTAATGGATCCACCCGAATACCAAGGTATATCAAAGCCAATTTTAATTAACAATGATTTGTGATTTAATAGTGAGCACAGAGTAACATAAATCATGCAACAACGAAGTCTAACTCTTTTTTTATGCATCGGTGATATGTCTCCAACGTATCTATAATTTATGAAGCATTCATGCTATATTATTATCTGTTTTGAATGATTATGGGATTTATTATACACTTTTACATTACTTTTGGGACTAACCTATTAACCGGAGGCCCAGCCCATATTGCTGTTTTATTGCCTATTTCAGTATTTCGAAGAAAAGAAATATCAAACGGAGTCCAAACAGAATGAAACCTTCGGCAACGTGATTTTTTGGAAGATTATCATCCTGGAGACTTGGAGTTCACGTCAGAAGATAGTCGAGGAGCCCAGGAGATAGGGGGCGCGCCCCCCTGTCTCGTGGGCCCCTCGAGCACCTCCCGACCGACTTGTTTCGCCTATATAAGCCTATGTACCCTAAAACCATCGAATATAAAGATAGATCAGGAGTTTCGCCGCTGCAAGCCTCTGTAGCCACCAAAAATCTCTCGGGAGCCCGTTTCGGCACCCTGCCGGAGGGGGGATCCTTCACCGGTGGCCATCTTCATCATCCCGGCGCTCTCCATGACGAGGAGGGAGTAGTTCATCCTCGGGGCTGAGGGTATGTACCAGTAGCTATGTGTTTGATCTCTCTCTCTCGTGTTCTCTCTCGTGTTACCTCTATGACACGATCTTGATGTATCCCGAGCTTTGCTATTGTAGTTGGATCTTATGATGTTTCTCCCCCTCTACTCTCTTGTGATGAATTGAGTTTCCCCTTCGAAGTTATCTTATCGGATTGAGTCTTTTATGAGAACACTTGATGTATGTCTTGCCGTGCTTATCTGTGGTGACAATGGGATATCATGTGCCACTTGATGTATGTTTTGGTGACCAACTTGCGGGTTCCGCCCATGAACCTATGCATGGGGGTTGGCACACGTTCTTGACTCTCCGGTAGAAACTTTGGGGCACTCTTTGAAGTAATTTGTGTTGGTTGGATGAATCTGAGATTGTGTGATGCATATCGTATAATCATGCCCATGGATACTTGAGGTGACAATGGAGTATCTAGGTGACATTAGGGTTTTGGTTGATTTGTATCTTAAGGTGTTATTCTAGTACAAACTCTTGAATAGATTGATCTGAAAGAATAAATTTGAGGTGGTTTCGTACCCTACCATAATCTCTACGTTTGTTCTCTGCTATTATTGGCTTTGGAGTGACTCTTTGTTGCATGTTGAGGGATTGTGATATGATCTATCTATGTTATTATTGTTGAGAGAACTTGCACTAGTGAAAGTATGAACCTTAGGCCTTGTTTCCTACCATTGCAATACCGTTTACGCTCAGTTTTATCATTAGTTACCTTGCTGTTTTTATTATTTCAGATTACAAATACCTATATCTACCATCCATATTGCACTTGTATCACCATCTCTTCGCCGAACTAGTGCACCTATACAATTTACCATTGTATTGGGTGTGTTGGGGACACAAGAGACTCTTTGTTATTTGGTTGCAGGGTTGTTTGAGAGAGACCATCTTCATCCTACGCCTCCTACGGATTGATAAACCTTAGGTCATCCACTTGAGGGAAATTTGCTACTGTCCTACAAACCTGTGCACTTGCAGGCCCAACAACGTCTACAAGAAGAATGTTGTGTAGTAGACATCAATCGGCATGTCCTAAAAGAACAATTCATGCACACCAAGTAAAGGCCAATGCATAGTATAAGCAGTTTCTTGCAATTCTATCATATTGGAAACATAGAGAGGTGGAGATATAGTTCCTCTCTCATAATAATTGCAAGTAGGAGCAGCAAGCACATGCATATTATATCCATCAAAATCATCATGTGTAGTATTAAAAAGCAACCCATCAATATAATCCTTAATAAGCACAAACTTCTCTGATATAGTGTAGTTTGGAGAATTCAAAAGTATAATAGGACTATCATGCGTGGGTGCAATAGCAACAATTTCATGTTTAACATAAGGAACTATAGCAAGTTCATCTTCATAAGCATAATTCATATTAGCATCTTGGCCACAAGCATAGCAAGCATCATCAAAAAGGGATATTTCAATAGAATCAACGGGATCATAACAATCATCATAGCAATCATCCTTCGGTAATAACGAAGGGGAATTAAACAATGCATGAGTTGAAGAGTTACTCTCATTAGAAGGTGGGCACGGGTAGCTAATCCGCTCTTCCTCCTTTTGTTCTTCGCTCTCCTCATCATCTTTTTCATCCAATGAGCTCATAGTTTCATCAATTTCTTCTTCCATAGCTTCCTGCAAAATATTAGTCTCTTCTTGGACAACGGAGACTTTCTCAATAAATGCATCAATATTGGAATTGTATTCTATAGCAATATCTAAGTATAGCAAAATTTTCAGGTCTATAAACTGAATCATCAAAATCATCAAACTCTTTAAACATAGATTCAATCTCATAAGCACCAATAAAATCAACGAATTCTTCTATTTGTTCCACATCATAGTAATCATATCTACCATTAGCATAAGAAGCTAAGGTTTTATTATCATTGAATTTGCATGAAAAGGGAAGGTGTGGAGCCTTCATCCTTGAGCAACAAGTATAATCATATCTCAAGCATAATTGACGAGCATACCAACGCAACATATGAATTTGATCCCATAATAGTTTCCCTTTTTGTGTCAAGCGACAATCCCTCACTACAAAAAAAACACACTTCTGTGATGATACGTGTTTGTCACAGTAGGTTGCATTTTCTGTCATGCATGTACATCCATGACAAATTTATGACAGAATCAAGATAGTCATACCTGTGCTGTCGTAGAAGTGTTCCATGACGTTACCAAAATTATCATCACGGAAGTGTCCACTTCCATGACAATAAATCGCGCGTCACAGAAGTGCTTTCGTCAAGGGTGATCGACACGTGGCATCCACCGTAACGGAATGCCGTTAAGCTATCGGGTCGGGTTTTGGATCCGATAACCCATTAACAACCCCGACCAATGGGGATTTTCCACGTGTAAAATCATCATTGGCTGGAGGAAACACGTGTCGGCTCATCGTTGGGACATATGTCATCCACTCATTGTACAGAAGGCGCCTATGATACATCGACACGTGGCACGACCCAATAGAGGCCCATTCCTGTGAAAAGGCCAGCCCATTTGACTTGGTCAAAATATGGCGGGCCGGCCCATGTAAAGCCTGTTAACGGCATGTTGACATATAGCCCATTTACAACCCGCTAACCCAAGGCCCGTTACGCCTATCTGAATTAGGCCCAGTAGCGTCATCTGGGCCATCCAATATGATTCCAGCCTGTTTTCACTTCTGGCCCATGTATGGCCCATGACGTCTTTCAGGCCATATGAGGCCCTATGTAACTCTTGGCCTATTAACGGCCCGTGGTGAAACTGGCCCGTAATGAACAATGTATCACTTTACACCCATTAACGGCCCGTAGTGAAACTGGCCCGTAATGAACAGCGTATCACTTTATACCCATTAACGGCCCGTTATTCCGTTGGGCCGTTTCTAGCCCATGTTATCTTTCGGCCTTCTCAGAGCCCATTTATTCTTGGGCTCATTTCCATCATTCGTTTACTTACAACCCGTTACTGTCATTTTCTGCTTGTGGGCCAAATTCAGCCCGTGGTTACAGTCAGCCCGTTTGTGGTCCGTTAATACATTGGGCCGTTTTCATAGCGTCATCAAATACGGCCTATTAACAATGGCCCGTTATGGTCGGCCCATGAACGGATGATTCCAACTCTAGCCCGTTTACGGCCATATTGCGGCCTGTTATTGGCCCATGTTTGGCCAATCGATCATAGGGCCCGTAGAAGGCCCATTGTTTCTACAGCCCGTAGAAGGCCCACTGTTTCTATGGCCTGTAGAAGGCCCACTGTTTCTACGGCCTGTAGAGGGCCCACTATTTCTACGGCCCGTAGGAGGCCCAGTGTCACTACAGTAAATATTAGCCCATGGTTATTCTGGCCTAGTTTTAAAAAATAGGTTATTGCAGCCACTAGCAAACCGCGGAAAAAGAACTGTTATGACTACAAGCAAACAAATAAAAAAGACAACAAGGAAATAAATAAGCAAGCAACTTACGCAAGGCTATCACGGTTATCACACATATTACGTCCACTAGGCATCAAAGTTCGCCACCAGTGCAAATAAACGCGCCGACAAAAGAATATACAAAACTGAGAGCACTTCAGAAGGCACTAGGCCTGGCCAGGTCGGGCCCCCCAAATAGCTGAAGAAGCTGAGTAGACCTCAGTTGTGTCAACAATAGATGCATCAACACTAGATTTAAGGCATGATGGTGCGTGATACGTCCATTTTGCATCATGCTTTTATATCAATATTTATTGCATTATGAGCTATTATTACACATTATATCTCAATACTTATGGCTATTCTCTCTTATTTTACAAGGTTTACCATGAAGAGGGGGGATGCCGGCAGCTGGAATTCTGGCTGGAAAAGGAGCAAACATTGGAAACCTATTCTGCACAACTCCAAAAGACCTGAGACTCCACGAAACAACTTTTTAGATTTATTAAGGAATTATGAGCAAAAGAAATAGGCCAGGGGGCCCACACCCTGTCCAGGAGACAGGGGGCGCGCCCCCCCGTAGGGCGCGCCCCCTATCTCCTGGGCCCCCTGGTGGGCCTCCGGCGTCCATCTTCTGCTATATGAAGGGTTTTGTCCTGGAAAAATTCATGGGCAAGCTTACGAGACGAAACTCTGCCGCCACGAGGCGGAACCTTGGCGGAATCAATCTAGGGCTCTGGCGGAGCTGTTCTGCCGGGGAGGATATCAATCTCCATCAACATCTTCACCAGCACCATCTCATCTAAAAACCCTAGTTCATCTCTTGTATCCAATCTTGTATCAAAACCACAAATTGGTACCTGTGGGTTGCTAGTAGTGTTGATTACTCCTTGTAGTTGATACTAATTGGTTTACTTGGTGGAAGATCATATGTTCAGATCTTCAGATCCTTCATGCATATTATTACACCTCTGATTATGAACATGAATATGCTTTGTGAGTACTTACGTTTGTTCTTGAGGACATGGGTGAAGTCTTGCTATTAGTAGTCATGTGAATTTGGTATTCGTTCGATATTTTGATGAGATGTATGTTGTCTCTCCTCTAGTGGTGTTATGTGAACGTCGACTACATGACACTTCACCATTATTTGGGCCTAGAGGAAGGCATATGGAAGTAATAAGTAGATGATGGGTTGCTAGAGTGACATAAGCTTAAACCCTAGTTTATGCGTTGCTTCATTAGGGGTTGATATGGACCCATATGTTTAATGTTGTGGTTAGGTTTACCTTAATACTCCTTTTTGTAGTTGCGGATGCTTGCAATAGGGGTTAATCATAAGTGGGATGCTTGTCCATGTTAGGGCAGTACCCAAGTGCCGGTCCACCCACATATCAAATTATCAAAGTACCGAACGCGAATCATATGAACGTGATGAAAACTAGCTTGACGATAATTCCCAATGTGTCCTCGGGAGCTCCTTCCTCATTATTAGAATTTGTCCAGGCTTATCCTTTGCTACATAAAGGATTGGGCCACCTTGCTGCACTTTATTCGCTTTATTTACTTTTTGCTCGTTACTATTTATCTTATCACAAAACTATCTAACACCTATTATTTCAGTGCTTGCAGAGAAAACCTTACTGAAAACCGCTTATCATTTCCTTCTGCTCCTAGTTGGGTTCGACACTCTTACTTATTGAAAGGACTACGATAGATCCCCTACACTTGTGGGTCATCAAGACTCTTTTCTGGCGCCGTTGCCGGGGAGCGTAGCGCTCTTGGTGAGTGGAACTTGGTAAGGAAACATTTATATAGTGTGTTGAAATTTTCTGTTACTTGTCACTATGGAAACTAATCCTTTGAAGGGCTTGTTTGGGGTATCTTCACCCCAACCAGAAGAGCAAAGAGATTCTCGTCAACCTACTGAACCTTATGAAAATATTCACTTTGAGATTCCTTCGGGTATGATAGAAAAAACTGCTAGCTAATCCTTTTGCAGGAGACGAAACATTGCATCCCGACTTACACCTTATCTTTGTGGATGAAGTTTGTGGATTATTTAAGCTTGCAGGTATTCCCGATGATGTTGTCAAAAGGAAGGTCTTCCCGTTATCTTTGAAGGGAGATGCAATGACATGGTATAGGCTATGTGATGATATGAGATCTTGGAATTATAAGCGATTGAAGTTGGAATTTCACCAGAAATTCTATCCTATGCATCTTGTTCATCGTGATCGTAATTACATATATAATTTCGGGCCTCGCAAAGGAGAAAGCATCGCTCAATCTTGGGGGAGGCTTAAGTCAATATTATATTCATGCCCCAATCATGAGCTCTCTCGGGAAATGATTATTCAGAATTTTTATGCTCGGCTTTCTCTTGATAATCGCAACTTGCTCGATACTTCCTGTGCTGGTTCCTATATGCTGAAGACTATTGATTTCAAATGGGACTTATTGGAAAGAATTAAACGCAACTCTGAAGATTGGGGTTCCGACGATGGTAAGGAGTCAGGTATGACACCTAAGTTTGATTGTGTTAAATCTTTTATGGATACCGATGCTTTCCGTGCATTTAGCTCTAAGTATGGGCTTGACTCTGAGATAGTAGCTACTTTTTGTGAAACTTTTGCTACTCACGTTGATCTCCCTAAAGAGAAGTGGTTTAAATATAATCCTCCTGTTGAAGTGAAAGTAGTTGCACCTATTACAGTCGAAGAAAAGACTATTACATATAGTGATCCTATTATTCCTGCTGCTTATGTTGAAAAACCTCCTTTTCCTGTTAGGATAAAAGATCATGTTAAAGCTTCAACTATTGTTTGTAAGAGTAATACTATGACCTATACACCTCCTGAGCAAATTAATGTTGAACCTGGTATTGCTATGATTAAAGATCTCTTGGATGAAGACTTAGATGGGCATGTTATCTCTTTCGTGGGTGAAACTGCTAATATTGCTAGACCCGATACTAAGACCCGTAGACCTGTTGTAGGCACTCTTGTTATTTCTGTTAAAATAGGAGATCATTGTTATCATGGCTTATGTGATATGGGTGCTAGTGCTAATGCGATACCTTATGATCTTTATAAAGAAATTATGCACGATATTGCACCTGTTGAATTAGAAGATATTGATTTTACTATTAAGCTTGCCAATAGGGACACCATTAAACCTATTGGGATTGTTAGAGATGTTGAAGTCTTGTGTGGGAAGATTAAATACCCTGCTGATTTTCTTGTTCTTGGTTCCCCACAAGATGATTTTTGTCCCATTATTGTTGGTAGACCCTTCTTGAATACTGCTTGTGCTAAGATTGATTGTGAAAAGAATATTGTCACTGTTGGCTTAGATGGTATGTCTCATGAGTTTAATTTCGCTAAGTTTAGTACACAACATCGTGAAAAGGAACCATCTAGTAAGGATGAAATTATTGGTCTTGCTTCCATTGCTGTTCCTCCAACTGATCCGTTAGAACAATATTTGCTAGACCATGAAAACGATATGTTTATGAAGGAAAGGGAAGAAATAGATGAAGTGTTCCTTAAACAAGAACCTATGCTGAAACATAATCTTCCTGTTGAAATTCTTGGGGATCCCCCTCCACCCAGGGGTGATCCCGTGTTTGAACTCAAACCATTACCTGATAATCTGAAGTATGCTTATCTTGATGAAAAAGAAATATATCCTATAATTATTAGTGCTAACCTTTCAGAGAAAGAAGAAGAAAGATTATTGAAAACTCTGAAGAAGCACCGAGATGCTATTGGATATACCCTGGATGATCTCAAGGGCATTAGTCCCACATTATGTCAACACAAAATTTCAGTGGAGAAAGATGCCAAACCTGTTAGAGATCCTCAAAGACGATTAAATCCCAAAATGAAGGAAGTGGTAAGAACGGAGATACTAAAACTCCTTGAGGCAGGTATTATTTATCCCGTTGCTGATAGTGAATGGGTAATCCCTGTCCATTGTGTCCCTAAAAAGGGAGGTATTATCGTTGTCCCTAATGATAAAGATGAATTGATCCCGCAAAGAATTATTACAGGCTATAGGATGGTGATTGATTTCCACAAGTTAAATAAGGCTACTAAGAAAGATCATTACCCTTTACCTTTTATTGATCAAATGCTAGAAAGGCTATACAAACACACACATTTTTGCTTTCTAGATGGTTATTTCGGCTTCTCTCAGATACCTGATCAGCGGAGGATCAATCTAAAACTACTTTTACTTGCCCTTTTGGTACTTTTGCTTATAGACGTATGCCTTTTGGTTTATGTAATGCACCTGCTACCTTCCAAAGATGCATGATGGCTATATTTTCTGGTTTTTGTGAAAAGATTTGTGAGGTATTCATGGATGACTTCTCTGTCTATGGATCCTCTTTTGATGATTGTTTGAGCAACCTTGATCGAGTTTTGCAGAGATGCGAAGACACTAGTCTCGTCCTGAA
Source organism: Triticum dicoccoides (assembly GCF_002162155.2). Classification (NCBI taxonomy): domain Eukaryota; kingdom Viridiplantae; phylum Streptophyta; class Magnoliopsida; order Poales; family Poaceae; genus Triticum; species Triticum dicoccoides. Next base: position 540,821,576 of record NC_041383.1, read on the forward strand.
TTGGGAAAAGTGTCACTTTATGGTTAATGAAGGCATTGTCTTGGGGCACAAGATCTCCGAGAGAGGTATTGCAGTTGATAAAGCTAAAGTTGATGCTATTGAAAAGATGCCATGTCCCAAGGACATAAAAGGTATAAGAAGTTTCCTTGGTCATGCCGGTTTTTATAGGAGGTTCATTAAGGACTTTTCTAAAATCTCTAGGCCCCTGACTAACCTATTGCAAAAAGATATTCCTTTTGTCTTTGATGATGATTGTGTAGAAGCATTTAAAACACTTAAGAAAGCTTTGATCACAGCACCTATTGTTCAGCCACCTGATTGGAATTTGCCTTTTGAAATTGTGTGTGATGCTAGTGATTATGCTATAGGTGCTATTCTAGGGCAAAGAGTCAATAAGAAATTGAATGTTATCCATTATGCTAGTAAGACTCTTGATACTGCCTAGAGAAATTATGCTACCACTGAAAAAGAATTCTTAGGAGTTGTGTTTGCATGTGATAAGTTTAGACCTTATATTGTTGATTCCAAAGTTACTATTCACACTGATCATGCTGCTATTAAATATCTTATGGAAAAGAAAGATGCTAAGCCTAGACTCATTAGATGGGTTATCTTGCTCCAAGAATTTGACTTGCATATTATTGATAGAAAGGGAGCTGAGAACCCCGTTGCAGACAACTTGTCTAGGTTAGAGAATGTTCTTGATGACCCACTTCCTCTTAATGATAGCTTTCCTGATGAACAATTAGCGGTCGTCAATGCTTCTCGTACTGCTCCTTGGTATGCTGACTATGCTAATTACATTGTTGCTAAATATATACCACCTAGTTTCACATACCAGCAAAAGAAAAAGTTCTTTTATGATTTAAGACATTACTTCTGGGATGATCCACATCTTTATAAAGAAGGAGTAGATGGTATTATTAGACGTTGTTTGCCTGAGCATGAACAGGAACAAATCCTACGCAAGTGTCACTCTGAATCCTATGGAGGACACCACGCTGGAGATAGAACTGCACACAAGGTACTACAATCTGTTTTTTATTGGCCTACTCTTTTCAAAGATGCTCGTAAGTTTGTCGTATCTTGTGATGAATGTCAAAGAATAGGTAACATCAGTAGACGTCAAGAAATTCCTATGAATTATTCTCTTGTTATTGAACCGTTTGATGTTTGGGGCTTTGATTATGTGGGACCTTTTCCTACCTCCAATGGTTATACACATATTTTAGTTGCTGTTGATTACGTTACTAAGTGGGTAGAAGCTATTCCAACTAGTAGTGCTGATCATAACACTTCTATTAAAATGCTTAAAGAAGTTATTTTTCCGAGGTTTGGAGTCCCTAGATATCTTATGACTGATGGTGGTTCACACTTTATTCATGGTGCTTTCCGTAAGATGCTTGCTAACTATGATGTCAATCATAGAATTGCATCTCCTTATCACCCGCAGTTTAGTGGTCAAGTAGAGTTGAGCAATAGAGAGCTCAAATTAATTTTGCAAAAGACTGTGAATAGATCTAGAAAGAATTGGTCCAAAAAACTTGATGATGCATTATGGGCCTATAGAACTGTATACAAAAATCCTATGGGTATGTCTCCATATAAAATGGTTTATGGAAAAGCATGTCATTTACCTCTTGAACTTGAACCTAAAGCATATTGGGCTATTAAAGAGCTTAATTATGACTTAAAACTTGCCGGTGAGAAAAGGTTATTTGATATTAGCTCACTTGATGAATGGAGAACCCAAGCATATGAGAATGCCAAGCTTTTCAAAGAAAAAGTCAAACGCTGGCATGATAAAAGGATACAAAAGTGTGAGTTTAATGTAGGAGATTATGTGTTATTGTTCAACTCTCGTTTAAGATTTTTTGCAGGAAAACTTCTCTCAAAATGGGAAGGCCCCTATGTTATCGAGGAGGTCTATCGTTCTGGTGCTATAAAAATCAACAACTTTGAAGGCACAAATACGAGGGTGGTAAACGGTCAAAGAATTAAACATTATATTTTAGGTAATCCGATCAATGTTGAAACTAATATTATTGAAACCATAACCCCTGAGGAATACATAAGAGACACTTTCCAGAAAGTTCCAGACTCTGAAAAGGCATAGGTGCGTGGTACGGTAAGTAAATCGACTCCAAAACAACTCTAATAGCAATTTTCATCAGTTTTGGATTATTTAAGGATTTTAGGAAGAAAGAAGTAGTCTGAAAGGGACACGAGGCTCCCACGAGAGAGGAGGGCGCCCCCCCTATAGGGCGCGCCCCCTGTCTCGTGGGCACCTCGTGCGCCTCCCGGACTCCATTTTCTTGTATGTTACGTATTTTGGTCTGTAAAAATTCATTATATATTCTCCCGAAGGTTTTGATCACCGTATCACACAACTATCCTCTGTTTTTGTTTCGAGCTGTTCCTTTCGCAGAATTAAGCAAGATGTCTTCTCAGGAATAAGTTGGGAGAGCCGGGTGTCTCACCCAACGCCAGGTCCAGGAGCAAATATCGATGCCCATCACTTTGGGCCATTAACGGAGGATGAGATGGAGGCTGATTTAAAAAGGATAGATGCCATGGAGGAAGATCAAGAAGTTACCCCTCGTCTCCAAGCAAAATTCACTATGGGGAACTACCTAGCCTGGTTGTCCCTGCTTCGGTCACTCCTTTCAACTCTAGATTTCTTTCTTATGAAAATATGAAAAAGAGTTTCACTTGTTCTCCAGAAGCTATGCAACATCCTTGGGTAAAAGGAGATTTGTCTGTCACGGGCAAGCTCCGTAAAGAAAATATGGACCTCAAACAACAAGTCAATAAGCTCGAGGAGGAGAACCGTATCCTGAAGGGCATAATCGCCAAGAAGATCATGACACCAACCATGAAGAAGGAGAAATAATCACTTGGGTATGGGCACTCCCCTTGGCAACTGCCAAGCTTGGGGGAGGTGCCCCGGTATCGTATCACCATCACACTCCTATATTTACCACTTTATTTAGTTCGATCCTTTTAGTAGTATCTTGATCTATTAGTTTGAAGTTTTGATATCAAGTAGTTTTGAGTTTTTCGTTGTGATCTCTTTATGTAATCGAGTCCGTGTGCTATCTATAATAAAGATTAGTGTTTAGTCAAGGGCTTTGCTATGTTGCTATGATCTTGAGAAAGTAGAAAGAACAAAAAGAGTTCATATTGATCTTATGGATAGTGATAACTTCACGCATAGAAAGTATGAGGCATAAAAATTGTTGAGAGTTGATGAACATAGCCTTGGTCATCGTTGCAATAAATAGGAAGTGATAAGGAAAGAGGGGTTCACATATAGATATATTATCTTGGACATCTTTTATGATTGTGAAGCACTCATTAAGTATGACATGCTAAACGAGTTGACTTTGGACAAGGAAGACAACGTAATGGTTTATGTTTTCTGACCTCTCAGTTAAAGTATATTGTCATTGACCTACCAAACATGTTGAGCTTGCCTTTCCCCCTCATGCTAGCCAAAACTCCTTGCACTAAGTAGAGATACTACTTGTGCTTCCAAATATCATTAAACCTAGTTTTGCCATGAGAGTCCACCATACCTACCTATGGATTGAGTAAGATCCTTCAAGTAAGTTGTCATCGGTGCAAGCAATAAAAATTGCTCTCTAAATATGCATGACTTATTAGTGCAGAGAAAATAAGCTTTGTACGAACTTGTTGTGGAAGTAATAAAAGCGACAGAGTGCATAATAAAGGTCCACATACAAGGGGCAATATAAACTGATGTTCTTTTGCATTAAGATTTTGTGTATCCAACTGACGGATTTCGGGTTCCGGGAGACCCTCAAGGTTCGAACTCTGGGGTGTGCGCAGAGATCGCACCTCCTGCCTACCTACGTCTCGTCGCCTCGCAAGGATCTAAACTACATGAAGAACAACACAAGGGACACGAGGTTTATACTAGTTCGGGCCACCATTGTGGTGTAATACCCTACTCTAGTTTGTGGTGTGGTAGATTGCCTCAGGGGCTGGTGATGAACAATTCAAGGAAGAACTGCCTCACGAAGGGAGGAGTTCTTGTGGTGGTGGTGCTGGCTTAGGTACGAATCGCCCCTTGCCTTGAGAGTGGCTAGTCCTATTTATAGAGCAAGGCCCTGGTCCTCTTCCCAAATATTGAGCGGGAAGGGCGCCAACAAATGGCCATTTTGAAGGGGAACATCTAGTACACTTATCCTGGCTAAAGTAGGTCCTCGCCTGCCAAAGACTCTGACGGTGACACCGGCTTGGGCTCCACGATGACCTCCATCCTGCCGTTCTGCTGGTCTTGGTCTTGTTGCACCGAAATGGTTGCCTTTCCTTGATACTCTTGCTTGCGCTTGCCCCCTTTGCACCAAAGAGGAAACAAGGACTCTGCATGGGCCGGCGCCCACCTGGCGCCCGCCTGGCTTCGGTCATCATGGCTTGCGTCATGAGCACCTCATGAGGTACCCCGCCTTGATCTCTCCGCCTCCTCGCGAGCCAGCCTGACGAGGCTGTGCCCGAGGAAGCTTCCTGTCGTCCGCCCCGCGAGGCTTGGCCCCTCGCGAGGGTCTTGAGCATGTGTTGATGAAGATGGGCCGTACTGGGCCACTCCTTGAGCCACGCCACAGGCCGCAAGCAGGCAAGTCTGGGTACCCCCATTCCCAGAATGCCGACAGTAGCCCCGGGGCCCAAGGCGCGCCTGGACTTGGCTTAGCAAAGAAGCGAAGGGGCAAGTGCGAAGTGTCGCGGGCCCCATCAGCCTGCGGCCTTGGGCGCCATGTGGCGGTTGATTGGACATGGGCATCCCTGCTTCCCCACGACGCCTCGGCAACTGCACGGATTGACAAGTGAGCGGTACCCGGCTAGGCTTACCTTCTGTAACGCCCCGGATCCGATGCGCCAGGTGTCCTTCAGTTATTCGCCGTCGTTGCCATGTCATTTGCTTGCGTGTTGCATTTTGTCATGTCATCATGTGCATTTCTTTTTGCATACGTGTTCATCTCATGCATCCGAGCCTTTTCCGCGTTGTCCGTTTCGCGATCCAGCACTCCTATGCCCTCCGGCGTTCCCCTTTCGTCTCTCGTTGTGAGCGGGTGTTAAACTTTCTCGGAATGGCCTGAGGCTTGCCAAGTGGCCTTGGTATAGCACCGGTAGACCGCCTATCAAGTTTCATGCCACTTGGAGGTCGTTTGATACTCCAACGGTTAACCGCGTAGCCCGTAACCCCATCTCTCTTTGCAGCCCAACACCCCTTCCAAAGTGGCCCAAAACCCATCTAACTCCCCTCCATGCTCTCGGTCGTTCGATCACGATCGCGTGGCCGAAAACCGCTCCTCATTTGGACTCCCCTAGCTCCCTCTACCTATAAAAACGTCCTCACCGTCCATTTTCGCAGACGAAACCCTAGCCCCGCTCCCCTCGCGCGCCGGACATGTCCAACCCCGCCGGACATGTCCATCCTCCACGTCGCTCCAGCCAATCAGAGGACGCCACCTCAGCCAGCACCGCCGCCCTGGCCAATCCCCTGTTGCCACCTAACACTCTCTCTCCTCCCCCCCACTGCGCGGCCTGCGGGACCCGGATCGGGCCCGCGCCGCCGCCGCCG
>NC_041383.1:540827713-540871407 GCF_002162155.2 Triticum dicoccoides
GCCACCGGAGGTCCTCCGCCGCCCGTGCTCGACCCTCGAGCCGCGCCCCACGCGCCGCCCCGTCCGTCCGTGCCGCCTCCCCGCCGCGGTGGAGCCCCGCGCCCTCGCCCGGCGCCCGAGCCCCTGCTCCAGCCGCTGCTCCTCCGCGCCGCCCCGGCCGTCGTCCGCCGGCGCCGCCGCCTCCATCCCAGCCGACCCCCTCGCCGGAGGCCTCCTCCCCGAGCTCCGGCGAGCTCCTCCCGGCCGGACCCACCCTTCCTCGCCCTCTCCGGCGAGATCTCCGGCGAGATCGCGTCCCTGCCTCGATCCGCGTGCGAGGGATCCAGATCTGTCTGAAGGTTGACTTTCCCCTTCCCCGAAATTCATCTAAGTCCCGAATATTTTACATAATCATGCCATGTTCATCGCATTGTATCTCTGCATCCGTAGCTCCGTTTCGTGCGTGTAATATGTCAAATTGTTCGTCTCAACGAGTACATCATTTCATTCCATTGCATCATGTTCATTTGAGGTCAAGATGACCGCTACCCTGGATCTCACTACTATCATTGCTATGCTAGTTGCTTCGTTCTATCGCTATGCTAAGTTACCTACCATTTGCTCTTCAAGCCTCCCAAATTGCCATGAACCTCTAACCTTTGACACTTTTCCTATGCAAACCGTTGTTTGGCTATGTTACCGCTTTTGCTCAGCCCCTCTTATAGCGTTGCTAGTTGCAGGTGAAGTTGAAGATTTCTCCATGGTGGACAGGATTTTATGTTGGGATATCACAATATCTCTTATATTATTAATGCATCTATATATTTGGTAAAGGGTGGAAGGCTCGGCCTTATGCCTGGTGTTTTGTTCCACTCTTGCCGCCCTAGTTTCCGTCATGCCGGTGTTATGTTCCCGGATTTTGCGTTCCTTACGCGGTCGGGTGATTTATGGGACCCCCTTGACAGTTCGCTTTGAATAAAACTCCTCCAGCAAGGCCCAACCTTGGTTTTACCATTTGCCTCACCACCACCTATATTTCCCTTGGGAGTAATTAACCCAAGGGTCATCTTTATTACAGCCCCCCGGGCCAATGCTTGTCTAAGTGTTGGTCCAAACTAGAGCACCGTCCGGGACCATCCCTTGGCAACTTGGGTTACGTCTGTACCTGTACGCTTAGCTTATCCGGTGTTGCCCTGAGAACGAGATATGTGCAGCTCCTATCGGGATTGTCGGCGCATCGGGCGGTCTTGCTGGTCTTCTTTTACCATTGTCGAAATGTCTTGTAAACCGGGATTCCGAGTCTGATCGGGTCTTCCTGGGAAAAGGTATATCCTTTGTTGATCGCAAGAGCTTATCATGGGCTAAGTTGGGACACCCATGCATGGTATAATCTTTCGAAAGCCGTGCCTGCGGTTATAGGCAGATGGGAATTTGTTAATGTCCGGTTGTAGATAACTTGACACCAGATCCGAATTAAAACGCATCAACCGTGTGTGTTGCCGTGAGGGTCTCTTTTCGGCGGAGTCCGGGAAGTGAACACGGTTTCTGGGTTATGTTTGACGTAAGTAGGAGTTCAGGATCACTTCTTGATCATTGCTAGCTTCACGACCGTTCCGCTTGCTCTCTTCTCGCTCTTATTTGCGTATGTTAGCCACCATATATGCTTAGTCGCTGCTGCAACCTCACCACTTTACCCCTTCCTTTCCCATTAAGCTTTGCTAGTCTTGATACCCATGGTAATGGGATTGCTGAGTCCTCGTGGCTCACAGATTACTACAACAACAGTTGCAGGTACAGGTTTTGCGATGATCATGACGCGAGAGTGATGTTTGCTTGTGTTGGAGTTCTTCTTCTGCTTCTTCTTCGATCAGGGGATAGGTTCCAGGTCGGCAGCCTGGGCTAGCAGGGTGATGTCGTTTGAGTTTCTGTTTGTGTATCATCCGTAGTCGGATGTTGCTCTTATGTTTTGTGATGTTGTATTCGTGTGGCATTGTATGCCCTATGCATGTATCCCCTTCTATTATGTAATGTTGATGTAATGATATCCACCTTGCAAAAGCGTTTCAATATGCGGGTCTATCCTTGGTGGGACCTTCGAGTTCCTTTTGGATAGGGTCGCATATTGGGCGTGACACCTTCTTTGCCTTCTCTAGTCATTCCCCAGATCCCCTTTCTCGCTCTCATCATTCTCGCTTCAGAAATCCCCAGATCTACTCCAACCCTGCATCCTATCAAGGCATGGCGCCTCGCCAGACCCCGGCCGGAGCTTGGTACTCACCCGCTTTGGATCCTCCGAACGTGACGGAGAAGAACCTTGCCTGGACGCGCTAGATGATGGCGGTGCAAGGCAACGATGGGGTGGCCGCGCTCAAGGTTGGTTCCGCCCATCCCGAGGACAACGGAAGCACCTTCTACCTGCTCTTCGTGAGCGCCATCGCCGTCGGTCTGGTGCCTCCATTTTCTGAGTTCTTCTTTTCTGTTCTCCGCCATTACAACCTGCAAGCTCTGCACCTCCATCCCAACTATGTTCTTCTTCTGGCGATTTTCGCCTACTACTGCGAGGCTCATGTTGGGGTAAGGCCCTCAGTGGCCTTGCCGCGCCATTACTTTTACCTCCGGGTTTCCCGTGGCCCCATCACTGCGTGAGCGAGATTTATTGTGTACTCCAGCTCCAATGCTATCTAGAAGCCCGGGAAGAGGATTGAAGGCTTCTGGAGCAAGTGGGTCATGGTGGATGCTAGGCGCATCCACCCCCGGCTGATCCTGCCCATGAGGCAGCCCGAGGCCGTCGACGGTTGGTCCCGCACGGAGCTCGTCGATCCCCGTGTGAAGCCAGTGCTGGAGAGGATGGACGCGGACCTGTGGCCGGGCAACATGGCGACGACGAAGCTGACCGGAGCGTCTCTCCTGAGGGAGTTCCTGGAGCACCGGGTGGCTCCGCTTCGGGAACACTCGCTCCCGCTGTGGAGGCTTCGCCCGAGGCCCGTAGTCTTGGCCGAAGAAGATCTGGCCGCGGTCCTCCAATCCTTGGTTGGGGGAGACGTGGCTGTTGGAAATATGCCCTAGAGGTAATAATAAAAGGATTATTATTATATTTCCTTGTTCATGATAATTGTCTTTATTCATGCTATAATTGTATTATCCGGAAATCGTAATACACGTGTGAATACATAGACCACAATACGTCCCTAGTGAGCCTCTAGTTGACTAGCTCGTTGATCAACAGATAGTCATGGTTTCCTGACTATGGACATTAGATGCCGTTGATAACGGGATCACATCATTAGGAGAATGATGTGATGGACAAGACCCAATCCTAAGCATAGCACAAGATCGTGTAGTTCGTTTTGCTAGAGCTTTTCCAATGTCAAGTATCTTTCCTTAGACCATGAGATCGTGTAACTCTCGGATACCGTAGGAGTGCTTTGGGTGTACCAAACGTCACAACGTAACTGGGTGACTGTAAAGGTGCACTACAGGTATCTTCGAAAGTGTCTGTTGGGTTGAAACAGATCGAGACTGGGATTTGTCACTCCGTATTACGGAGAGGTATCACTGGGCCCACTCGATAGTGCATCATCATAATGAGCTCAAAGTGACCAAGTGTCTGGTCACGGGATCATGCATTACGGTACGAGTAAAGTGACTTGCCGGTAACGAGACTGAACAAGGTATTGGGATACCGACGATCGAGTCTCGGGCAAGTAACATACCGTCTGACAAAGGGAATAGTATACGGGGTTGCTTGAATCCTCGACATCGTGGTTCATCCGATGAGATCATCGAGGAGTATGTGGGAGCCAACATGAGTATCCAGATCCCGCTGTTGGTTATTGACCGGAGAGCCGTCTCGGTCATGTCTACATGTCTCCCGAACCCGTAGGGTCTACACACTTAAGGTTCAGTGACGCTAGGGTTATTAGGAAGACTTGTATGTGATTACCGAATGTTGTTCGGAGTCCCGGATGAGATCCCGGACGTCACGAGGAGTTCCGGAATGGTCCGGAGGTGAAGATTTATATATGGGAAGTTGTCATACAGACACCGGAAAGTTTCGGGGGCATATCGGTATTGTACCGGGGCCACCGGAGGGGTTCCGGGGGTCCACCCCTCTCGGAGGGCCTCATGCGCCGCAAGGGGCAGAAAACCATCCCCTGGAGGGCTGGGCGCCCCCCCCTTGGGCCCATGCGCCTAGGGTTGGGGGGGAACCCTAGTGGGGGCGCCCCCTTGCTTGGGGGGCAAGCCCCCCTCCCTGGCCGCCACCCCCCCTCTAGATCTCATCTAGAGGGGGCCGGCCCCCTTCCCCCTTCTCCTATAAATAGAGGGGCGAGGGGAGGGCTGAACACCTGATCCAAGGTGCAGCCCCTCCCCTCCCCAACACCTCTCCTCCTCCGTTGAGTGCTTGGCGAAGCCCTGTCGGAGTACTGCCTCTCCACCATCATCACGCCGTCATGCTGTTGCTGGAGCCTTCTTCCTCAACCTCTCCTTCCCCCTTGCTGGATCAAGAAGGAGGAGACGTCATCCGCTCCGTACGTGTGTTGAGCGCGGAGGTGCTGTCCGTTCAGCACTTGGTCATCGGTGATTTGGATCACGGCGAGTACGACTCCATCATCCCCGTTCCCTTGAACGCTTCCCCACGCGATCTACAAGTGGTATGTAGATGCAATCTCTCTCCCATGAATCGTTGCTTAGATGAACTCATAGATGGATCTTGGTGAAACCGTAGGGAAATTTTTATTTTCTGCAACGTTCCCCAACAGTGGCATCATGAGCTAGGTCTATGCGTAGTTCTCTATTGCACGAGTAGAACACAATTTTGTTGTGGGCGTAGATCTTGTCAACTTGCTTGCCGCTACTAGTCTTTTCTTGCTTCAGCGGTATTGTGGGATGAAGCGGCCCGGACCGACCTTACACGTACGCTTACGTGAGACAGGTTCCACCGACTGACATGCACTAGTTGCATAAGGTGGCTAGCGGGTGTCTGTCTCTCCCACTTTAGTTGGAGCGGATTCGACGAAAAGGGTCCTTATGAAGGGTAAATAGAAGTTGACAAAATGACGTTGTGGTTATTCGTAGGTAAGAAAACGTTCTTGCTAGAACCCAATTGCAGCCACGTAAAAGATGCAACAACAATTAGAGGACGTCTAACTTGTTTTTGCAGCAATTGTCATGTGATGTGATATGGCCAGAAGTTGTGATGAATGATGAATGATATATTGTGATGTATGAGATCATGTTCTTGTAATAGGAATCACGACTTGCATGTCGATGAGTATGACAACCGGCAGGAGCCATAGGAGTTGTCTTTATTTTTTGTATGACCTGCGTGTCATTGAAGAACGACATGTAAATTACTTTACTTTATTGCTAAACGCGTTAGCCATAGAAGTAGAAGTAGTCGTTGGCGTGACAACTTCATGAAGACACAATGATGGAGATCATGGTGTCATGCCGGTGACGAAGATGATCATGGAGCCCCGAAGATGGAGATCGAAGGAGCTATATGATATTGGCCATATCATGTCACTACTATATAATTGCATGTGATGTTTATTATGTTTTATGCATCTTGTTTACTTAGAATGGCAGTAGTAAATAAGATGATCCCTTATAATAATTTCAAGAAAGTGTTCCCCCTAACTGTGCACCGTTGCTAAAGCTCATCGTTTCGAAGCACCACATGATGATCAGGTGTGATAGATCCTTACGTTCACATACAACGGGTGTAAGACAGATTTACACATGCAGAACACTTAGGGTTAACTTGACGAGCCTAGCATGTACAGACATGGCCTCGGAACACAAGATACCGAAAGGTCGAACATGAGTCGTATGGAAGATATGATCAACATGGAGATGTTCACCGATGATGACTAGTCCGTCTCACGTGATGATCGGACACGGCTTAGTCGACTCGGATCGTGTAACACTTAGATAACTAGAGGGATGTCAAATCTGAGTGGGAGTTCATTCGATAATTCGATTAGATGAACTTAATTATCATGAACTTAGTCTAAAACTTTTGCAAAATATGTCTTGTAGATCAAATGGCCAACGCTCATGTCAACATGAACTTCAACGCGTTCCTAGAGAAAACCAAGCTGAAAGATGATGGCAACAACTATTTGGACTGGGTCCGGAACCTGAGGATCATCCTCATAGCAGCCAAGAAAGCATATGTCCTAGATGATCCGCTAGGTGAAGCACCCATCCCAGAGAACCAACGCGTTATGAACGTTTGGCAGTCATGTGCTGATTACTCCCTCGTTCAGTGCGGCATGCTTTACAGCTTAGAACCGGGGCTCCAAAAGCGTTTTGAGAAACACGGAGCATATGAGATGTTCGAGGAGCTGAAAATGGTTTTTCAAGCTCATGCCCGGGTCGAGAGATATGAAGTCTCCGACAAGTTCTATAGTTGTAAGATGGAGGAAAACAGTTCTGTCCGTGAGCACATACTCAAAATGTCTGGGTTGCACAACCGCCTGTCCCAGCTGGAGATCAACCTCCCGGACGAGGCGGTCATTGACAGAATCCTTCTGTCGCTCCCACCGAGCTACAAGAGCTTTGTGTTGAACTACAATATGCAGGGGATGGTGAAGACCATTCCTGAAGTATTTTCAATGCTGAAGTCAGCAGAGGTTGAAATCAAGAAAGAACATCAAGTGTTGATGGTCAATAAGACCACTAAGTTCAAGAAGGGCAAGGGTAAGAAGAACTTCAAGAAGGACGGCAAGGATGTTGCTGCGCCCGGTAAGCCAGTTGCCGGGAAGAAGTCAAAGAATGGACCCAAGCCTGAGACTGAGTGCTTTTATTGCAAGGGGAAGGGTCACTGGAAGCGGAACTGCCCCAAATACTTAGCGGACAAGAAGGCCGGCAACACTAAAGGTATATTTGATATACATGTAATTGATGTGTACCTTACCAGTACTCGTAGTAACTCCTGGGTATTTGATACCGGTGTCGTTGCTCATATTTGTAACTCACAACAGGAGCTGCGGAATTAGCGGAGACTGGCGAAGGACGAGGTGACGATGCGCGTCGGGAATGGTTCCAAGGTCGATGTGATCGCCGTCGGCACGCTACCCCTACATTTACCCATGGGATTAGTTATGAACCTCAATAATTGTTATTTAGTGCCAAGTTTGAGCATGAACATTGTATCTGGATCTCGTTTAATACGAGATGGCTACTCATTTAAATCTGAGAATAATGGTTGTTCTATTTATATGAGAGATATGTTTTATGGTCATGCCCCGATGGTCAATGGTTTATTCTTAATGAATCTCGAACGTAATGTTACACATATTCATAGCGTGAATACCAAAAGATGTAAAGTTGATAACGCCCACATACTTGTGGCACTGCCGCCTTGGTCACATTGGTGTCAAGCGCATGAAGAAGCTCCATGCTGATGGACTTTTAGAGTCTCTCGATTATGAATCATTTGACACATGCGAACCATGCCTCATGGGCAAAATGAACAAGACTCCGTTCTCCGGAACAATGGAGCGAGCAACCAACTTATTGGAAATCATACATACCGATGTGTGCGGTCCAATGAGCATTGAGGCTCGCGGAGGATATCGTTATGTTCTCACTCTCACTGATGACTTGAGTAGATATGGGTATGTCTACTTGATGAAACACAAGTCTGAGACCTTTGAAAAGTTCAAGGAATTTCAGAATGAGGTAGAGAATCAATGTGACCAAAAGATAAAGTTCCTACGATCAGATCGTGGAGGAGAATACTTAAGTCACGAATTTGGTACACACTTAAGGAAATGTGGAATTGTTTCACAACTCACGCCGCCTGGAACACCTCAGCGTAATGGTGTGTCCGAACGTCGTAATCGCACTCTATTGGATATGGTGCGGTCTATGATGTCTCTTACCGATTTACCGCTATCATTTTGGGGATACGCTCTAGAGACAGCTACATTCACTTTAAATAGGGCACCGTCTAAATCCGTTGAGATGACACCGTATGAACTATGGTTTGGGAAGAAACCTAAGCTGTCGTTTCTATAAGTTTGGGGATGCGATGCTTATGTCAAGAAATTACAACCTGAAAAGCTCGAACCCAAGTCGGAAAAATGCGTCTTCATAGGATACCCTAAGGAAACCATTGGGTATACCTTCTACTTAAGATCCGATGGCAAGACCTTTGTTGCCAAGAACGGATCCTTTCTGGAAAAAGAGTTTCTCTCGAAAGAAGTAAGTGGGAGGAAAGTAGAACTCGATGAAGTACTACCTCTTGAACCGGAAAGTAGTGCAGCTCAGGAAAATGTTCCTGTGGTGCCTACACCAACTGGAGAGGAAATTAATGATTATGATCAAGGTACTTCAGATCAAGTTGCTACTGAACCTCGTAGGTCCACAAGGACACGTTCCACACCAGAGTGGTATGGCAACACTGTCCTGGAAATCATGTTGTTGGACAACGGTGAACCTTCGAACTATGAAGAAGCGATGGCGGGCCCAGATTCCAACAAATGGCTTGAAGCCATGCAATCCGAGATAGAATCCATGTATGAAAACAAAGTATGGACTTTGACAGACTTGCCCGATGATCGGTGAGCGATAGAAAACAAATGGATCTTTAAGAAGAAGATGGACGCGGATGGTAATATTACCATTTATAAAGCTCGACTTGTCGGTAAGGGTTATCGACAAGTTCAAGGGGTTGACTACGATGAGACTTTCTCTCCCGTAGCAAAGCTGAAGTCCGTCCGAATCATGTTAGCAATTGCCGCATACTATGATTATGAGATATGGCAGATGGACGTCAAACCAGCATTCCTTAACGGGCATCTTAAGGAAGAACTGTATATGATGCAGCCGGAGGGTTTTGTCGATCCTAAGAATGCTAAAAAAGTATGCAAGCTCCAGCGATCCATTTATGGGCTGGTGCAAGCATCTCGGAGTTGGAACATTCGTTTTGATGAGATGATCAAAGCGTTTGGGTTTATGCAGACTTATGGAGAAGCCTGCATTTACAAGAAAGTGAGTGGGAGCTCTGTAGCATTTCTCATATTATATGTAGATGACATACTTTTGATGGGAAATGATATAGAACTTTTGGACAGCATTAAGGCCTACTTGAATAAGTGTTTTTCAATGAAGGACCTTGGAGAAGCTGCTTACATATTAGGCATCAAGATCTATAGGGATAGATCGAGACGCCTCATAGGTCTTTCACAAAGCACATACCTTGATAAGATTTTGAAGAAGTTCAAAATGGATCAGTCCAAGAAGGGTTCTTGCCTGTATTGCAAGGTGTGAGATTGAGCTCGGCTCAATGCCCGACCACGGCAAAAGATAAAGAAGAGATGAGTGTCATCCCCTATGCTTCAGCCATAGGGTCTATTATGTATGCCATGTTGTGTACCAGACCTGATGTAAACCTTGCCATAAGTTTGGTAGGAAGGCACCAAAGTAATCTTGGCAAGGAACACTAGACAGCGGTCAAGAATATCCTAAAGTACCTGAAAAGGACAAAGGACATGTTTCTCATTTATGGAGGTGACGAAGAGCTCGCCGTAAAGGGTTACGTCGACGCTAGCTTCGACACAGATCTGGATGACTCTAAGTCACAAACCGGATACGTCTATATTTTGAATGGTGGAGCAGTAAGCTGGACACGGGATCACATCATTAGGAGAATGATGTGATGGACAAGACCCAATCCTAAGCATAGCACAAGATCATGTAGTTCGTTTTGCTAGAGCTTTTCCAATGTCAAGTATCTTTCCTTAGACCATGAGATCGTGTAACTCCCGGATACCGTAGGAGTGCTTTGGGTGTACCAAACGTCACAACGTAACTGGGTGACTATAAAGGTGCACTACAGGTATGTCCGAAAGTGTCTGTTGGGTTGAAACGGATCGAGACTGGGATTTGTCACTCCGTATTACGGAGAGGTATCACTGGGCCCACTCGGTAGTGCATCATCATAATGAGCTCAAAGTGACCAAGTGTCTGGTCACGGGATCATGCATTATGGTACGAGTAAAGTGACTTGCCGGTAACGAGACTGAACAAGGTATTGGGATACCGACGATCGAGTCTCGGGCAAGTAACATACCGTCTGACAAAGGGAATAGTATACGGGGTTGCTTGAATCCTCGACATCATGGTTCATCCAATGAGATCATCGAGGAGTATGTGGGAGCCAACATGGGTATCCAGATCCCGCTGTTGGTTATTGACCGGAGAGCCGTCTCGGTCATGTCTACATGTCTCCCGAACCCGTAGGGTCTACACACTTAAGGTTCGGTGACGCTAGGGTTATTAGGAAGACTTGTATGTGATTATCGAATGTTGTTCGGAGTCCCGGATGAGATCCCAGACGTCACGAGGAGTTCTGGAATGGTCCAGAGGTGAAGATTTATATATGGGAAGTTGTCATACGGACACCGGAAAGTTTCGGGGGCATATCGGTATTGTACCTGGGCAACCAGAGGGGTTCCGGGGGTCCACCGGGAGGGGGCACCCCTCTCGGAGGGCCTCATGGGCCGCAAGGGGCAGAAAACCAGCCCCTGGAGGGTTGCCCCCCCCCCTTGGGCCCATGCGCCTAGGGTTGGGGGGAACCCTAGTGGGGGCGCCCCCTTGCTTGGGGGGCAAGCCCCCCCTCCCTGGCCGCCCCCCTCTAGATCTCATCTAGAGGGGGCCGGCCCCCTTCCCCCTTCCCCTATAAATAGAGGGGCGAGGGGAGGGCTGAACACCTGGTCCAAGGCGCAACCCCTCCCCTCCCCAACACCTCTCCTCCTCAGTTGAGTGCTTGGCGAAGCCCTGTCGGAGTACTGCCTCTCCACCATCATCACGCTGCCGTGCTGTTGCTGGAGCCTTCTTCCTCAACCTCTCCTTCCCCCTTGCTAGATCAAGAAGGAGGAGACGTCATCCGCTCCGTACGTGTGTTGAGCGCGGAGGTGCTGTCCGTTCAGCACTTGGTCATCGGTGATTTGGATCACGGCGAGTACGACTCCATCATCCCCGTTCCCTTGAACGCTTCCGCACGCGATCTACAAGTGGTATGTAGATGCAATCTCTCTCCCATGACTCGTTGCTTAGATGAACTCGTAGATGGATCTTGGTGAAACTGTAGGAATTTTTTTATTTTCTGCAACGTTCCCCAACAGTGGCGAGATTGGAGGGTGCTCCTGTACCCCTGTTCCTTCGGAATGATTGGGAGCAGGTGTGAACTCTATGCCTGCTTTCAACGGGGACGGGCCTATGCCCGCTGAGGTTCCTGAGGACCTGGCGGCCCGGGCGACGGTGAACGTGTCCTCCAGTGACTCCGGCGGAGAGGAGGAAGAAGAGGGGCAGGAAGAGGAGCCCGATTCCGAGGCGACCGACGGGGAGTCGAGAGAGCCCGTCCCTCGGCTCAGGTCCCGTGCTCTTCGCCTCATGCCGGACGACGACGAGGATGGTGACGAGCGAGGCGGTGAGAGCTCGCCCCTGATCCCGAAGAAGGACGGGACAGGGCTGGTTCTCCGCGGGCCTGCCCCGGCTGCGAGGCGATCTGTAGACGTGCCTCCTGCTCCCGAGGCCCCTGAGGTTGACCCCAGCAGTCGGCTCTCGGGCTTCAAGTTTGGCCGGAGGTTTCTTGAGTCCGTGGGTGATGACCAGTAAGTGCTTGATTCTCGTTTTGCTTCTTGCTTTGTTGCTGAGGCTTGACGTCCATATTCCTTGGCTAGGCCGATGCCTGCGGCGAAAAAGCTGAAGGGGGCCCCTGAGGCTTCGTCGGGGGCAGCACTTCCACCCGCGGGAGAAGGGGGCGGCAAGGCCTGGGCTTCTCCTGCCCGGTCATCTTTGCGAGGCCAGGCGGGGCGTGCTGGGGCGAGCTCAGCCCCCGTGGCCCAAGCCACTCTCGAGGCGTCTTCGCCTGATGCTACTGGTGCAGTCATCAGGGTGCAGAAGGTCCCCACTCACGGTGTTGTGATCACGCTATCGTCTTCTCCTCCTACTCCGCCAACTGTCGTTTCTCCGACTCCTTCTACTATTCTGTATCATGCTGTTGCTGAGCTGGACCGGCTGCGAGGAGATCTTCAGGGCACCGACCCTCACTTGGTGGCCGGGCGCCTAGAGCTGGCCTCCGGCTGGTTCCGCTCTGATGCTTCAGTTCGGGCGACGCTGGTTCAGGCTGCGACAGCTTGCGACGAGGAGAAGCAGGCCATTCTTCAGGCCAAGGCTGCTCGCGACGCCGCCTTGGGTGAGGTTGCGGATGTCCGGCGTCGCTGCAAGGCGCTGGAGAGCGAGCTGCAAGGCCTGCATGACCAGCTCGCCAAGGAGGCCCATGGCCGCCAGGAGAAGGAGGAAGAGATGAAGGCTCGTGAGACTTCCGCCAAGGACCGGGATGCCGAGCTTGATGAGCGCCATGGCCGCTTAGGTACGCTGGAGCAGGCGTTGGAGGCGAAGAAGATCGAGCTGGACGGCAAGGCGCGGGTCCTGGCCGAGGACCGCGTGGCCTTCGCGAAGCTGGAGGAGAAGGCTCGCGCCTTGCTGAAGACGCTTTATGATAGCGGCCTGGAGAACCCGCTGGCCGGCGCCGAGGACGGCCCCGCCAAGTTGCTTCCCTTCCTGGTCCGCACCCTTGAAGATGTCGCCATCGGCCTTGGCCCCATGGCTGAGGCTGAGGTGCGTGTCCTTTCTTCTGCAGCGCTGACGTGCGTCTTCACCCACGTCTACCTTCATGACCCCAACATCGACCTTGACAGCCTGCTGGAGCCTGTGAGCGGCGATCTTGCCGTTGCCGCTGCTGAGGCTGTGAAGGGTCGAGTGGAGGCTCTGCTGGCGAGGTT
Source organism: Triticum dicoccoides (assembly GCF_002162155.2). NCBI lineage: Eukaryota > Viridiplantae > Streptophyta > Magnoliopsida > Poales > Poaceae > Triticum > Triticum dicoccoides. Next base: position 540,840,493 of record NC_041383.1, read on the forward strand.
CCGTGCCTTCAGCACCAAGCCAAGGCGAGGTGCTGCCGATCCTGAGCCTCCACGAGGCGAAACCGCCCAGCGCAGCTCCGCCACCAGCGATGGCACTGCCGGAAAGTGACCCCTTCGCGGCTCCTGTCCTGCTTTTAGCTCCTGCAACATGCATCATGCCTCGTGGAGGCATTTAAACTTGTGTTTGGCGTTGTGAAAACAATCTATGGACTGTAATATTTGCTTTTGAATTCCTTGAGATTTGCATTTTTCCTTCCTAGTTGCTTGTGTTCTACGTCGGCAGAGCCCGGCCCCGCGCATACCTCAGCCGCCATTAGCCCCGACCGGAAACCAGGACGGGACCAAGGAGTGAGGGGCTACTTGACCAGTTAGGCTCCTGAGTCGCGATGCTCAGGAGTCCCCCTTGACGCGCGAATAGCAAGTAGGGAGGGGAGATGTATGAGTAAATCTACTGTTCTACGTCGGCAGAGCTCGGCCCCGCGCATAGCTCAACCGCCGTTAGCCTTTCGGAACTAAGGGGTGAGGGGCTACGTGACCAGTTAGGCTCCTGAGTCGCGATGCTCAGGAGTCCCCCTTGATGTTCAAACAGCCTTCGTACCTTGGCTCCGCTCTGGAAGAGACGTGCGACGAACCAGGCCCGAGGGGCCTGGCTGTGTGGCGTGCGTCTGGGCGTGACCCAGGCGTAGCCCCCGTGCCCAGCCACCTCGCGCGTCACTCCCGAGGGGAGGCGTTACGATGAGGCCGGACACTAAGCTCTGGGCTCCTTGAGGTTGATGCGGCCGGGGGCCACCCTCAGTTGTTTATCACCAGCGCGAAGCATAGCGCTTCCGTATATGTACGGGCATAGCCGCTCCTCGGCAGTGTTGTCAGCCAGCGCGGAGCATGGTGCTTCCACTGGTGCATGGGAGGGGGCTCCCCTCTGGGAGGAGCCCCGCCCTGACACGTGGCTGGCATGGTAGGCCTTGGCGAGGTGTATCTGGGCACCCGTGAGCCAGCGCGGGACTCATGGGGCCCTACCTCAAGGCGGGTTGCGCCTGGCTCTGGGCCTTTACTTGTAATGTGCTCCTGCAAATTTGGTTAGATGTCGACGCTCTACGTCCTTGGGTACCAGCCCTCGAGCGAGCTCAGCCGTCGCTGGTATGCCAGGTCGCGATGCCGTGGACAAGGCCAGGAGGTGAGGGCTGGAGAGCCAGTAAGAGTCCATAAGTCGTGATGCTCAGGTACCCCCCCCCTTTAACGTGCAAGCAGCCGACATGAAGGAAGAAGGGTGCCGCCACAAGTATCAAGTAATGATCATGGTGGGTCAAACGCACGACCCGAATAAACGCGAGAGGGATACATGCCACTGGGTCAGGCCCGAGTGGCTTGGGGATAATGCAGCCCGAGGGGCGCCCCCAATAAAGTAAGCTAAAAACATGAACAAAAGGGATACATGCCACAGGGACGGACCCACGCGGCCTGGGAATGATGTAGCCCTGAGGGCGCTCCCGGCTGAAAATGAAACTCGAAGGATGTCACCTGATGATGCTGAAGATGAAGGGATGCTGAAGTGGCGGAAGGCGCGCCCTGTGGAAGCCGATCTTTACGATCCCCCAGGCCCAAGAGCCTCGGGAGGCTCCGAAGGCGCTGGCGGCTTCTCGCGGACCATCTCCATCTCTGCCAGGACTGTGGAATGCCTGATCGCTTGAGCCTCCAGGATGCTCCTCATGAGGCGCTGACGCACGGCAGCCGCGTTCAGCAAGCCGTAAGGCATGCGAACATAGCTGTGGGGTGGACCTTCTCAGCGCCCCACGCGTGAGGGCCAGATGCGCTCCTGAGAGGCGGCTCGGTTGAGCCCTGGTATGTCGATGCAGACGTGCAACCTACCATCCTCGCCCGGATGGGGAGCTGCGGCGGGTAAGCGGCGGCTGCCACTCATGACTCTTGACTCCTGCAGCTCCTCAATGATCTTGCTGACGAACTCCTAAGGGTTTGGCCCTCCTTGCCTCGCTCCTTCCTGAGGGAAACGTGCTTTGAAACACGCCTCCAAGCAGTGCCCGAGCGCCTCCCTTGTGATATTAGCAAAGTCGATGGCCCTCCAGGAGAGAGCCCTCGAGCCTTGCTCGAGGAGGGCGCCGGGCGCGCCTTCCTATGCGACAGAAGGAGGCATCCCTGGAACGGGCGCGGACCCTGAGGGGCCTGCCTTCCGAGGGTTCGGACTAGGCGATGTCTTCTTCTTCTTAGGGACTGCCTCGGGAAGCCTTTCGCTCTTGTGATCTGGGTCTTCAATTGACGCGGCTTGAAAAGCACGCTCCAGAGAACACACAGCGTCTCTCTCTTCACAAGGCACCGTGATGACTCCACCGCTTCCTGGCATCTTGAGGACACTGTAGCTATGATGAGTCATGGCCATGAACTCGGCCAGAGCCGGGTACCCGAGGATGGCATTGTACGGCAGGCGAATGTGCACGACGTCGAAGTTAATGAGCTCGGTGCGGTAGTTGTCGCGCTTCCCAAAGGTAACAGGAAGGCGGACCTGCCCTATCGGAACTGTGGAACCATCAGTGACTCCTGAGAAAGGCTTGGTTAGCTGAAGCTGATTGTATGGCACTTGGAGATTGTTGAATGTCTTGACGGACAAGACATTGAGCCCTGCTCCGCCATCAATGAGGGTCCTGGTGACTTGCACATTGCTGATGATTGGGGAACAAAGCATCGGGAGGACTCCGGCTTTGGCTGCGCACTTAAGCTGATTCGCTGAGCTGAACGTGATGGCGCATGCTGACCACCTGAGGGGGCGTGTGGCCTCGAGCTTGGGGAGGACTGCATTCACTTCGCGAGCAAACTGTTTGAAGATGCGCTGAGAGGCTGGGGCCTGAGCGCCGCCCAAGATGCAAGCGATTACGCGCGGCTCTTGGAAGCCCCCAGCCCTCTCGTCCTGATGATGGTCTTCATTCCTCCTCGGTTGTGGTGGCAGAGGAGGGAGGCCCGCGTTGCCTTGTAGGCCATCCTTGCGAGGCTGATCCCTCCAACCTCCCTCGCGAGGCTGGTCCTACCAGCGGTCATCGCGAGGTCGGTCACGCCACCCTTGGCGAGGCCCATGGTCTTCCTATCGTCCTCCACCTCTTCCTCCTCCTCGGCCATAGCCCCGGTCATTGCGCTCGGGGCATCGGCCGGCACGCACGTCCTGCATGGCCCTGAGCTCTTGGCATTCCTTGGTGTTGTGGGTGTGGAGGTCATGGTACACGCAGTATCGGCTGCCCTTGGATGACTCAGGCTGATCCCTACCTCAATTGGTGTCTGGCTCTGCTGCAAGCACGGCAGCCCCCTTGCACTTCACGTCCTTGACCTTGGGCTTCTTCTCTTCTAGGTCGGCTGCCGGCAGCTCAAGGAGGGAAAGGCGTCCTTCCTCAGCCCTGGCACACTTGGTCACCAAGTTGAACAGCTCCAGGGAGGTGCACAAGTCTTCACATGGATCGCAAGCTCCTATTTCATCTCGACGTCACGCACGCCGTCGTAGAAGGCTGAGATGATGGCCTCCTCAGACACCCTGGGGATCTTAAGGCGAGCGTTGTTGAAATGCTAGATGAACTTATGCAGGGTCTCTCCTGGCTGCTGCCTGATGCGCCGCAAGTCGCTCATGGCCGGGGGCCGGTCACGGGTGCCTTGGAAGTTGGCAATGAATCGGGTGCACATCTCGTCCCAGGAGGAAGTCGTGTCAGGAGCCAGGTTCAGGAGCCAGGTGCGGGCACCGTCCTTGAGCGCCATGGGAAACCAGTTCGCCATGACCTTCTCGTCCCCATTGGCGGCTTCAATGCCCAGCTCATAGAGCTGGAGGAACTCCACAAGGTTAGTCGTGCCAGCGTAGTGCGGGGGCAGATCTGGCTTGAACTTGCCCGGCCAGGCCACACCGCGCAGCTCGGCGTTGAAGGCACGACAACCTCCAGTGGACACGGGAGGCCTTTGGTAATGGAGCGCGGTCGTGACGGGCCGGTGCGGGGAGCACATGGGCAGCTTCTTGGGGACGAGGGATCTCTTGGCAGCTCTTCTCTTGCTGTGCTGGCGCCGGACGGAGTGGGTCCCGTCCAGGGGCCACGCGCCTTGGGGCCAAGGCGCCTTCTTGAGGGGGAGGCAGTTGAGGCGCCCCCGGAGCTTCGTTGCCCACACTGGGCGGGGCGCGGTGCAGCGAGAGGGATGGCGCAGGGGAGCCCCCAGCGGCGCTGACGAGCTCGGTGATGCGGGCGAGCCACTCGTCGTAGAGGTCGTCGACGGGACGGTAGTGCACGAGCTCCCGCGCCAGGAGCAGCGCAGCGTGCGCGTCCGTAGGAGCGCGACGGGCGTGGGACGAGGAACCGTCTGGAGTCAGCGACGGGGTGGCGGTGCGGCCTTCTCGCCGCACCGAAGGATGCAGGAACGACGCCTGCTGCTTGTTCCTCGTCGGGCCGGTGGTGGCGTTGACGGCAGGCGACGGGGAACGGCGGCGGCACCTACCGATGGGGGCCGTCTGGGCGACGTGAGTGGCGAGAGCGGCCCGGCGCTCGGCGCGGGCTCGACGAGCATCTGACATGGATGCGACGGGCGGCGAAACACAGGGCGGCGGAAGGCGGATTCTGGTGCACCCCTACCTGGCGTGCCAAATGTCGGATTTCGGGTTTCGGCAGACCCTCAAGGTTCGAACTCTGGGGTGCGCGCGGAGATCGCACCTCCTGCCTACCTATGTCTCGTCGCCTCGCAAGGATCTAAACTACACGAAGAACAACACAAGGGACACGAAGTTTATACTAGTTCGGGCCACCATTGTGGTGTAATACCCTACTCTAGTTTGTGGTGTGGTAGATTGCCTCAGGGGCTGGTGATGAACAATACAAGGAAGAATTGCCTCATGAAGAGAGGAGTTCTTGTGGTGGTGGTGTTGGAAATATGCCCTAGAGGCAATAATAAATTAGTTATTATTATATTTCCTTGTTCATGATAATCGTTTATTATCCATGCTATAATTGTATTGATAGGAAACTCAGATACATGTGTGGATACATAGACAACACCATGTCCCTAGTAAGCCTCTAGTTGACTAGCTCGTTGATCAATAGATGGTTACGGTTTCCTGACCATGGACATTGGATGTCGTTGATAACGGGATCACATCATTAGGAGAATGATGTGATGGACAAGACCCAATCCTAAGCCTAGCCCAAAGATCGTAGTTCGTATGCTAAATCTTTTCTAATGTCAAGTATCATTTCCTTAGACCATGAGATTGTGCAACTCCCGGACACCGTAGGCATGCTTTGGGTGTACCAAACGTCACAACGTAACTGGGTGGCTATAAAGGTGCACTACAGGTATCTCTGAAAGTGTCTGTTGGGTTGGCACGAATCGAGACTGGGATTTGTCACTCCGTATGACGGAGAGGTATCTCTGGGCCCACTCGGTAGGACATCATCATAATGTGCACAATGTGATCAAAGGGTTGATCACGGGATGATGTGTTACAGAACGATTAAAGAGACTTGCCGGTAACGAGATTGAACAAGGTATCGGTATACCGACGATCGAATCTCGGGCAAGTACTATACCGCTAGACAAAGGGAATTGTATACGGGATCGATTGAGTCCTTGACATCGTGGTTCATCCGATGAGATCATCTTGGAACATGTGGGAGCCAACATGGGTATCCAGATCACGCTGTTGGTTATTGACCGGAGAACGTCTCGGTCATGTCTGCATGGTTCCCGAACCCATAGGGTCTACACACTTAAGGTTCGATGATGCTAGGGTTATAAAGGAAGTTTGTATGTGGTTACCGAATGTTGTTCGGAGTCCCTGATGAGATCCCAGATGTCACGAGGAGTTCCGGAATGGTCCGGAGGTAAAGATTTATATATGGGAAGTCCTGTTTTGGTCACCGAAAAAGTTTCGGGTTTTATCGGTAACGTACCGGGACCACCGGGAGGGTCCCGGGGGTCCACCAAGTGGGGCCACCGGCCTCAGAGGGCTGCATGGGCCAAGTGTGGGAGGGGACCAGCCCCAGGTGGGCTGGTGCGCCCCCCCACAAGGGCCCAAGGCGCCTAGGGTTTGGGGAGAGGGTGCTTCCACCTAACTTGGGAGGCAAGTTTCCCCCCTCTGCCCCCTTGGCCGCCACCCTTAGATGGGATTGGGGCTGCCGCACCCCTTGGGGTGGAAACCCTAGAGGGGGCGCACCCCCTCCGTCTCCCCTATATATACTTGAGGGTTTTAGGGCTGCCAACACATGAGTTTTGACCTCTCCCTGGCGCAGCCGTACCTCTCTCCCTTCTCCTCTCCCGCGGTGCTTGGCGAAGCCCTGCAGGATTGCCACGCTCCTCCACCACCACCACGCCGTTGTGCTGCTGCTGGATGGAGTCTTCCTCAACCTCTCCCTCTCTCCTTGCTGGATCAAGGCATGGGAGACATCACCGGGCTGTACTTGTGTTGAACGCGGAGGTGCCGTCCGTTCGGCACTAGGATCTCCGGTGATTTGGATCACGATGAGTACGACTCCTTCAACCACGTTCTCTTGAACGCTTCCGCTTAGCGATCTACAAGGGTATGTAGATGCACTCTCCTTCCCCTCGTTGCTGGTTTCTCCATAGATAGATCTTGGTGACACGTAGGAAAATTTTGAATTTCTGCTACGTTCCCCAACAGGTGGTGCTGGCTCAGGTTCGAATCGCCCCTTGCCTTGAGAGTGGCTAGTCCTATTTATAGAGCAAGGCCCTGGTCCTCTTCCCAAATATTGAGCGGGAAGGGCGCCAACAATTGGCCATTTTGAAGGGGAACATCTAGTACCTTATCCTGGCTAAAGTCGGTCCTCGCCTACCAAAGACTCTGACGGTGACGCCGGCTTGGGCTCCACGATGACCTCCATCCTGCCGTTCTGCTGGTCTTGGTCTTGTTGCACCAAAATGGTTGCCTTTGCTTGATACTCTTGCCTGCGCTTGCCCCCTTTGCACCAAAGAGGAAACAAGGACTCTGCGCGGGCCGGCACCCTCCTGGCGCCCGCCTGGCTTCGGTCGTCATGGCTTGCGTCATGAGCACCTTGTGAGGTACCCCGCCTTGATCTCTCCGCCTCCTCGCGAGCCAGCCTGACGAGGTTGTGCCCGAGGAAGCTTCCTATCGTCCGCCTCGCGAGGCTTGGCCCCTCGTGAGGCTCTTGAGCATGTGTTGATGAAGATGGGCCGTACTGGGCCACTCCTTGAGCCACGCCGCAGGCCGCAGGCAGGCAAGTCTGGGTACCCCCATTCCCAGAACACCAACACCAACCCTAAAAGCGCATGACAACCTCTGCTTCCCTTTGCGAAGGGCCTATGTTTTACTTTATGTTTTACTTTATGCTGGAGTCAAGGTGCTCCTCACCTTTCTCCTTTTCATTTTATCCTTTGGCAAGCTCTTCGTGTTTGAAAGATGATGATATATATATATATATCCAATTGGATGTAAGTTGGCATATGCTATTATTGTTGACATCACCTAAAGGTGAATACGTTGGGAGGTAACACAAGAAGCCCCTATCTTTCTCAGTGCCCGGCTGAAACTCTATGTCACACCCTAGCTAGTTCATGCATTAGAGTGTTGCATCATATTTACTCTTTCATCAGAAACCTGAAATGGGGATGACAGAACCCCCAGCCCCCTCTGAAACCAATTAGGGTTTACTAAAAAACTTTTTCAATGAACCTGAAATGCCCTTCTAAAATGCCCATCATTTTTGTCTTGGTTCAGAACCTCTGCCAAAAGTGATGCACATTTTCCTAGGCCATCTTAGGGTTTGTGAATTAAATCATAAATATTTGAATTTGGGCATTTAAAATTATATAAAATATTTAAATGCTCAAATATCTCCAAACTAAAGTGTTTCATGTTGGAAATAATCCAACTATGGACCAGGAGTAGTTTGGTGATTTTAGGAGTTGCCTAAGTATTTTTAATAATTCAACAAAGTTGCAGAAGTATTAAAAATACAGAAAACAGAGAAAAATGGAAAAACTTACCTGGCGCCAGCACCCGGCCCACCTGCCGGCCCAGCCCAGCGCCGCTCCAGCGAGCTGCTTGCCGGCCAGGCAGGCAGGCAGGTGCCCGACGGCGACCGCAGCGCGCGCCACGCACCTGCTCGCCGCCTCGCCGCTCCCCTCGCCCGGTGACGTCGTGGATCGCTCTCCCTCTCTCCCCCGAACCCCCCAGACACCCCCTCTCCTCTCCAGCTCCTCCCCCTCGCGCTCCCCCGCCATGACTGACGCCGCCACCGCCGTGCCTACGTCGTAGCCGTGCTCCCCGCCGCCCGTGCGTCCTCTCGTCGTGTCCAGGAGCTCCGCCGCTGTCCACTTCATCGAGCAAGCCGAGCCCCGAGCGCTCGCAACGCCCGAGTCCACCGCAACGACCTCGCCCGAACCGCCGTCGCCGGAGATCCCCTTCAACGCCGTCGTCGCTCCGGTCCGTCCCCGGCCGCACCAAGGGCTTCGTCGAACTCCCCGTGAGCTTAGCCATCTTCCCCTCCCTCCTTTTCTTGCTCCCGAGCCGTGTAGCGACCTCCCGGAGCTCAACCACACCCACCACCGTGGAGCTCGTCGCCGACGTGCTCCTGGTCACCCTCCGGCCACTCCACGGTGTCCATCATGCTCACCGCGTCACGTAGCACCTAACTAGCTACTCCCCGCACCTCACCGACCCCCCTAGCGACAAGTTCGACTTCGGCCGAACTCCGGTGGCCGCCAAAGTCGTCGCCGGCGCCAACTCCGGCCACCCCGACCCCAACGGACTCCACCAAGAGCTGCGGCTCGTCCTCAGCTCCACTCCGGTGGTCTCCGCGACCCATTTGGTGGCCGAAACGGCCAAAACCACTTCCGCCGCCGCGTCGGGCTCGCCGGCGGCTAAACGTCAGTGCAGCCGACCTGGGTTTGACCACGGGTGGGCCCTGGTTGACTCTCCTGAGTCAATGACAGGTGGGGCCCAGCCCTGTTAACTAATTAGGATTAGTTTTAATTAATTTTAGTTTAGCTAATCACCCTGACACGCGGGACCCACTGTCAGGTTTGACCCGGACCGTGTCCCGTTGACCTGCTGATGTCACACTGACGTCAGGCTGACGCAGTAGTTGATTTTCTGGAATTAATCTAATATAGGAAATTCCAGAATATAGTTTAAACTTCAAAAATTCATAACTTTTAATCTGTAACTCCAAATCAGACAAATTATATATGAAAAATGATCAGAAAAATCCAATCTATCCATCTGTACTATTTTCATGCATGACTAAACAAGTTAACTTGATGTTTAATGCAGAACAAGGAAAAACACTTTAAAGGACCATGTTTGAGTTTGAAATTTGAATCTTTGATTCAAATTGGTTCAAACCCTTCTGGTCTTAGTTGCATTAGCCCAACACACTTATATTGCCATGTTTCATGCATGCATCATATTGTTGCACATTGTTTGGTGATGGTTGTGTATCGGTGTTCTTTGCGGCAGGTTCTGCCTCCGAGGAGTACCGTGATTACCCTAACGAAGAACCGTATCAGTGCATCGAACCATCAGGCAAGCAACCAACCATTTGATCATATCGATACAATCCCATGTTCTTGCTCCTGCTCTCATTTACTGCATTAAGACAACGCGTTTCAAACTGCTGTGTGTTACGGTAGTTGAACCCATTTCCTCTGCATGACCTGTCATTGCCACAGTAACTAGATGAAACCCACTAGCATGTGTAGGAGTTGTTTGAGCCATATGTATGTGTTGTTCCTACCTTGCTATGCCTGCTATGCTTAGAGTCGTGTCAGGTCTGGTTCATCTGGGTGATGGGCTAGAGTGAAATGATTATGTCGGTAATGAGAGTGGTGTGGTGAACACGATTTGGTAAAGGTATCGATGAAAGGCCATGTAGGAGTACATGGTGGGTTGTTTCATTGAAGCCGACCTTAAGCACTGAGATCTGTATGTGTGATTTAAGATACAGCTACTACCATGCATTGGGCCATGAAATATGACCCCGCTCGACTTCTTATCCACCCTAGTTCTCTGTCCAGGAGTTGCAAGTAGTTTCTGGTGTTTGTAGCCTACTGGAGGCCGTGGACAGCGCTGACCGTAGGGGTGGGCTGTGATGCGGTAGGTACGTGGCACGGTGTACCGAATACCCGTTAGGTATCTCGGGAACCCTGTTCACATCGTTTGGGGCTGTGAGTGAAACCTCGGCCGGGTCTCCTCATGGATGGAACCCGAATAGGCGATAAACCTGGACTAGAGACTTAGGTGTTTAGGTAGGTCGTGGTCTACACCCACGTCGGCTTTCGCTTGAAGTCTGCCGAGCACATGTCGTGTGCAGACGCTAAGTGGTGGAAACATGTATGAAGAAGTACACCCCTGCAGGGTTAACATGATCTATTCGAATAGCCGCGTCCGCGGTAAAGGACTACTTGGTTGCCTATACAGTTCATCGACAAGTAAATGGAAACTACTAAAAGCCTCAAGATAAGTGTGAGTGCCGAGGATGGCTCTTCCGTAGGAAGACGGAGGTGGATCCTCGGTAGTGTATTGAAGTGGTGAGTAGTGGACTCGTGTACGCAAAACCATTTCAAGTTGGAGTCTCGTAGGATAGTCTAGCCAAGAGTCAAAGCTGGCTTGCTGCAATAACTCCACCAACCCTTCTTGATAATGTGCATGTATGTAGGATCTGATGTAAGTCTTGCTGAGTACCTTTGTACTCATGTTGCTATAATTTACATTTTACAGAAGACGCTGCAACCCCTTTTGATGGGTTCTTCGTAGACGTTGACGTCAATGAGTAGGCTAAGGCCCAGGTGGTGATCCTGAGCTTGTGAAGGACCACGTAGTATAGCTAGGCTTTCCAAGCCTCTTTTATTTTACTAGTTGTCTGTACTCAGACAAGTTACTTCCGCTGCTGGTTGTATGACTGTATGACTTGAATGCTGGGTCGTGTGACCCGTATCTATGTGTATGCTATGTATGGCTCTCTGAGCCTTAAATAAAGTACTTGTGTCATAGAGTCATGTTGTGATGCTATGTTGTATTTGCACATATCGAGCATATTGTGTGTATGTTATTGAAATGCTTGGTATGTGTGGGATCTGACTATCTAGTTGTTTATCTTTAGTAGCCTCTCTTACCGGGAAATGTCTCCTAGTGTTACCGCTGAGCCATGGTAGCTTGCTACTGCTCTGGAACACTTAGGCTGGCCGGCATGTGTCCTTCTTCGTTCCTGTGTCTGTCCCTTCGGGGAAATGTCACGCTTTGAGTACCGGAGTCCTGTTAGCCCGCTACAGCCCGGTTTACCGGAGTCCTGCTAGCCCAGTGCTACAGCCCGGACCCACTTGCTAATGACCGACACGTTCGAAGCTGGGTCATGGATGCCTGTCCCTGTAAGTCTGTGCCACTTTGGGTTTACAACTAGTCATGTCAGCCCGGGCTCCCTATCATATGGATGCTAGCGACACCATCATATACGTGAGCCAAAAGGCGCAAACGGTCCCGGGAAAAGGTAAGGCGACACCCGTGGGGATACCGTGCGTGAGGCCACAAAGTGATATGAGGTGTTACAAGCTAGATCGATGTGACATCGAGTCGGGGTCCTGACAGCGTTGGCATCAGAGCCGGACTGCCTGTAGGTTCTCCAAGCCAAACTGGTCGATGTTGAGTCTAGAAATTCTTTAGTTATATGTAGGGGAATTGTTTGTGGGTTGGAACGTAAGGTTCTTTTTACTCCTTTATCTTATGACATTCTGATCTGAGTCAGTCTATTCTTCCACCGGGGGTTAAGGAATTAGGATTTATTCTCTCTATCAGGTTCACGTTTTACTAATCAGTAGTACCTTATAGGTTTGATGGATACAAGCCTAGTTCAGTTCTACTACCACATTATGTTACTAGGATGGACTCAGAACTTGATATGATGTTGTTGAGTGTGTATGAAATCCTTTGTCAAATGTCTCAAAATCCTTCTTGAGCATTTACAGCCGTTATGCTGTCAAAATTTTGCTAGAAATTCTAATGCCTTTGCATTATGATTGTGCTTTCAGATGGCCACTCGCGACCTCAATCAAGTGGTTCGCCTGACTCGATGCCTAGATGTACCCGGCCATACTACCATGTTGGTCAGGGTAATGACTGAGGCTGGATACCATTGGTATCCTGAGTACACGGTCGAAGAGCAATTTCGAGACTTTAATCAAAGCCAGTATCTCTGCACTGTCAGGATATTTCCATCTTATCCCAGATCCACCGAGCCCCTTCACTGCTCCTATCGACTCGGGGTTACTATTGAGATGGCTGTGCAGGATGCCGCCTACTCTATGATGACCATCATGCGAGTCAGGTCTGGTCTATTTCGGGACTCTGATTTCCGATATATGCCAGGATCACTTCCGGGAGCACAAGGGTATCTCCAGGCTATCTATGCTGACCCCACTCAGGAGGATTCACGGACTCGCACCACTGCTGAGATGCTCGAGGATAAGGACCGTGAAAATCGGGCCTTGAGGCTAGAGCTTTTCAATACCCGTGCTGACCATTGGGCCACGTTGACTCGGTTTGCACCGGCGGTGCAAGCTGGATATTCGGATATGCGCGATCTCTATCCTGTGAGATCTGCTCTACCAGACATGATGGGTTGGCGTGATGTAGGAGGCATCACCCCACCTCGCGGTCCCCGCAGGCCACCGTCTGTTGGTCCAAGACCTCATCCTAGCCCCTATGGTCCACAAGCTCCGCGAGATCGTCTGTTTCCGGATGATCATGTTGAGCTTCCAGGCTATGGAGGTGACTTCTACGAGAACTACTACGGATCGGTCTGAGTTAGTGGTAGTATCACTAGTTCGTACTAGCTGTGTCGTCTATCGTCCTGCGTGACTCGTGGGATATGACCTAGTTTGTACCACTTCTGGAGGTGTAGAAAAATAATGTATAGGAGCTTGGGATGCCTCCGATGAGATGTAATCCTCTTATCACCGTAATAGTACTTTGTTTGGTCTTGTACTAAACCCTGTATGGTGTGTATGACGGTGGAATAAAGAAGCAGTTTCTGTATCTACCATGTCATACGGATGATCATCTTGCATTCCGAGTTACTCCTTACATTCTGTATTCTATGTCGGAATCTTATCATTCTGACTAAATCATTGTCTTGTTTACCTAGGATGGTCAACACGCGCACTAACCCTGCTCCTCAAGAGCAGGCCGAAGGCAGTGAAGTCAGGAATGCAAATCTGCCTCATCCTCCTTCCCTAGCCGAGGTTATGATGGAAGCCGAGAGAAACAAGCGGGAGACCAACCGTTTGTTGGAGCGTATTGAACAGAACACCGCACACCATCAGAGAAATAACTTGGTGTCACTCAGTGATTTCATCAAGTTACATCCACCCACGTTCCACCACTCTGTCGAGCCTCTCGACGCTGATGATTGGCTTCGCAGTATCTCTCACAAACTGCGTTCCGCGTTAGTAGCTGAGGCTGACAAGGTCACCTTTGCTGCATATCATCTTGAAGGCCCCGCCAGTCTTTGGTGGGAGAATTATGGAGCTATGCGCCCAGCGGGCCATGTCACTACTTGGGCTGAATTCAGCGAGGCTTTCCGTGAACATCACATTTCGGAGGGTCTCATGGACCGTAAACGTGAGGAATTTTGCAGTTTCACTCAGGGCCGACTCTCTGTGGATGCTTACAGCAGGGAGTTCGGTAACCTCGCACGATATGCCACTGAGGAAGTTTCTACCGATGCCAAGAAGCAAGCAAGGTTCCGTAAGGGGCTTAGTCCTGAGCTTCGCCGCGACCTCCGTCTGCATGAGTGCACATCTTTTCAGAAGCTTGTTAACAAGGCCATCAGTGCTGAGACTGGTCAGACTGATTATGACGCAACACGCAAGCATGGCCGTGACGTGGGTTCCTCATCCGGTGCTGGTCCTCAGAAGCGCCGCGTGTGGGTGCCCAACACTGCCCTGCCACCCAGGTTCACACCGAGGCCATCCTTCCAGGCGCCTCACCCCGTTCAACAGTCTGCACCAGCCAAGCCCTATGGTGGTCCAACCAACAATGCTCCTCCACGTACCAGTTCTGTGACTTGCTTTAAGTGTGGGGAATCTGGCCACTATATGCGCGAGTGTCCCCAGACCAACCCCAACCAATCTGCTAAAGCTGTTGGCCGTGGCAAGCCGACAGGGAAAGTGTTCCACGCCAAGCCAGCCACCGCTACACGTGGCCATGTCAACTGTATCTCTGCCGAAGAAGCTCAAGAGGATCCCAACGTCGTTCTCGGTACGCTCCTTGTTAATTGCCACCCGGCATCTGTTCTTTTCGATACAGGGGCATCTCATTCATTCATATCCGAGAACTATGCTCGCTTGCATAACACCGCATTCTGTGACATGCCATCCTCTATGGTAATTCAAACTCCGGGATCCAAATGGCAAACCTCTAGGGTAAGCCATGGAAATGAAATTCAAGTCGACAGACTTGTTTTCCTCGCATCTCTGATAGCCCTTAAATCTTCAGATATTAATATCATCTTGGGTATGGACTGGATGTCGGCTCATCATGCCAAAATTGATTCCTTCTCTAGGACTGTTCAACTCACCCATCCCTCGGGGAAGATAGTCAATGTCTTGACCCGAATAGCCAAGCGACAGTTATATTCTCTTAACGCCAGCCCTTTGCCAGATCTTGAGGACGTTCCGGTAGTCCGTGACTTTCGGGATGTCTTCCCAGAGGAATTGCCAGGTGTTCCACCTGACAGGGATGTGGAGTTCGTAATAGACCTCATTCCAGGAACCGTCCCGATTCCTAGAAGACCCTATAAGATGGCACCACTAGAACTAGCCGAGCTTAAGAAACAACTCGATGAGTCCTTGAAAAAGGGTTTCATCCGACCTAGTTCATCTCCGTGGGCTTGCCCCGTCCTCTTTGTCAAGAAGAAGGATGGTACGGACCGGATGGTTGTAGATTATCGACCTGTCAATTTGGTCACAATCAAGAACAAATATCCGCTCCCCAGGATCAACGACCTGTATGATCAGCTCGCTGGATCCTCAATCTTCTCCAAAATGGATTTGAGGTTGGGCTACCATCAAATCAAAATCAGAAACGGGGACATCCCTAAAACGGCCTTTGTTACTCGTTATGGCCAATACGAGTACACCGTCATGTCCTTCGGTTTAACCAACGCTCCAGCCACCTTTTCTCGGTTAATGAACTCAATCTTCATGGAGTATTTGGATAAATTCGTCGTTGTTTACCTCGATGATATACTCATCTACTCCAAGAACGAGGAAGAACATACCGAACATCTAAGGCTAGTGTTGAAGAAACTTCGAGAGCATCGCCTTTATGCCAAGTTTTCTAAATGTGAATTTTGGTTGTCAGAAGTGACCTATCTGGGTCATGTAATATCTGGTAAAGGTATTGCTGTTAACCCTGAGCGAGTTCAAGCCGTCCTTAATTGGACTCCACCTGAATCGGTCAAGCAAGTTCGGAGTTTTCTGGGCTTAGCGAGCTATTGCCGTCGCTTTGTCGAAAACTTCTCCAAAGTTGCTAAACCTCTAACCGAACTCCTCAAGAAAGATAAAAAGTTCGAATGGACTCCACAATGTGAGCACAGCTTTCAGGAACTGAAAAGACGCCTGACCTCTGCTCCCGTACTGGTACTGCCAGACTTCTCCAAGGACTTTGTTATCTACTGCGACGCCTCGCGACAAGGACTAGGTTGCATTCTCATGCAAGATCGACACGTAATTGCTTACGCTTCCCGGCAATTGCACCCACATGAGGAGAATTATCCTACTCATGATCTAGAGCTTGCAGCTGTAGTCTATGCACTTAAAACCTGGCGACATTACCTCCTTGGTAATCATTGCGAAATATTCACTGATCACCAAAGTCTGAAATACATCTTCACCCAACCGGATTTGAATCTCAGGCAAAGACGTTGGGTCGAGTTGATCACAGATTTCGACTTAGGAATAACTTACACCCCAGGGAAAGCCAACGTCATGGCTGATGCGCTAAGTCGTAAATCTTATTGTAACAACCTGATGTTACAACAAAGTCAACCGCTTCTCCATGAGGAATTTCTGAAGCTTAACCTTCACATTGTTCCTCAAGGTTTTCTTTCCACCTTGGTGGCGAAACCTACTCTTACGGATCAAATTATCGCTGCCCAAAAGCGAGATAAGGGAATATCTAAAATCAAGGAAAACATTGCTAGCGGAGGTGCTAGTTGTTTCTCCACAAATGATCATGGTGTTGTATACTTTGAGAACCGTTTAGTGGTTCCCAAGAACCAGCATCTACGGCAGTTGATCCTTAAGGAGGCTCGTGAATCTCCTCTCACCATTCATCCCGGTAGTACTAAGATGTATCAGGACCTACGCCAGAGGTTCTGGTGGACTAGGATGAAGAGAGAAATTGCTCAGTTTATTGCTAACTGCGACGTCTGCCGTCGTGTAAAAGCAGAGCATCAACGGCCTGCTGGCACCCTTCAACCCTTAGTTATTCCTGAATGGAAATGGGATAAAATTGGTATGGATTTCATTACCGGTTTTCCCAGGACCAAGAGAGGGAATAATGCTATCTTCGTCGTTGTCGATCGTCTTTCCAAAGTGGCCCATTTCTTACCTGTTCGTGAGAGTATAACCGCTAGTCAATTGGCAGACTTATACATCTCCCGAATAGTGTCTCTCCATGGTGTTCCTTTGGAAATTAACTCGGATCGAGGAAGTCTTTTCACCTCTCGATTTTGGGAAAGTTTCCAAAATGCTATGGGAACCCGCCTTTCCTTTAGCACCGCTTATCACCCTCAATCTAGTGGTCAGGTAGAACGCGTCAACCAGATTCTAGAAGACATGCTTCGAGCCTCTGTTATTTCATTCGGAATGGATTGGGAGAAGTGCCTTCCATTTGCCGAATTCGCTTACAACAACAGCTATCAATCTAGCTTGGGTAAAGCCCCTTTTGAAGTTCTTTATGGACGACGGTGTCGAACACCCCTTAACTGGTCAGAAACCGGGGAAAGACAATTCTTTGGCCCGGATATGATTCAGGAAGTAGAAGAGCAAGTTCGCATCGTTCATGAAAAGTTGAACACAGCCCAATCTCGTCAAAAGAGTCAGTATGACCGAAAACATAAGGCTATGACTTTCGAGGTTGACGAGAAGGCTTACCTTCGGGTTACTCCTCTGAAGGGAATCCATCGTTTCGGTATCAAAGGCAAATTGGCTCCCCGTTACATTGGACCTTTTCGTATTCTCGCTAAACGAGGAGAAGTTGCCTACCAGTTGGAACTACCTCCGCATCTCTCCAGAGTCCACGATGTCTTCCACGTTTCTCAACTCAGGCGTTGCTTCTCGGATCCTATCCGTGGAGTGGACCACGAAACGCTTGATCTCCAAGATAATCTCACGTATCGAGAGTACCCCATTCGTATCCTCGATCAGGCCGAGCGTACCACTCGACGTCATAATATCAAGTTTCTCAAAGTTCAATGGTCGCACCATTCTGAGGATGAAGCAACTTGGGAAAGGGAGGATCGTCTTCGACTTGAGTACCCCGCCCTCTTTCTGGAGGAACCCAAATCTCGGGACGAGATTCTTTTGAGTGGGGGTGAGTTGTCACACCCTAGCTAGTTCATGCATTAGAGTGTTGCATCATATTTACTCTTTCATCAGAAACCTGAAATGGGGATGACAGAACCCCCAGCCCCCTCTGAAACCAATTAGGGTTTACTAAAAAACTTTTTCAATGAACCTGAAATGCCCTTCTAAAATGCCCATCATTTTTGTCTTGGTTCAGAACCTCTGCCAAAAGTGATGCACATTTTCCTAGGCCATCTTAGGGTTTGTGAATTAAATCATAAATATTTGAATTTGGGCATTTAAAATTATATAAAATATTTAAATGGTCAAATATCTCCAAACTAAAATGTTTCATGTTGGAAATAATCCAACTATGGACCAGGAGTAGTTTGGTGATTTTAGGAGTTGCCTAAGTATTTTTAATAATTCAACAAAGTTGCAGAAGTATTAAAAATACAGAAAACAGAGAAAAATGGAAAAACTTACCTGGCGCCAGCACCCGGCCCACCTGCCGGCCCAGCCCAGCGCCGCTCCAGCGAGCTGCTTGCCGGCCAGGCAGGCAGGCAGGTGCCCGACGGCGACCGCAGCGCGCGCCACGCACCTGCTCGCCGCCTCGCCGCTCCCCTCGCCCGGTGACGTCGTGGATCGCCCTCCCTCTCTCCCCCGAACCCCCCAGACACCCCCTCTCCTCTCCAGCTCCTCCCCCTCGCGCTCCCCCGCCATGACCGACGCCACCACCACCGTGCCTACGTCGTAGCCGTGCTCCCCGCCGCCCGTGCGTCCTCTCGTCGTGTCCAGGAGCTCCGCAGCTGTCCACTTCATCGAGCAAGCCGAGCACCGAGCGCTCGCAACGCCCGAGTCCACTGCAACGACCTCGCCCGAACCGCCGTCACCGGAGATCCCCTTCAACGCCGTCGTCGCTCCGGTCCGTCCCCGGCCGCACCAAGGGCTTCGTCGAACTCCCCGTGAGCTTAGCCATCTTCCCCTCCCTCCTTTTCTTGCTCCCGAGCCGTGTAGCGACCTCCCGGAGCTCAACCGCACCCACCACCATGGAGCTCGTCGCCGACATGCTCCCGGTCACCCTCCGGCCACTCCACGGTGTCCATCATGCTCACCGCGTCACGTAGCACCTAACTAGCTACTCCCCGCACCTCACCGACCCCCCTAGCGACAAGTTCGACTTCGGCCAAACTCCGATGGCCGCCAAAGTCGTCGCCGGCGCCAACTCCGGCCATCCCGACCCCAACGGACTCCACCAAGAGCTGCGGCTCGTCCTCAGCTCCACTCCGGTGGTCTCCACGACCCATTTGGTGGCCGAAACGGCCAAAACCACTTCCGCCGCCGTGTCGGGCTCGCCGGCGGCTAAACGTCGGTGCAGCCGACCTGGGTTTGACCACAGGTGGGCCCTGGTTGACTCTCCTGAGTCAATGACAGGTGGGGCCCAGCCCTGTTAACTAATTAGGATTAGTTTTAATTAATTTTAGTTTAGCTAATCACCCTGACACGCGGGACCCACTGTCAGGTTTGACCCGGACCGTGTCCCGTTGACCTGCTGATGTCACACTGACGTCAGGCTGACGCAGTAGTTGATTTTCTGGAATTAATCTAATATAGGAAATTCCAGAATATAGTTTAAACTTCAAAAATTCATAACTTTTAATCTGTAACTCCAAATCAGACAAATTGTATATGAAAAATGATCAAAAAAATCCAATCTATCCATCTGTACTATTTTCATGCATGACTAAACAAGTTAACTTGATGTTTAATGCAGAACAAGGAAAAACACTTTAAAGGACCATGTTTGAGTTTGAAATTTGAATCTTTGATTCAAATTGGTTCAAACCCTTCTGGTCTTAGTTGCATTAGCCCAACACACTCATATTGCCATGTTTCATGCATGCATCATATTTGTTGCACATTGTTTGGTGATGGTTGTGTATCGGTGTTCTTTTCGGCAAGTTCTGCCTCCGAGGAGTACCGTGATTACCCTAACGAAGAACCGTATCAGTGCATCGAACCATCAGGCAAGCAACCAACCATTTGATCATATCGATACAATCCCATGTTCTCGCTCCTGCTCTCATTTACTGCATTAAGACAACGCATTTCAAACTGCTGTGTGTTACGGTAGTTGAACCCATTTCCTCTGCATGACCTGTCATTGCCACAGTAACTAGATGAAACCCACTAGCATGTGTAGGAGTTGTTTGAGCCATATGTATGTGTTGTTCCTACCTTGCTATGCCTGCTATGCTTAGAGTCGTGTCAGGTCTGGTTCATCTGGGTGATGGGCTAGAGTGAAATGATTGTGTCGGTAATGAGAGTGGTGTGGTGAACACGATTTGGTAAAGGTATCGATGAAAGGCCATGTAGGAGTACATGGTGGGTTGTTTCATTGAAGCCGACCTTAAGCACTGAGATCTGTATGTGTGATTTAAGATACAGCTACTACCATGCATTGGGCCCTGAAATATGACCCCGCTCGACTTCTTATCCACCCTAGTTCTCTGTCCAGGAGTTGCAAGTAGTTTCTGGTGTTTGTAGCCTACTGGAGGCCGTGGACAGCGCTGACCGTAGGGGTGGGCTGTGATGCGGTAGGTACGTGGCACGGTGTACCGAATACCCGTTAGGTATCTCGGGAACCCTGTTCACATCGTTTGGGGCTGTGAGTGAAACCTCGGCCGAGTCTCCTCATGGATGGAACCCGAATAGGCGATAAACCTGGACTAGAGACTTAGGTGTTTAGGTAGGTCGTGGTCTACACCCACGTCGGCTTTCGCTTGAAGTCTGCCGAGCACATGTCGTGTGCAGACGCTAAGTGGTGGAAACATGTATGAAGAAGTACACCCCTGCAGGGTTAACATGATCTATTCGAATAGCCGCGTCCGCGGTAAAGACTACTTGGTTGCCTATACAGTTCATAGACAAGTAAATGGAAACTACTAAAAGCCTCAAGATAAGTGTGAGTGCCGAGGATGGCTCTTCCGTAGGAAGACGGAGGTGGATCCTCGGTAGTGTATTGAAGTGGTGAGTAGTGGACTCGTGTACGCAAAACCATTTCAAGTTGGAGTCTCGTAGGATAGTCTAGCCAAGAGTCAAAGCTGGCTTGCTGCAATAACTCCACCAACCCTTCTTGATAATGTGCATGTATGTAGGATCTGATGTAAGTCTTGCTGAGTACCTTTGTACTCATGTTGCTATAATTTACATTTTACAAAAGACGCTGCAACCCCTTTTGATGGGTTCTTCATAGACGTTGACATCAATGAGTAGGCTAAGGCCCAGGTGGTGATCCTGAGCTTGTGAAGGACCACGTAGTATAGCTAGGCTTTCCAAGCCTCTTTTATTTTACTAGTTGTCTGTACTCAGACAAGTTACTTCCGCTGCTAGTTGTATGACTGTATGACTTGAATGCTGGGTCGTGTGACCCGTATCTATGTGTATGCTATGTATGGCTCTCTGAGCCTTAAATAAAGTACTTGTGTCATAGAGTCATGTTGTGATGCTATGTTGTATTTGCACATATTGAGCATATTGTGTGTATGTTATTGAAATGCTTGGTATGTGTGGGATCTGACTATCTAGTTGTTTATCTTTAGTAGCCTCTCTTACCGGGAAATGTCTCCTAGTGTTACCGCTGAGCCATGGTAGCTTGCTACTGCTCTGGAACACTTAGGCTAGCCGGCATGTGTCCTTCTTCGTTCCTGTGTCTGTCCCTTCGGGGAAATGTCACGCTTTGAGTACCGGAGTCCTGTTAGCCCGCTACAGCCCGGTTTACAGGAGTCCTGCTAGCTCAGTGCTACAGCCCGGACCCACTTGCTGATGACTGACACATTCGAAGCTGGGTCATGGATGCCTATCCCTGTAAGTCTGTGCCACTTTGGGTTTACAACTAGTCATGTCAGCCCGGGCTCCCTATCATATGGATGCTAGCGACACCATCATATACGTGAGCCAAAAGGCGTAAACAGTCCCGGGAAAAGGTAAGGCGACACCCGTGGGGATACCGTGCGTGAGGCCGCAAAGTGATATGAGGTGTTACAAGCTAGATCGATGTGACATCGAGTCGGGGTCCTGACACTCTATAACCACAAGTATTGTGTGAGTGTTAACAATTATGGGAGACTACGAGATAGTTGAGTATGTGAGCCTGCTTAAAAGCTCTATTATTGACTCTTTCTAATGTTACAATAAATTGCAATTGCTTCAGTGACTGAGATTATAGTTTGTTAAATTCCCAATGAAGTTTTTGAACCATACTTGACTTTGTGAATTGCTTATTACTTGAACATAGGAAATCATATGACAAAATCCATATATGTTGCTGTCATTAGAACGATCATGATGCCCTCATGTCCGTATTTTATTTTTATCGACACCTCTATCTCTAAACATGCGGACATATTTTTTGATTTCGGCTTCTGCTTGAGGACAAGCGAGGTCTAAGCTTGGGGGAGTTCATACGTCCATTTTGCATCATGCTTTTATATCAATATTTATTGCATTATGGGCTATTATTACACATTATATCTCAATACTTATGGCTATTCTCTCTTATTTTACAAGGTTTACCATGAAGAGGGGGGATGCCGGCAGCTGGAATTCTAGCTGGAAAAGGAGCAAACGTTGGAAACCTATTCTGCACAACTCCAAAAGACCTAAGACTCCACGAAACAACTTTTTGGATTTATTAAGGAATTATGAGCAAAAGAAATAGGCCAGGGGGCCCACACCCTGTCCAGGAGACAGGAGGCGTGCCCCCCCTAGGGTGCGCCCCCTATCTCCTGGGCCCCCTAGTGGGCCTCCGGCGTCCATCTTCTACTATATGAAGGGTTTTGTCCTAGAAAAATTTGTGGGTAAGCTTACGAGACGAAACTCCGCCGCCACGAGGCGGAACCTTGGCGGAATCAATCTAGGGCTCTGGCGGAGCTGCTCTGCCGGGGACACTTCCCTCTGGGAGGGGGAATTCATCACCAACGTCATCACCAACAATCCTCTCATTGGGAGGGGATCAATCTCCATCAACATCTTCACCAGCACCATCTCATCTCAAAACCCTAGTTCATCTCTTGTATCCAATCTTGTATCAAAACCAAAAATTGGTACCTGTGGGTTGCTAGTAGTGTTGATTACTCCTTGTAGTTGATACTAATTGGTTTGGTGGAAGATCATATGTTCAGATCCTTCATGCATATTATTACACCTCTGATTATGAACATGAATATGCTTTGTGAGTAGTTACGTTTGTTCCTGAGGACATGGATGAAGTCTTGCTATTAGTAGTCATGTGGATTTGGTATTCGTTCGATATTTTGATGAGATGTATGTTGTCTCTCCTCTAGTGGTGTTATGTGGACGTCGACTACATGACACTTCACCATTATTTGGGCCTAGAGGAAGGCATAGGGAAGTAATAAGTAGATGATGGGTTGCTAGAGTGATAAAAGCTTAAACCCTAGTTTATGCGTTGCTTCGTTAGGGGTTGATATGGACCCATATGTTTAATGATGTGGTTAGGTTTACCTTAATACTCCTTTTTGTAGTTGCGGATGCTTGCAATAGGGGTTAATCATAAGTGGGATGCTTGTCCATGTTAGGGCAGTACCCAAGTGCCGGTCCACCCACATATCAAATTATCAAAGTACCGAACACGAATCTATGAACGTGATGAAAACTAGCTTGACGATAATTCCCAATGTGTCCTCGGGAGCTCCTTCCTCATTATTAGAATTTGTCCAGGCTTATCCTTTGCTACATAAATGATTGGGCCACCTTGCTGCACTTTATTCGCTTTATTTACCTTTTGCTCGTTACTATTTATCTTATCACAAAACTATCTATCACCTATTATTTCAGTGCTTGCAGAGAAAACCTTACTGAAAACCGCTTATCATTTCCTTCTGCTCCTCGTTGGGTTCGACACTCTTACTTATCGGAAGTTCTACATAGATCCCCTACACTTGTGGGTCATCACTGCGCACAGCAGTCCTCTGACATCTTCATTGCATCTTTGACTTCAAGTTGGAGCTGAGCTGAAGCAAGCCTTTCCGCTTTAAGTTGAGATTGAAGAAGTCGAACTGATTGATGCAGCGACTGCATAGAGGTTGTCTTACACCTGCTGGTGAGTAGCTTCAACTCACTGTCTTCATCAAGACAGGACCTTGGGGTCATCTCGCTATCCTCAACATGGTTTGGCTCACTATCTTCCCTAAAGTTCTGCCGGGCGTAAGAGATACGACTCTAAAAGAGAAACAAGGAGACACGTAACAGGTTTCACAATTATATAAGCAAACAAATGGATCTGTTCTGCATAAGGAACATGTTTTACAACTACAATTTGAAACTGGTAGTTGTTGCAAACATCCAATCAGATGTAAACAGCAAAGCAAACAGCAGTTGAGGAAATGATGCCTATCCAAATCTATACTAGAACAAAGTTTGAAGGCTTGAGAAGGATGAACTTACATTACATGTTAACACGGGCTGGACAAAGTCCTTCTCCATGTTGATGGAAGGATAATTCAATAAATTCTCCAAAGAAAATTCTTTATAAGCGTTGCCATTATTCTACATTTTGCAAAGAGTAAATATAGATCAAATAATATTGGAAGAAACAGAGGATAATGAAACTCAGGTGCAGACTGATGATACATAATCAAATAGCAATTAATTAAGTATAGCGTTACAAGGCAAAAGGGAGAGAGGTACTGACAAGAGCAATGCAGAGCCCATTATTGTTTTGAGATCGTATGATCCTTTGAGCAAGGAGATTCATCTGAAATTAGTTTTCATACAAGAGAGAAGGTAAGGCACAAGCAGAAATTTAGGAGTTCAAATTTTGAATTGATATCATAGACAGTACCTGACGTTGGGCTCCCAGCAGTTCTAATAGGGGTTTGGCCATTGGAGTAGGGGTAAAGTGTGGTACAGTTGGGCCTGTGTTTTCTGTGGCTGCTGATCTATCTGATTTAACAGGTATCACTACCTTTTCCAAATACCTAGTTTGTACTCCTTGAGGATCTGCACTCACCCTCTTCCTTTTGGACATCTATTACAAAAGAACAACATTTGACTGGAAAAACATAGTGTGACGACACATGGAAAAGGTACAGAAAATGGATAGGTATGGCATATACTCATATATGATGCTTAAATTAAGCAGATGGTGTAACAAAGTGGAAGTAATGCAAGAGGTCAGATGCAAAATATGTGCGACCAATACAACTTTGCAAAGTTAGAGCAAGCACCTTGATGGGTGAATAAGATAGGCCATCCTCCACCATGCCAAGTTTGTTAGCCAGTGGATCGTTCCGCAATAATCCTCTCGTGTGCCCATTCTCATATTCATTTTGATAGTGTTCAATATCTGACATGCATGAAAACATAAAAACAAGTGAGATTTTCTTTGTAATGCAGAAGTGATTCTAATCCAATACTGCCTCCCTGTAAACCCCTTTGTGCTATCTCTCCAATTCTTTTAAAAGATGCCATGCATGCTGTAATTTGTTGTGTGCATTAATATAATGTGGCCTACTACTCAAAATATGAGAGCTCCAGAAGTGATGATACTTCACAGATGATAGCTTCAACATATAGTAAAGAAGAACAAGTCGACCTGACCTGACAGATTCAAAATATACTAAGGGAGAACAACTCGACCTGACCAGTCGATCACAAGAGAAGAGTATCATCTTAAAGAAGAGCAGAAGAGCAAGCAGATTGAAGATATTACAACTCTTTCAATACAATGTCGGTTGGCCACCCATGATGAACCAGAGCGCACAGAGAAATACTATTCTTTCCGGTCTCTCCATATGTGGCTCACATGCATTTCAAAACTAAAGTAGGAACATTTAGCTAACCAATTAAACATCTCTCAGTTTTACTAATATCAGCAATAATATCGGATATGAATTTGTACAACTAAGCTTGTTTAGCTCGATGGGTGGAGCAGTGCTATTACGACACGAACCACGTAGGCTGATTGTGGTCATCATAAAATGGGGAAAACATAAGCATGATGAGTACAGTGTTGACCGTCGCAGTGGGATGGCAGATCTGAAGCTGCAAACCGCGCAAAGGGTAGTTAGCAACCGATGTTTGCTTTGAAATAACAACTAAGATTTGGTATGGACAAGAAAGTACGGTCAACAAGTGACAAATAAATGCAATTATGTTGTCTCTCTATATGTCGCGACATGCATTTGGAAACTCAAGTGGGACCTTTAGCTAACCAATTAAATGTGTCGGTTAACTAATATCAGTATCATATCACAATCATATTTGAAAAACTAAGCTTTCGAATTCTGAGTGCGTGTTGTTTATCTTGAAGGGTGGAGTAATGCTAGTACGACAGAAAGCACCTATGCAGATCATAGTATAGTAGATAAAAGGGGAAAACCCTAAGCATCAAGAGAAAAATCAGGAAAGTGGAACTAGCTGGACCAGTGGGTGGAACACATGCTTTTCGAAACGAATATAGGAACATTAGGTGGCCAATTAAACGTTCTCTATTTTAGTGATATGAGCATCATATCAGACTCGTATTTCAACACGTAAGCTTTGGGTTGAGGTCTTGAGGAGCAGTGCTAGCACGACACGAAGCACCTATGATGATGGTAGTGAATATAAAGGGGGGAAACCATAAGCTTTACGAGTATAGTGCCCGTGCCATGGCGGATCTGAAGGTGCAAACCAGACAAAGCTACTTCGCAACCAATGTTTGCTTTCAACTAGCCACTACGATTTGGTACGGACAAGAAAAGTATAAACAAATTACGATCTATTTTGCGGGTGAGATCAATAACTTAAGCACATATGGAAGAGTACCACCTCTCTTGCGACGCCGTGTAGGCCTATGCTGATACATTGAGGGTGATGCAGGTGCGATGGCTATCGGCGGCAGGGAAGAAGACTTTAGACGGCAGACGGCCGGGTCGGGGGATATATCTTGTTGTCGTGGATGAGGCGGTCGTAGGAGCGGCAATGGCAAGGTGGACGACGGCGCCGATGAAGCGAGAGGAGGCGATGAAAGGATCCTGGTCCAGCGCCGTGGATGAGAGACGTCCATCTCTTGCAGTGGACGACGGGGTAGGGGTAGCGGCTCTAGCAAGGTGGAGGATGGGGTGGCGGATGGAGGAGGCTGGCCGCAGTGCGGAGGTTGTCGTGCCGCCGCCGGTGTATGAATGGGGAAATGGGGGGGAGGGGGTATCTCAAACTTTGGGACGCGCTTCTCTGAAATGGGGGAAAATTATGAACTTATCCCCCGTTTAAAATTTCGGACATCGCGTCGGTTGGGGATAGGACGGTAATCTCGCATCTCCCAAATATTTGCCGGTAACTATTTCGGGCGAGGAAAGGGTGTTTTGCCGCCCACGGTTGGCGCCCATGGTGTATGAACGGGGCTGACAGGTAGGGCGGTTGTGTCACGTCTGATGTTAGTTACACATCTGCCCCTATTTAAAATATTAGCCTACATCGATTTCGGACGAGGAGAGTTTGTTTTACCGCCCACCGTGTATGAGTGGGGAAATGGAGGAAGAGACACATGTCTTTCAGACAAGCTTGAATCAAATGTGTTTTGCCGCCCACATTTGGCGCCCAACGTGTCTGAATGGGCTCAGAGGCCGTCGTGTCACGTCTGATTGAAGTTACTAGTTTACCCCTATCGACAGCAGCGTAAATCCGGTCGATAAGGATGTCAAGTGTCAGGGGTAGATAATAATTTCCATCTCGCAAACACTTGCTTCGGGCAGCCCACAAATTATAGTGGGTGTTTAGACGCTTCGTTCAGAACTTGGGAGAATTAGCATTCATGTTTTCCCTGGGCCCTGGCAAACTAAATTCAAATCCAATTTGTATTCGATTACGAATATCCATAGATAATTATACATTTTGTTATTTATTTCTTCAAAACCACAACAAATATTTATTCCACCTTTATATATGATTATGATTTAGAAATGACGTGAGCTTCGAATTCAGTAGGTTGGATACACTCTGAGTCAAACAGTTATTTCATCCAATACAATATGCTCACACGAAAAACAGTTCACCTTATGTCAATCATACAAGTACTGAGGATTACCTCGCCTAAAAAATCCGGATCATTACAACACATGGACAACATAGGGGGTCTTGCAACATAATACATTCAGAGACATGACACAACATGCAAGTACAATAATCTAATGACAATTTCAACTGGTATCTAAAGAAGAACCGGGATTACCTTGGGCTTCAGATAGCAGAAACAGCAGGACCTCCTCCGTCTTAAAATGCAACATTCTTACTTCCTCCAATTCTTGGGTTGCTTGCATAATGCGTGCCGCTAATTCCGTAATTTCCAGCCTCAAGATAAGATTACCTCATTCATGGCAGCTACACCATCTCTTTCTGCCTCTAGTAGAGACTCAAGCACTATAATATCTGTGCTCAGACTGCTCTCCGGCGGTGTTGCCTCTGAACTGCTACCATCTGGTAACATGGATGGTGCACTGCTTCCACAAATAGATTCTGGGGTTGTACATTGTGTCCTAGTGTGAACGGCATCCTGAAAGGTTTCCGCTGGACATAAGTAAGAGATAGTTATCGTATAATCCAGGCAGTAAGCTTACATGGTAAACGACGGACGAATTATTGCCGATCATGGCAAACTATATTTAAATGGTTCGAAGCAGCATCAGCCGAAAAGAAATTAAAAGGGTAAGATGAAACTAGGGATGTAAGTGGCAAATAAACGACATCCGCCAGTCCCATCTAGTTAGTTTTTGCTACCTCCCTAGTTCATTTTCCTCCAAAAACAAAAACTCTTTTGAACTATCATACCACTAGTGGACTTTAATCAGGATTAAACGGGACCCAGTTGACATCCCTAGTTGAAGGGAGTGTACCACCGCTATATTTAAGTTGCCAAGGCATCTAAGCAGTTGAAATAATCTGAGAAAGCACTTAACAGTGTGGCCTCATATAAACTACGAAGACAGTCTTGTGATGAAGTTGAGAGGAAAAGTTAAGGACTCAAATGAAATAGGCATGCATTTCTTTATGATAGTACAGCAGGCACTATTGACATATTGGCCAATTCAGATATAGCGTAACAACAAACAAGCATTCGAATCAAACAATACAGCAAAGCAGATACTGAGCTATTTGTAATTCGGTAGGATTACAGGTTGAGGGCACAAGCCAAGAAAGCAGCCCACTCGCATTACATTTCACAAGTACTAAAACACACTGGCTTACCATGTGTTGCTGTGAAGCCTCGCTGCTGTTGCAATGTTCTTTGAAGATATCGTCAGCATCCCATGGTTGAAAATCTAGTTGTTGTAGTTTATTCTACACCCTCTATTTAGGTAAAATTAATTTTAATCGCATGCACTGGTCCGAATTGATCATCAATGGTTCATCTAAACTAATGAAAGAAGGGTGTGTGCATACACGACAACATATATGCTTCCCTCTAATTTTATGCTTGTTCGAGGTGCCAGCCCCAAAAGAACAAATATTTTGCTTCATGGGGTTGGCAGCTCCATAATTAATAGAAGCATCAAATTAGTCATGCAACTTGGGAAGATCAAGAACACACAAACAAGTAATGAAAAGAGGCTCGGAGCAGTGATGTAATAGCTAGCATCAGAAATATAGGGTAAAACAAACAAAAGGCAGCGGAACCGCATGCTAGTTTGTTGATGTGTAATTAAGCATAGAGAACATTAAGCAGTCTGATGGAACCAACAGGTGGCATCAGAACAAAACTAAAGCATATTAACTATATGTGCACTGGCATGTAATTTAGCACATGTAACATGTTCACTTCCAGAAGTATGGCCCTACAGGTGCAAGCAGAATAACGCGTCTCATGAAAAATTTAATGATGCCCTGAAGAAATTCAAAGGTGCGGTGCTTATGCTAGGAAAGTGAACGTAGGCGCCGGCCGTTGGATAATAGTACCTGATTCTCGGCGGCGTATGGGTATCGTTGTCATACTTGATAGCTAAGGATCGTCGATGGTGCTCGTGTTGCGGTTGAGTTTGGGCCGGTTGTCGCCGTCGCTGAAGTGGCTCCGGTGCTACGGTTGCGGCGCCTGTCGACATACAAGAAATCTCATTTGTGGTAAGTGAACAGTTGCACAATAAAGAGAAAAAAAAAGGAATACAAATCGAAATAACCTAATGACGCTGCGGCGTCGGTAAAGCAGGGCCGGTGGAGTTGAATATGGCGTCCGTAGAGCGGGTCCGGTGCAGTGGACGAAGGCTTTGGCGGGCGCGTTGTACAATACTTTCGGTGAGGCGGATCTGTTGCGGCGGACGAGGGCTTGTATGAAGGGCCAGCGAAGGGGCGGACGAGGGAGTTAGTGAAGGGCCTACGCTGTGGTGGACGAGGGCACCGGTTAAGCAGATCCGGTGCGGTGGACCATGATGGCGGTCAAGGAGATCTGGAGTGGTGGACAAGCCAGTCGCTAAAGCGGCTCCGGTGAAGTGGTGAGTTGGCAGTTGGGGGTTCCAAGGTGCGGAAGGTAGATCCGACGGAGTGTGAGGTCCACCGCTGCGGTGGAGGACTAGATTCGGCGGCTTGCCGTGGTTGGGGGGCTCGGGGATGGGAAGGGGAGGGGCTCTAGGGAAGATGTTGGGGGCAAAGAGGGGAAAACAATGGAGTTACCAAAGCAGCCCTTTTCCGTTCATGTGGCAGGGGTAAAACAGGAATATCGCAGGGCTAAACTTTCGGGCGCGTGATATTTCGATGTCAGCGGGAAGTTTGAAAGCTTTTGGCGCCTAAAATTATAAGTATTCTGCTCTCGTACGGCCGACTATGATATCATGGCCGACAATTTGTTTGTTTTGCACGCAAAAAAATGTGCAAGTTTTGAAAATCAGTGTCTCCAACTCGAAACTTAGATTGTCCATTCAATTCAAATATGGATCATTGAGCTACTACAAGCAAATACCATCATACGGTCCAATTCAAATGAAATTCCAAATGTGTTTATCCTAAATATGATGACAAAAGCAACAATGCGTATGTGTATGAATAAAGTGGATGACTATAAAGTTTGAACATGCCCGTATGTGTATATCTCTAGGTTTGATATATGAATTTGAAATCACGAAATCCCGGCTTAAAAAATGTACCTCCGTTTAAATGAATTACAAAAGCTAATGATGGAGTCGAATTCCAAAATTCCAATCTTAGGTTTGTAATTTTGGTACATCAAGGTATATCACACATGTTCAAAAGTATCGTTATCTCATAGTACAAACTGTGAAACAAATTGATCAACCATGAGTGCACAATATCTCAATTACGCTAAAGTCCCTCAAATATAGACATCTCACTCTTTATCTG